>NC_143063.1:39221250-39522500 GCF_052426305.1 Pelodiscus sinensis
TCTCATAATATCTGTGTAAAGTTTTTTTTCTGTAGAATTTACATCATCATGTGATTCATAAAATCAATTCATAAACTCATTAAGCTAATGATCATGATCTCAGCCTACTGCTCTAGAGTGTTTACTCTCTTTTGCAGTGCAGCCTGGCTCTCTATATACATGCTGGTAGATAATCCAGGTTTTAAAAGCTGATTCCCTTTTTATCATTATATGACATAGACTTTTAAAAGTTCAGGGTAAGGCCATTGTATCTCGAGTCTATTTTTATTATACAAAACAGTTCGTGGAATTTAATTATTTTTTTTCCATCTGCCAAGCATTTTGACTAATTGAACCCTTTGGAGCCAAGGGTCAGGGTTTCCCAATGTAAACCAGCCCTTAGGCCTCTACATTAATAGAAATGTTGAAAAATGAGGAGGGTATTTTTGGTTCTGAGGTTTGGTTCTGTTTTCCAGAGTTTGACTGAGATGCAAAAGAAACCCGAAGTTGCCTACTACATGAATATATGTATATATATTTGGGTTCTTTTTAATGCCTCACATTTTCCAGGCACTAAAATTTCCCATTTGAAAAAAAAGGTAGGTTATAACTCAAACCCACAGAAAAATGGAAATTTGCAGCTAAGGCTCAAACTTCCATTACCTTGGCATAAGCAGAGTATGTTCAGTAGCATTTAGGATGGAGCGCCTTTGCAACTTGACACTGGAAGTTTTTTTCTTAAATAAATTCTGTGAATCAAAACCCAGGCCGTTGACAATTCCGTAATACATTTTAAACATGATTTTCACTGATATTTTTTTTTAAAAAAAAAAATGTTTTAGAGACCTTTGTAACCCATTTATTCCAATTCCATTTTCCCATTCTCCTCCAAGAGGGCGTGCTGGTCCTTAAGGGCAGGTTATAGGTCCAGCAGTGCTGTGTTTAGATAAGTGAGATGTATCCAGGTCAGCAGGACCTGATTAAATTCATCCCCAGGTACTTAAGGAACTTGCTGAAGCAATCTTGGAATGATTCACTATTATCTTTGAGAAATCCCAGTGGTCAGGTGAGGTCCCAGGTGACTGAGAAGGACACACACAGTACCTATTTTTAAAAAAGGGAAAGAGAGACATTCATTTTGGGTTCTTCTTCCATTGCTGTTGCTAGCTCAGATGGTTCTTCAGCTGGCCCCCACTGCTGAAGATACATCACTAACGATATTTTTTTTCTTTCTTTCTTTGGTCTCTGGGCATTTGGAAGCCACAGTTCATA
Source organism: Pelodiscus sinensis (assembly GCF_052426305.1). Lineage (NCBI taxonomy): Eukaryota > Metazoa > Chordata > Testudines > Trionychidae > Pelodiscus > Pelodiscus sinensis. The sequence continues at coordinate 39,222,502 of NC_143063.1, forward strand.
ACGCATTCCCTACCCTGTGTTTTCATTTTGCTACAACGGTCTTTTTTTAGGGCACAGCTGCAAAATTGAGCACTGTTCTGCTCAGATCCATGGATCTGTCTGAAATTCTACACTGGAAACAACTGAGAATTTTTAATAGTCGTAGGTTTTAGTTCTGCAGATTTCAATCATGCATTTCTCCCAGTTCTGGAAGTCAGGGTCCATTAATGTGACAGAAGAAAGAGCGTGTATTATGCATATACAGCAACTACATTTTAACCTGAAATTTATCTTTTCTTTTAAGTTCTTATTTTAAAATAAATATATAATCAATTACTGACAGTATTTAATAAAATCTTACATAAGGTGATATAATACCCCCAAATAAATACTTAATTTCTGCTCTCCTGCAACTTCACTAGGATTACATCATGTCAGATTACTGTAAATCTGCTTTAACCCAGTTTGAAAACACCAGTTAGTCAAGGATCTTTACAAACCTTAATTTTATTTTTGTGTAATACCTTTCCTTTTGCTCTTTCTCTGCCAGTGGAGCTTGGAGCAGGGATAAAGTCCTAACAAATCTATCTTGGACGGAAGTGGTGCATGTTCCCTGACACTGCCTTACCATGCACTCTGACTAGTATAGTCCAATTGTCAGACATCGGATATCATTCCACCCTAATTCAATCCTGGGCATCTTTGCTGAGACTTGATGGTGCTTTTTGAGATCTGTATTCATCAATGGAGAATTGCACACTGAGAACAACAGCTGCTGGACCATCATGAGTTAGAAGTGGTACCTGATCTCAGCTGGCTTGGCTCAAGGTTGGAACCAATGACGTATAAGGGAAAGGCTCATTATCGTTCATTGCTGAGGAAAGCCACTAACACCCTTTGCAATAAACCTCGGCCCTCACTGCTGAGACAGGTCAACATGCACTACCATCATGGATATATATCACTGAAATTATACAGACTGTATAAACAAGCTCATGAAGCATTGTACCATAGAGCCGAAGGCTAACTTGTCCATTTGAAAAGATATGCATAAGGGCTTAAATATACATCAGAGTCTGCAGGTCCAATTGCATGTACAAACTCCCCAAGCTCAGCAATTTTGATGAGAATGACAAACCATGTAGATTGACAACTCTTATAAACTGGTTTGCCCTGTTACTAGTAGTATTCTTTTTACTCTCTCATCCTCATTATGAGACAATTCTCCCTCCCCTTGCCCCACAACTTTCCATGTAAAATGGAGTTGAAAAATATTTCATGCATTGATTTCCAAAGCACATTGGCAATTTGTTGCCAACCTCCATTGAAAATGAGCAGGAATGATGAGATCTAACCCTAACTCCCACTTGCAGCTTTGAAAATCCCAGCTTTAGCTATTAAATTAATTGTTGTTGCCTTATGACTTTCCTTCCTTTGTAACTATCAGCTGTGAAACCCACTGTTCAGATAGTCTTCCTGTGGTAGGAAGCACCTTATCTTGTACTTTTGTGTCCCTGTAACATCTGCATGCACTACTATGAACCTTGCTGTAGGTCTGTGTGTGTGTATATATATATATATATATATAAAACAACTTGATAATGTTTTGTTGCAAATAGACCTGGACAATATCCTGCTTATTGCACAAAACTAACACATTGTGTTCCCTTAGCAGGGAGGACAGGGATGGGAATAAGAAGGCAGAGATGAGGGAAAGAGACGTCTAGCCTAGAGCTGCATCTCTCAGATGCTATATCTGATGTTCTGTATCCTTTCAAAAATTCATAACATTTTCTTCCTGCCATGGAGATATGCTAAATTTGTTCATTACTAAAAAATATCCGGCAATCAGGTCATTTTTATTAAGAAATAATGTATTTGAAAACTCTTTTTCATTTGTTTCCACGATGGGGTTTAAAAATCTCTAAATCTTAAAGTACGTAGCATCTTCTACATTAGCGATTTATTTAGAGTTTCATTTGTCATGCAAAATTGGCCAGCCTCTGGTTCCTGATCAAAAAGAAAATTGTCCTGTTTGGGGGGAGATGTTTAAAAAAATATTTCTGCTCTATATAGGCTTCAGACAAATCCCTCTGACATCAATGGATCCACTCAAAGGGACCTATACAGATGTTGAATCAAGGCCCATGTGAATAAGCAGGGAAGTTGTAGAACTATTGTCCATATTGTGGTTAGCTAGTCTCATTTATCCATTTGGCCTCCTATTAAATAAAGTACCACATTACTTAATAGAATGTATGTTAAAAATTGTGACTATCAGTTCATATATTTTCATATTGAATAATGTTCATCTTTGGAAACATTTGAAGACACAAAGGGGCTAAGCAGTGTCCACAACCCAGTATATATATTAAAGCTTGCTTGCAGAATTCACTGAGCTCTAAACTCAGGTATGGGTATTTCTATAATCCTCGGGCAAGTATAAATTAGGAAGGAACTAGGGAAATGGCCAGTATATTGAACAAGTCCATAGGCATTTCACATCCAGCAATCTGAATGGAATTCCTGCTTAGATAAAAAATGACATATGTTTAGTGGTCTTAGCCTAGCAACTACATAAATATATGCATCCGACTACGTTCATGCAAATTGGCACAACTGGCAGCCACTCCTTTAGAAAGAGATACCTATATGGGATAGCGGGGGTTTATTTATGTGTTTAATGTTAAGCATCTGCTTAAGGGGCATGACTGTGGGCAGATTTGGGTGAGAATGGTTTGTACAGCTTCACCATATCTGAATACAGAAAGTACTGTAGGCTTCTCAAACTAGGATGTCGCACCCTTAAAAATATATTATGAAAACAAAGTTTATGTTTTAAGAAAGTAAAGGCATCTTGGAGTCTTTATGATTTTAAATTCTGGAAAGTAAAGACCGGACAGTCTAAAAGTACTTTATAAAAAAACCTGAAAAACTGCATTCCTTTTGAAATGCCATGAGGCCAAGATTATCCTGCAATCTTTGACAGAGAGGTCGAACATACTATAAGGAATAGATGGATTGTAGTGAAAGGCAATAAGAAATTCCATTTATGAAGCTGGGTTGAGAAATCATTCACTTCTGTCTCCATTGCTGACTTCTTCATGTAGATATTGCAAAAAACTTTGCAAAGTGTATTAACAGCCACTGCATTCTATAAAATCTTCAGAAGGTTTCTTCTTCCACCCGTCAGTTTATAAAGCATTGATAACACTTAACTGCATATCTCTTAACTTCATAAGTCCTCTTAGAATCATGTGCACTTAATCTAATGCTATGTTTGTGTGTGTTGCTATTCTGTGTAATTGCATCTCAGATAATTGCATAATTTATATTTGTATATATACTTGAGCTCCAAATGCTGCTCTTAACAGTTCAATTACTCCAGACGTGAGCAGTGAGCTAGAATACACTATAGGTTGAACCTCTCTAGTCTGGCACCCTTGGGACCTACTCAGTGCTGAACCAGAGAATTTGCTGAACCACGGGAGGTCAATATTGTCTAGCAACAACACTATAACACTTCCACTGCTCACCGCGCTCTTAGAAGACATTTAGGGGTAAACTGGAGCTAAATAGCAGCACAGAACACTGAGAGTCAGGACTGGTTGCTGTAAATAAACTTTATGGGACCATGAAAAACTTGGCCACACCCATGATAAGTGGACATCCGGCTAACTAAAATCATGCCGGGCCACGGATGTTGATGGACCAGAAAATGCCAGTCTGGAGAGGTTCAACCTGTACTTGAAAACCATAACCAAATGGATGAATAATCAGCAACCACTTCGATGCTTTTTAAGGTAAAAGAACGACCAATGATATCTGTAGAAGTGTAAACTTATGGGTGCATCTAGACTGGCAAGATTTTGCACAAAAACACCTGCTTTTGTGCAAAAACTTGCCAGCTGTCTACATTGGCCACTTGAATTTGTGCAAGAGCACTGACTTTATAATGTACAAAATCAGTGCTTCTTGCGCAAATACTTTCATGCTCCCGCTCGGGAAAAAGCCCTCTTGTGCAAGAATACTTGCGCAAGATGGCCAGTGTAGACAGGGAAGAACTGTTTTGCGCAAAAAAGCCCCGATGGCGAAAATGGCGATCGGGGCTTTCTTGCACAAAATCACGTCTAGACTGGCCACAGATGCTTTTGCGCAAAAGCATCCGTGCCAATATGGACGCTCTTTTGCGGAAATACTTTTAATGGAAAAACTTTTCTGTTAAAAGTATTTCCGCAAAATCATGGCAGTCTAGAAAAACCCTCTTGCACAATGCCGTTATTCCTGAAAATAATCTGCATAACGGCATTGCGCAAGAGGGGTTTTCTTGCGCAAGAAGGGGCAGTGTAGACAGCTCTTTCTAGCACAAGAGCCTCTTCCGCAAAAATGGTGGTTCAATAGATATGCATATGAGGCTCAGCGATATTCCACGCTTAGCCTCATTTGTATACTTCTGGCGCAACAACCTGCCAGTGTAGACATAGCCTTTGGCTGCATCTAGACTGCCATGATTTTGCGGAAATACTTTTAATGGAAAAGTTTTTCCGTTAAAAGTATTTCCGCAATAGAGCATCTAGATTGGCATGGATGCTTTTGCGCATAAGCATCCGTGGCCGTATAGACGTGCTTTTGCGCAAGAAAGCTCCGATGGCCATTTTAGCCATCGGGCTTTCTTGCGCAAAAAATGAAGGGGCCTGGCCCTCTTGTGTAAGTATTCTTGCGCAAGAGGGCTTATCCCTGAGCAGAAGCGTCAAAGTATTTGCGCAAGAAGCACTGAATTCTTACATTAGAACGTCAGTGCTCTTGCGCAAATTCAAGTGGCCAGTGTAGACAGCTGGCAAGTTTTTGCGCAAAAGCACTTGCTTTTGCGCAAAATCTTGCCAGTCTAGACGTACCCTTTGTGTTTGAATCACTTTACAGAGATATTTAGATGCTAACTTTTCAAAGGGCTTCATCCTGGTGCCCAATTTTGTGCTCATCAATAATTCCTTCTCTAATTTCACATGCATAATGAATTGACCCCCCACAAATGAAAGCATGTAGGTGCTTAACTATCTGCAGTCAGGGGCTTAGCTGGCTATCATTTGTCTATATGAGTAATTGCTGATACAGTTATTTCCAAGTGCATTTGGAGGCCATTTTAGCAGGTGTTAGGAAGTTTGCTAAATCAAGTCACTTTAAATCTTCAGTACACAAGGGGGGAAAAATATATTATGGCATGTGCGAGATATGCAGATCTTTTCTTAGGGGTTTCAAATTCCTTTTTTATGCACTCCTTACTCAGATTTTGGCCCATCTAAAACAATACAAGTTTGTTATTTAAGGGAGCTGCCAGTAGGAAATCTCCAAAATAAGTTTTATGAAAGGCAGAATAAAGAGAAAACTTATTGATGAAACATCTGCAGTGGGCCAATCTGGAGACCAGCACAGTTGCTTCAGTGTCAAAGCTAGAGAAGAAGACGAAAACTCTCCTTTATGAGGCAGGTTTATGTATGCTAAGGTTTTCCCTCCATGGAAGGGAGGGAGGTGAAATAAGTCTAGTGCAAATGAGAACCATGCAGCTACACTTAGCACAGGTAGCAATGCTGGCCTGCAGAGAGAGCTGTACGAACTGGAGAGCTTCCCTACTCAGGTTAGTACTTAAGTATATGCTGAACTTTGAAGTCAGTTTGAATTTAAACACATACTTAAAGTTTTGTGCTTCCCTGAATAGGAGAGCACATACTTATATGCTTTCCTGAATTGTGGCCACAGTGAAATGTACAAGATCTGTGCATCACTTTAGTTCTGCTTGCCCAAATATGAATTAAGTGGTGGTTAGGTCTTGTGAAGACTGTCTCTTGAATTCCATCACAGCGAGAAGAAATGACTTGCCAATATTTTGAAACACTTCTACAGAATTTCTTATCCTCAATGTTTATGCAAACAACTTTTTGTTTGTAAAAACAGCAAGACACATTTGCCAAGTCATAACACAGACTTCTCATAAGCTGAATGCAATTTATTTTGTGACAAAATATAATTTGTTTCAGGCAGAATTTGAAATAGTTTAGTGACCATCAATTAGCATGTTAAGTGCCTGATACTGAGTTTGTCAGGTAACTTCTCTCCAGATCACACTTCATCCATAGCTCTATTGTAGTACTTCAGTTAAATTGCCTAGAATGAGAAGTATTATAGGATGAGTATGTTTTAACTATACTGCTCAAAATATAATGCAATTTCTAGGAGTATCTCATTAATGCAGCAGTATGTCTACTATTATTTCAAAAAACAGATGCAAAAAAATGTTGAAAAGTTTCTGTTGAGCAATAAGGAAAAGCAGCTAAACCTTCCTCCAACCCCAAACAAAACCCCCAAACCTAAGTGAAAAAGACCAGGACTCAGTGCAAACATGGGATCAGATTCTCAGCTAGTGTAAATGGGTGTAATGCCACTGAAATAAATGGAGCTCGTCTCATTCACTCCACCTGAGGCCCTGGCCCATTCTGTTTATAATTAACACTGGCTTTAACAAACAGGTGTGTGTAATTATCCTGGAGATTGTTAATGGGAATGAATAGGCATATTCTCCCCATGGAACAGTACCTTGAGAGGGGAGGAGGTAAAGAAAAAGCTCAAAGCACATAGGATTATTATTTCCTTTCCTTTAGGGAGGTTCATTCACAGCTGCCGGGATCTCTGCAAAATCATTTGCTGTAGTTCTTACTCAGTACAAGCAACAGCGATGAAGACAGGGGAATAGACTGCCTAAAGCCACAGTCAGCAGATGTTAGGGGTTCAAGACCACACACTGTCTGAGTGTCACCTTTGATAGGGGTCCCACAGTATGCAGGGCTAATTTAAAATGAGCGTCTTTGCATCATAGCTATCAGCTGGAGAGGGCCATCAGCTTTCTGCCTCCGAGAGTTTGATACTGCTCATTTTGGGCCAGATCCTTTCTGCAGTGTAATGCCCTCATGAAGAGGCTCTGTACAGGTGAGAGAAGGAGGCAGAATCATTTGCCTCAGACCACAGAGCTGCAGCAGAGCAGCTGGTCAGGATGCTCTGAGATCAGCCCATCTTTATAATCCATTGCTACTGTAATTACTGTGCAGAGACCTCAGTACCTTGTGAAGACTGGTAACTATTAAAAGGCATATTTAATATATAGGGAAACAGAGGCACTGAGTGTCGAAGGTACATCTACACTGCACAAGAAAGCTCCACGGTAGTGAGTCTCAGGGCCCGGGTCAATTGACTCAGGTACACGGGGAGCACACGGTGGGGCTAAAAATAGCAGTGCCGATACTCTGGCTGGATCCTGAGAGCTGAACTTAGGAGTGTATGCGTGTGTGCACGTGTGTGTGTGTGAGAGGAAACCCAGCAGTGTGAGCATGTGTGTGTGTGTGAGAGAGAGAGAGAAACCCAGCGGGGTGTGTGTGTGTGTGTGAGAAACCCAGTGGTGTGTGCATGCGTGTGTGTGTGTGTGTGTGTGTGTGTGTGTGTGTGTGTGTGTGTGTGTGTGTGTGTGTGTGTGTGTGAGAGAGAGAGAGAGAGAGAGAGAAACCCAGCGGGCTGGATGTGTGTGTGTGAGAAACCCAGAGGCATGTGCATGCATGTGTGTGTGTGAGAGAGAGAGAGAGAGAAACCCAGCGGCGTGTGTGTGTGTGAGAAACCGAGCAGTGTGCACGTGTGTGTGTGTGTGAGAGAGAGAAACCCAGTGTATGTGCATGTGAGAAACCTAGCGTTGTGTGTGTGTGTGTGTGTGTGTGTGTGTGTGAGAGAGAGAGAGAGAGAGAGAGGGAATGTCTCAGATCCCAGGTTCCAATCCGGGCGGGAATGCCTTCATCACTATGTTTAGCCTTGTAGCATGAGTCCTGCCAGACTAAGTCAGCTGTCCCAAGCTTTGAGCCTTGCTGCCGTGGGCTTTATTTTTATTTGTGGTGCAGATGGACCCTAAGTGCCTTCCCCCTGGTCACAGAGCAGCACAAGGAAAAGAACCTCACAGTCCTGGCTCTCAGTCCAGTACTCTACACCTATTACTGTACTTCTCTCTGCTTACAAGTCTTACATCAAAACATGCTGGCAGTGACCTGTTGTGCTTGAGGACCCTGGCATTCTTTTCCTTGTCTTAGACCTCATCACGTCTCCTCTCACAGTCATGACATGACCTGCCTCAGGATGAAAAAAAAAGTATTTAAAATCATCATTTCCTATGTCTATTTCCTCTTTTCAGTCTTTTCTCTGTCACTGCTCTGATCTCTCTTCCTTTCCTCAGCAGCGATTCAAGAGAGCTTCCTACTTCACATTCCCTCCCACATAGGTGCCAGCTCCATGGGTGCTCTGGGGCTGGAGCACCCCTGGGCTATGTCTACACTGGCGGCTTCTTGCACAAGAATATCTTGTGCAAGGGTTCTTGTTCAAGAAGTCTTACGCAAGAAAACGTCCACATGGCCATGTGTAAGCTGTGCTTTTGCACAAGAGCGCTCATGGCAGTGTGGACGCTCTCTTGCGCAAGGAAGCTCTGATGGCCATTTTAGCCATGGGGCTTTCTTGTGCAAGAAATCTTTGCCAAGCATCCACACTGCTCTTTTGCGCAAGAGCTCCTGCACGAGAGGGCTTACACTTGTTTAAAAAGAGCATAGCTCTTGTGCAAAAAGCCCTCTCTTACCACGCCGTACTGTAAATTTCCTTGCGCAAGAGCGGGCGGGCAGTGTGGACGCTCTGCGGATTCTTGCGCAAGAACTGCCATACTTGCGCAAGAAGCCGGGAGTGTAGACATAGCCCTGGAGAGAAATTAGTGGGTGCTGAGAACCCCCTTACAGTGGCTCTTGCTTACCAGAGGCCTCGCTGAGCTACCCTTCCCCCTCTCTCCCAGTTCCTCCCACCACCTGAAAACATTTGTTTCACAGTGTTCAAAGCCTCCAGGAGAGAGAGGGTGGATCATGCTGTGTTCAGGGGAGGGGGATGGCAAAAGGAGAGGTGGGAGAGGGGTTGGTGCTGGAAGAGGTGGGGTAGGGAAAGGTTTTGGAGAAGAGGTGGAGTGGAAGGGGGGACTATTCCAGCACCTCTTACCTGGAGCTAGAAGTTGGTGCCTATGCCCTCACATAGCCACACCATTGTCTCCACAAAGAAAGCTGTGATAATAATGTTTTAAAAATAGTTTCCGCAAACTTGTTCCAAGTTCGTAAAGTGCCATGTTGCCTCTCCAGAATGAGAGAGCAATTAACATGGCTTATGGCAGGGCCATTGATAATACACATGGCAGGCGGACACTTTTTTATGACAAAGAGACACTTTTAGTTCAAGTATTAGTATCCCCCCAAATAAACACACAGATCCCCATCACCACCACCACCTCCACCACAACTCCTCGTACTCATGTTTTCCAAGGCGAGGTGAGAAAAATGCTACCTGAGCAGCAGGTGGTAGCTGAGTTTTGTATTGTAAACTGCACACTGCCTGTACCCAGAAGTCTCTGGAACATGATGGGAATCCCCAGATGTAAATGAAGTTACACTGGTGTAAATTTGATTCAAGTGAGATTAGAATCAGGCCCAATGTGGTGTTTAGTTTACCATCTGGATGAGACATTTTCGAGTAGCAAAGGAGCTATGCTAATTTACACCTGCTGAGAATGCAAGTGTAAGGCCAAGCCTTGCTCACACTGAAGGAAATAGCAAAGCTGTGTGGAGGTTCAGGTCCATAAAACCTAATTCTCCTCTCACTTACTCTGTGTTTTACACCAGCATGACTTCCTTGGTGTCAAATGAACCATTTCTGATTCATGCCAGTGTAAACTGGAGGCATAGCGAGCTCATTAGTTTTAGTCTCACTTTCTGTTTTCTCCAACCTTTTTTCCAGCAGAAATCTATTGGAGAAGGTTTGGCCAGGCGAACTGCTTTGGGTTTCTTGTGTTTATTCTGTAGTCAAACAAAAACTAACCAAGACAAGACACACTAACTATACAATGGTTAATAGTTTACATTAAATTAATACTATACCAAGGTTTCCATAAGATAGAGAATCAGCCATTATGGTTTGGTATCTTCCCTCCTTAACATTCTATCATCCACTCGGATGTTTTGTTAACGTTCAGTGGCGGTCTGTTTTTTTCATCAGAATGAAGTGGAATGGGTCATGCAGCCATGTTAGAGAAATCAACATGCAAATATTCCACAGAGGAAGTAGAAAGAGGTCAGTGCACTTTATCAAGCTGCAGAAATCAGCCCAAACAATGTGTTGAAAAATCTTGTTCAGACCACAGAAAGGGTAGCTTGGGGAAGAGCTATGGAAAGAATACATTAGGAAACTTGGAACACTGGCAATTGAAAGATGTCAAGGTTAATTTCCAGGATTAGAAATGATAGAAATCAAGGCAAATGTGAGCTTGCTTTGGAAGAGAGTCAGGCCTCGATTTTTGGATTCACTTCAGCTGTGTAATTTGGGATATGTGTACTCCCTTCTGTATGTCTCTGACGATATGGACTACAGGCCACATTGGATTACAATTTGTTAATACCATGAGCTTTAAGGTAATTTCATTTATTTGGCTCCAGACAATGTCAGTGAATGAATAGATCAGCCACACTGACACCAGCAAAACAGGGATCTTATGGGATTTACCCTGTGCTCACCATGTAGGGTCTGCTTTTGCAAACCCTTTCTCCTTATAATAGTTCCTTTGAGCCTTATCATCTGTGGATGTAAATCAGGAGAGAAGGTGATAGAGCCACACAGATTGACACAAGAATGGCTATACTGGGTTGGACCAATAGTCCAGCTAGTCTATTATCCTGAAAGTGGCTGGTGCCAGGGTCTTCAGAAGGAATGAACAGAACGGGTAATCATCAAGTGAGTATGTTTCTGTATGTTCCACTCCCAACTTCTAGCTAACAGAGGCTTGGGACACACATAGCCTAGAAAACCCAGCCCATTGAATTCAATGGGACTGCCCACTTGACTTAGGACTACACATGTGAATAATGATTTGAAGGCTAAGGTAGAAGACGCCTAAGTGGGAAATCTGCCTGGTTTGGAAGTCTCTCATAGCCAGTAATACTAAATAGCCTTGACTAATTCTTAATGGAAAATGGGGATATTTTAGGTGATATAATGTTGCTCAAGAATTTTTGTGTGTCTCAGTCTTATGCTGGCCCTGTTTGTTTGCTCTTCTAACAGAGTCATATGGTGCCCTCCATGCTGTGATATCTGCAGAAAGTGTATGTAGTAGATTGTGTATGTGCTTCTTGGTTTGCTCCTTCCATAGCAATGACATATGCTGAGTTGCTTTGGTCAGTGTGTCATGGTTGCCCCTGGTACCAGCTCAGGGAAACCAAAAGATGTGTCTCTACATTTGCAGAATGTGCTTTGGAATCACTGTGTCTATCCAATGACACAACCAAGTCATTGACACTGCTCACATGAAAGCCTAGTCATTGGACCAGAATGAAAGCATCCTCATTCAAATGGCATTTGCCCATCATCAGAAACTCCTATCAATAGGGACAAAAAGCAACCTACATAGCTATCCTGCTTCAGAATGTTGCATTAATCTTTCACTGCTTTATTAAGATACATTCATGTTCACTGCCATATCCACAAAAGGCAAGAGGAAAGACCTAGGAGGGTCTTACCTTGTGCATATAGAGGCAGGTAATGAGATGGCTTGTCACAAAGCAGAAATCAACATGTCAGCAGCAATTTTTATATTGTTTGAGTCAGTCAAAGGGCAGCTGTGTCAACCTAAATTGATCAAGCTACATTGCTCCAAAGAAAAGTAAAGGAAATGTCCAAGCTAAGATTGGATGTGTGATAGTCCAGGAGACTATGTTGCCTACAAGGACCTCGAAGAAATCTCTTAGGGTGTGTCTAGACTACATGCCTCCTTTGACGGAGGCATGTAGATTAGCCAGATCGGAAGAGGGAAATGAAGCCGCGATTAAAATAATCGCGGCTTCATTTAAATTTAAATGGCTGCCCCGATCTGCCGATCAGCTGTTTGTCGGCAGATCGGGGGAGTCTGGACGCGATGCCCCGACAAAGAAGCCTTTCTTCATCGACACAGGTAAGCCTCGTGAAACCAGGTTTACCTGTGTCGATGAAGAAAGGCTTCTTTGTCGGGGCATCGCGTCCAGACTCCCCCGATCTGCCGACAAACAGCTGATCGGCAGATCGGGGCAGCCATTTAAATTTAAATGAAGCCGCGATTATTTTAATCGCGGCTTCATTTCCCTCTTCCGATCTGGCTAATCTACATGCCTCCGTCGAAGGAGGCATGTAGTCTAGACACACCCTTAAGGTGTGTCTAGACTAAGTGGCCTTTTTTCGAAAAAAACTGTACTTGTGTCTAGACTGCCACCATGTTCTGTTGACAGTAAATTGAAAGAACGCGGCAGTTTTGTTGATGGTGGTAAACCTCGTTTTATGAGGAAGAACGGCTTTTTCTACAGAGAGCTGTCAAAAAAGGGTGTGTGTGGACACGGGTAGACTGTTCTTTCAAAAAAAAAAAAAAAAAAAAGGCCTCCAGGAAGAAGCCCTGGTGGACAGTCCATCCTTTACATGCTGAACACCTCTATGGTTTCTGTCCTCAACCTCTTAAAGGCACAGGCACTCGACAGGCATTGCTGTCAGGAAGCCAGCCAGAGTACCGGAGCCAGCCGTGCTAGCCATGTCCCAGCCCCAAAGCCCCCCTGGCCCTTCTCAGGACAGTCAGGAGAACCCACCTAGGGACACCAAAAGGTAGGCACCAGCCTGGTCAGGGCCAGAAATTAAAAACCTCCTGGAGCTCTGGTCCCAGGAAAAAGCCCTGCAGGCCCTGCAGTTGTGCCGCAGGAATGTGGACATATATGGGCGCATGGCCCAGGGACTGGCCAAGAAAGGACATCACCCCCACACCATGGAACAAGTGAGGGCCAAGGTGAAAGAGCTGCGGCAAGGATATGCCAAGGCCCGAGATCAGAGCTCCCTCTCTGGGGCAGCCCCACAGAGCTGTCCTTACTATCTGGAGTTGGAGCAGTTCCTGGGTGATGGGGAAGCCCAGACACCACTGCATATGGTGGAGTCCGGGTTACTCCACCACATCGTGGACCAACCCCTGAGGGAGAACAACCAGGCAGGAGAGGCGGGAGAGCTGCACCCGGAGGAGGAGGAGGAAAAAGAGGCAGCAGGGACCCTCTCCCAGGAGCCAGTCCTCCAGACCCCAGAGGCCTCCCAGGCGTCCGTGGACATCAAGGAGGGATCATCAGGTGAGTGCTTTGAGGGGTCACCACACATGGGTGGGTTGGCAGTGCGGGGGACCAGCTAGCCCCATTGCCACTGTGGGCCCCCTGTGATTCTGTCAGGCCACTGCCCAATTCACATGCGGTGTCACGTGTAACACCCCTGAGTCTCCTGTCCAAAGGAGAGCCCCTGACACCGACGGAATGCCCTCGGGGACAGCGGGGGTGCACACAGATAGTGATTGTTTCCTTCTCTTTTCCTCCATAGCTAGACCCTCTACCCAACAGGAGAGCATCCTGGACCGATGGCATCCTCAGGCACTGGCGTGTCTGAAGGAGCATGTAGGGGCCCTGCAGGACCTCAACAGGACCCTTCAGCAGAGGATGGAGGCAGAGGCCGAGTGGCGCACCAGGCTGCTAGATGAGCTGGTCCAGCAGCTCACTTCCATCTGTACCACTATGCGGGAGGTCCTAGCCTTGCCTGCCCCTGTCATAGTCACCACTCTTCCTGCATGCCAGGCCCCTTCCTCCCCAGCCCCCTTTATTCCCCAGCCCCTCCAGCTCCTCCTTCCTCCCCAGCCCCTCCTGCTCCCGAGCCCTCACAGGTCCAACAGCTGCCCCCCACCTCCAGGATGCAGGAAGGTGGCAGGACCCTGCGATCAGGGAAGCAGCGGCCTACTTGAGCCCCCTCCTCCCTCCAGGTTTTCAGCCCTCTGCCCACCTGCAGGTTTTCAGGCCCCTACCACCCCAGTTAAAGGACAGTTCAGTTATGTAACAAAATCTTTATTTTTGAGTGACAGATTTACTTTGTTTATAAACAGTTGAACAGTAACAAGAGAAAGGTGGTTTATACAGTTAGCACATTTTCTGTACTGCTAGTATTTCTAATAAAAAACAATGTGTGTTTACAAAGAAAACCGGGTGTGTATGTATTCTTTATGGGAAGAGGGTGAGGGTGAGGGTAGTGGAGGAACAGGTAGGGGTGGGCCAGGCCAAACCCTCCATGGGGGAGGCCCTGGAGAGTGTCAATGGGCTCCTTCTGAGAATCTCTTCCTCAGGACCTCTTGGATTCAGACACCAGACTGGTGAGCCTGGCGAATGGCAGCCATCTGGGGCTGCTCAAATGGCCTCTCCTCGCCATCAGCACCTGTCCCCCACCCCAGCAGGAAGGCCTCCCCTTTCCTCTCCACCAGGTGATGGAGGGTGCAATATGCGGCCACCATCTCCGGGATGTGGTGTTTTCCCATCTCCAGGCATGTGAGAAGGCAACGGATCCTCCCTTTCAGATGGCTGAATGTGCATTCCACACGGAGGGATGTTGAAAAGCTCCTTGCTCGCATCCAGGTGGCCGGTGTAGGGTTTCATGAGCCACAGCATCAGGGGGTAGGCCGTGCTGGCCACTATTCACACCGGCATCTGCATGTCCCCAAGTGTGACGTGCCACTAGGGGAAAAATGTTCCTGCCTGCAACCTGCTATACAGGTAGGAGTTACAGAATATGTGGGCATCATGTGTCCGCCTCGACCATCCAACACAAATGTCCATAGAATGTCCCCTGGTGGTAGACCAGGGCCTTCAGTACCATGGAATAGTAGCACTTATAGTTTATAAATTGGGCTGCTCGATGGCGCGGTGCGCGGATTGCGATGTGTGTCCCATTGAGGGCTCCTCAGCAGTTCGGGAAGCCAAGGGCAGCAAACCTGGCAAGGATGTTGTCCAGGTCCCCAAGACGGACAAGCCTCTTCAGCAGCTCCGCATTGATGGCCCTCACCACCTGCAGCAAGAGACAAATAGACAGACAGAAGCCAGGGAGTTAGATTACCTAAGAGCTTGGGAGGAGAACCCTCCCACACCTAATTCACCCCTCGTGTTGTCAGGACGCCCCCTCCCCCGCATCAGCGCAGGGTTGGTCAAGGAGCCGCCTCCAAGTGCCACTCCATCCCCCACTCCCTCTTGCCCTTGCCTAACAGTCCTTCTTTCTCAACCCCTGCACTCAGCAGGGCCTGTCCCCCTAAAGTGATTTACCTCCATCAAAATGGCCCCAACGGTAGACCTCCCCATGTCAAACTGGTGTCCCATGAAGTGGTAGCTGTCGGGAGTGGCCAGCTTCCAAAGGGTGATTGCGACCCACTTCTGCGGGGGGATGGCGGGCCGCACGTGGGTGTCCTGGTGTCGTAGAGCAGGGGCGAGCCAGGCACACAGCTCCTGAAATGTGAGAGCTCCATGATGAGCCGGTTCCACCAGTCCAAACTCGTCTCATGCCTCCAAATCCTCCTGTCCCCAAAAATGTTTGGGGGCAAGGACAGAGCTCCTGCATCCTGGACAAAGGTCTCGAAAGTCTGGTCTGGGTTCACATGGGACAGGAGATTCATGACAGAGTCATGAAGATGCAGCGGAAGTTGCAGTATGGCAGCATGGGGCCATCGCCAAAAACACGGTGAGAAGCAGAAAAAAACCTAGAAAAGAAACTGCTGTGGTGTCCAAGAAAGCAGGGCAACCAAAGCAAGCACTGCAGCATCTTTGCTTTGCTTCAGGAGGTAGGCAAGCCAGAAGCAGGAGCAGAGCAGCAGCTGTCCAGGGGGATGCCTTTAAGCACACGTCTCTGCAAAGGGCATGCAGCAGCACTAGGAAGTAAAGGCTGCCCCCATGCCCTGCCAGAAGTGGTTCCGGGTGCCTTTTTTGTCAAAAGAGCATCCAACAGTCTGGACTCTCTTTTTCAAAAAAAGGGGATCGATTTTTCGATCCACATAATGCAATCTAGATGCTCTTTTTTGAAAGAGGCTTTTTCAAAAGTATCTTTTGAAAAAACCTCTTTCGAAACAGGCTTTCAGTCTAGACACAGCCTTAGTGTCACAGCAGAAAATAATCCTAAATCTTACAGTGTGGCTTATAGTAGAAGTTGCACCAAGGTAGCCCATATGACTGATCTTCATCATTCAAAAGAAAGAAGAAAAAATGAGTTATAAACATTACAACTAAATTAATTTTTGTCTGAGCTTATGATAAGAATTATGTTTAAAGTTTATTTTTACAACCAAAACAACTGTGCAGTCATGTGATTCTTCCCATGGGGCTACTATCAGAACTTTCAGGGTCCATAAGAAACCATTACCAGGACCATATCAGGTCTGTCTTGGGGGATCCTATATGGAATGCATTATAATACAGGACATTTCTAGCTTTGCAGAGGACATACTCTTAGGGTACGTTCATATTTACAAGAAGAATGACGCTCTGGAGTTTGATCTTCTAGCGTTTGATTTAGTGGGTCTCGTATAGACCCATAAATCGAATGCTGATGGCAGCCCCTGCCAGCATCCGGTAGTCGTCCTTCTGTGAGGAATAAGGGAAACTGATGGGAGCGTATGCCACCACGACTCGGCTTAAGGTAAGCAGAATCCAACCGCGCATTTTGTGTTGCTGGAGTTGTGTACCTTAAGCTGACCTGCCTGATCTAGTATAGACCAGGGCTCAGAGATCCTTTGTGGCATTTACTCATAGTCTGTAGTAGAAGTTGGGTGCAGCACCCTCGAGAGTTTCTACAAGTATCATGCATCAAGGTAGGACTATATAATAACTAGATTGTTTCTGACAGGTGTCCGCTCTTAAGAGCCTCCAGAGATGGAGATTCTCTAGGCAAATTGTTCCAATGCTTAATTACCCTGACAGGAAGTTTTTCCTAATGTCTACCCTAAACCTCCCTTGCTGATATTTAAGCCCATTGCTTCCTGGTATAACCCTCAGAGGTTAACAAGAACAATTTTTCACCCTCCTTCTTGTAACAACTTTTATGTCTTCAAAAACTGTTATCATGTCTCCTCTTACTTTTCTCCAGACTAAATAAACCAATTGTTTCTATCTTCCCTCATAGGTCATGCTTTCTAGACCTTTAGTTATTTTCGTTGCTCCCCTCTGGTTTTCTCCAATTTGTCCACGTCTTTTTCTGAAAAGTGGCACCCACAACTGAACACACGACTTGCAGCTGAGTCTTTATCAGCATGAAGCAGAGAGGTAAAATTACTTCTCTTGTCTTGCTAGCTTACATCATGCCTGCTAAAACATCCTAGAATGATGTTCACTTTTTTTGCAGCAGTGTTACAGTATTGACTCTGCACTATAACGCCCAGATCCCTTTCTGTAGTTCTTCTTCCCAGCAATCATTTTCCATTTTGTGTGTGTGTGCCACTGCTTGTTCCTTCCTAAGTGGAATACACTGTATTCATCCATATACATGAAGCTGATTTATCAAATGCCTTTTGGCTGGATTCTTGGGAAATTTGGCTCTTTCTACTAAATGATATGTAATTCCAAAAGGGAAGATATCATGTGCTTCTTTCTGATCTTCTAAAAACATTAAATCATGAAAATATCTGATTTATTTCATTTCCCCTCCCCCGCCCCTCACCTCTGGTCTGCAATCTTGCCAAGAGTGGTCATGACCACAATAAGTGAAGTAAAGTGACTGGTATTTGTGTCATATATAAAATGTGTTTACTTAGGGACTTCACTTATGAAAATAATAATGCAAGAGTGTTTTTGGCCAGAATGAAGTTTATAAAGAAGTAACATTTAATCATTAGCAACTGAAGCTGCACTCAGGCTGAACGGTGGTGTTCAAATTGACTTCTTGAATCAATTTATTCTATTTCTGGCCTTAAGCTTCAACCTGGCACAGTCCTATGGTTGTCCATAATTCAGTGGATAATACTATGTCAGTGTACTCTTAACTGCTGCTCTTAGCATTCTGAATTGGATTTATTAAAAGTTACCAACATTTAAAAAAATTGTTCTCTCTTAACTGGTAGAGGCGATAATATATTTTTGAGAAAAGACCATAAAAATTGCCTTATTAAATCAGACCAAAGGCCTGTCTAGTGAAATAGCCTGTCTTTTGTCCATATCAGATGCTTCAGAGGAAAATACATAGAGCCTTATGGAGATACAAAATGTCTATCTACAGCTGATCGGTGAGTGGCAAAAATGGTCTGTGGATTTAAAGCTGATAGCTGCAGATTTGCAGAACTCTAATGATGAATGAAACACTAAATTAGCCAGCCCATAGATGAAAGTTCTTCTTAGTCTCTATCATTTGGGCTTGTTCCTACAGGATGCAGTGATGGCCCTAATACAGCAAAATATTTAAACACATATTTAATTGTAAGCACACATGTGGTCCCATTGACTTCTGCTTTCAGGATTGTGCTATAAGTGGTTGGCTTAGTTCCTGAACCATAAGACTGTGTTATCTTCCTCTGGAATTGAAAATTAATATCAAGGTCATCATAAGCTTTGTAAAAGGATTAGAAAGAGCTTGGATAATGAGAATATATTTCTCTTATCGAATTTAACTGTGTATGTCACATTACCCATAGAACAATTATTCCTCTTTTGAATACTATATGCACCCATGCAATTTTGGTGTAATGAGTTCCACAGGTCAGTTCTGGTTTTTTTCTTCAAAAAATGTTTTCCTTTTAATATCCCTAAATTTTTTGCCTTAAACTATGCTTCATCAGACATGACTTTATTACCATATATTGGAATGGGCACACACAAACTAGAGAGATTGGCGTGAGGCAAGCTCTTTCATACATCTGCTGAAACAGCAAGTTGTGGTGGTGATGAGAAGTACACTGCTCCCTTTGGCTATGTCTACACTGCACTGAAAACTTGAAATAAGATACGCAATTTACGCTACACAAATTGCATAGCTTATTTCAAATTTATTTTGAAATTGGCTATTTCAAAATTTGGTGCTGTGTAGACTTTATTTCTGTGTAGAAATAAAGTGCTATTTCGAGACATTCCTTAACCCTCATGGAACGAGGATGACGAAATAGCACACCCGTTATTTTGAAAAATATTTCAAAATAACAGGTGGCTTGTGAAGATGTGGGGTAGCTATTTTGAGATACCTCTGGTATCCCGAAATAACTTTGATGTGCAGGCATATGCTTTGAGTTAGTCCCAGACCAGTACCCTTGCACAGGATTTTGGGGACTATGCTATTTAAATGGTTGTCTTTGGTATTTAGAGGTTATATTTCATTTGTAAAGGGGATATTATTTATTATTTTGTCTATTGATAGGTCAGATAAGGCTGTGTGTGGCCTCAAATGACTGTTTCCTTAACATAAGCACTGGCCTCATCTCAGTAATAAAGCTTAGTTCTTCTTTCACTCCCCCAAAACCTCACCTTGTTCATCTTTTGGAAAATAATAACATCAATAAGGTAATTCCAGAATTGGATATTAGGCAAAATGGCCATACCCATATGTTAAAGTCAGTTATAAACCCATCTAAAAGTTTATGCATGTGTAGGGTGTTTATATATATAATATATAAATGTGTTTATTGATAAAGATATAAATAACAAAAGTCTAAAACCTTCATCAATTTGAGCCTTTTTCTCAGCTGCCGAGATCTTAAAAATAGATAAACAACACTTCTAAAACCCGAATTGGAAAGAGAAAAACTTGATGCGTTTTTAAGATACTTAGAAAAGAGAAGTATACAAGGAGCAAGCTATCTCTTAGCAAGAAAGATGCCTTTGAAAACCTTTCTATGCTCCAGGTATCTTCTTCAAAACCACATCTAACATGGGTCTAATCTCTGTGCTCAATAACATCCTTATTAAACAGTCACACATCACATACAACTTGTTTATCATTTTCACATTACTGCTCAGGATCAGGTTTAAATTATGGTCTGTAAAACCACTGTAGATCTTGTTCCTTTTATTTATTTAAGATCTATTAGCTTTCTATAAAATGAATATTTAATACCATGTGAGAAGATTAATTCTTTGGCTGTTTTTAACCTTTTAAGGGCATTTCTTTGGCTGAAGCAAAAAAGCAATGTTATTAGGGAGTGTACCTTTTTAGTGCAAAGGGTAAGCAGCAATATGAAAGGAGTGAGAATTTTACATTTCAGACACACTATTTGATTTGTTACTGGATAAGGGATTTTTTTAAACCAGCAAGAGTCAAAATGCTGTCAAAAGTTTTCACACAACATCTTTCTATACATAACATATTTTATCATGTTTTCTGGGCATCTAATGGGATAAATTCTAGCAATTGATCCCCGGGAATCCTAAGTACAAGCTAGAGCTGATGGCTAAGGGAATCAGGGGGGAAATGCAAGGCAATGTGTCTACTCAAAAAGGAGCAGTACATGCCTGCCTCTACACTCCGGTCATCTGAAGAAGTGGGCTGTGCCCACGAAAGCTCATGATACCACCTACATGTTTCATTAGTCTTTAAAGTGCTACCAGACCATTTGTTGTTTTTAAGTTTTTCCTGTTACAGACTAACTCGGCTACCCCCTGAAGCTTCTATTTTATATGTTGCAGATATAAATTCATAGATTCCAGAAGTGACCCCTGGGATCCTCTAATCCAACCTCCTTTGTAACAGAGATCATATATGCAGCTAGTCACTGGCCTCAGTAGATTGTAGGCTCCCGGGGGCAGAGATCCCATTTTTGTTCTTTGTTGGTACAACGTGTAGCACAATAGGGCACTGGCTTGTGACTGGGATCTCTAGATGCAATACAAATAATAAATAGTAATAACACTCAGAGCCCAAATAATCAGAGATGCCCCTTTGGAGTACTGGTGCACACATCAGTCTTTCTATGCAGCACTGGAAGGGCATCCTGCTTGCTGCAGCATAGTGTGGAATGGGGGAAAAGGCATTCCAGGTGCTCCCATTTACTGACCTATTACAGCAAATATGCCACACCAGCTTAGGTGTTATCCAAGTTGTAGGTATCATCCATGTTATAAACCGCAGAGTGTGTAATACACCGACTTTATCATGAACCTGTGACTTGCTCAGGATTCCTCTGCCCAGTAATCCCTTTTTCCTTGGGACATATCTAATTTCTGAGCAGCTTCACTCAGCCACCATCATTTTTTATATATGTCCACCTTCTCCCTGCCAAATATTGAATCCCCTCCACATCAAAATGACATGGGCAAGGATGGGCATCATAAATCTTTGGCCCAATGCTTGTCACTGCATGTTCAAGGTCTGATCTCTCATTGCTCATCAGAGTTAGCAATGAGTCCTTTAGCCCACTGGAAAAAGAAAGATTCCCGACTTTGCAATGGGATTTAAAGCATTTGCTGATGGCTCAAGGGACTGTTTTTTAAATCAGGACATTTTTTGTGCATAGAAAAGATAATTTGTAATGGTTTTTCAAATGAATTGGACCCTGGTACTACAATGAGACTTCACGCAATGTGACTGCTACACCAGAGTTTAGTCCTGTTGCAGGATGTGTGGTTTTCCCCTTCTCCCTCATCAGCCAGTACAGCTGGACTCCTTTATAAGGGAAGGGACACAACAAAAAGGGCCTAACAGGATTTTTAAAAAATGCTCTAAAAGCATTTATAAAATAATTTGCAAAACTGAACTTATACAGACTACAGAAAGATGTAGCATGTTATTAAGGTGTTATTTGTATTCATTTCAGATGCCTTGTGAGTACGCATGCATGCACACACAGAAATTGCCAAGATTTTTATAAGTGACGTCTGATGTTCAGTTATTAGGTGTCCAACATGAGATCCCAGAAAGAGACCTGATTTTTTGAAAGGTCTGACCGCCCATCTTGGAAAATCAAGCCCTTTTCAAACTTTCTCCCCTTAGGTTTACACAAATAATTATTCACTATTGAAAATCCTGGTCACATATTATTCATTAAAACAAACAAACAAAAACAACAACAACAACAAAAAAAACCCACATGACTTTCTGAAGTAGGTCCAAGATCATCCCAGTCTTGGCAAATGAGTTCCTGTCAAACATTTACGAACAAGTGTTCTTAAAACTGAATTGCTTGTTTAGTGGTAACAACCTTTATTTCCTTATCTCTTGTTGTTCCTTTCTTTCTTTACTTTAGATATTGTTTTCCTGTGTACTACTAAATTCCTCATCCTGTTAGGAAAATAAAAAGAGAGAAATATTGTCCTACACCACTTGGACATATTGTCACTGTGGTTTCCTATTAACTTTTTGCTGATTCCTTCTTTACTTATCATGTGCTTTAATGTTTTTTTACGCTTTTCAGAAGCAAAGTGTCTCTGGTGCTTGGTCTCTGAAGCACTAACACTTGCAGTTTAACTTCTTTGCTGCTATTGTCTTTGTCACGTAAATAGCCTCATTAGGATCACAAGAACAACAGGGTCGGCTATTTTAATAGAATGATATTTTCCATGGTAGGAAAAGGTTGTGATGTCAACCTACGCTATGACCCCCAAAACAAAATCTGTTCCATTCACATTATTAACTTCTGCCTGTGGGAAACAACCAGGGTCTGAATATCCTTTTATCCTCCACGCTGTATTTCTTTATTTGTCTTTGCCTGATTCTTGTGGTAATGCATCTAACCTATACAGAAACAGCCCCCTCTGTGTTCATTCCCCAGCATTCTCCAAATATTCACATTCTTAAAATACCGTCTCCTTCCTTATTTTCTCAATTCCTTATTTGTTTACTCTCAAAAGCTGCTTTGTCGCTGCCCACACTGCTGGGGAAAATGTATATTCTCATCCTCCTTTATTTTAGATGTACAGTAGAATGTTAATGTCTTTGTTGAGGACAAATCTACATGCCAGTGAAATTGAATAGCATGAATGTTCCCTGAGTACGTAATATTCTTCAAATTAATTGGATTCCATGGGATATATTCTACTCACAAAGCAGAGGGATTTTAAACATATAACTCCCATTAATGTTAATAGGAGTTACCCGTTTAAATCCCAGCACATCTAGATGGGAATATTACCTCTATGTATTCAAAATAGGATATCTTTAAACCAAGCCAAGTCCACCTTCCTGTGAACTATTACAAATAATGGCGACAATTTTCTCTGATTGATTGAAAGATAACAAGTGCCACCAAGCCATCACTTTAAAGCACTTCCACACCACTAACTCTAATGATACAAGCCTCAAATCCTCCCCCCCCCCCCACTGAAATGCATAAATAAAAGTCATTATTAGGACTTTTGCTGTTCTTCATTACAAGAATGTGCGGCCTCTGAGATCAGTCTTGAAACAGAAGCGAAACAAAATTCCCTAGAGTTATTTCCATCTTTCCTAATAGCACTAATAGTGTTTCCATGGGGTTTGTATAACCAGAGCATCAGGGAGATTCTTAGTAAAATCTCAGCATGGATTCCTTCATATTGTTGTTCATAAGACAAAGAAAGAACATTCGCTGCACTTATATTTTCAGTTAGGAAATGAAAGTAATCTTACTATAGTACTTTGTCCAGGAAGGACTTAAAAAAAACAAAACCCGGCAGACATAACTAATTTGAAATTTAACAAGCCAAACAAACCCCCTCCCCAACATCTCTCTCATGAAACAGACAAAATAATTTACTGCAGATCATAAATGAATAACCACAGTAATTGCACTGTGACACAAGAAGGGAAAGTTTAAATTATTTTCCACCACACTCTTCAAATTCACGAGTTAACATCTATACATCTAACATCAATACATTTTTAGGCCCCCTTCTTGGGCTACACATTCATCACATTCGTCAGTTAACTAGTCACTTGTTGTGTAGCTATTTAGGGAAATAATTCTACACTGGAGGGATATGGTAGAAGGAGTCTGAAAACCATCACCTCTGTACTTTGGCCATTGCAAACACAGCTATAGAACTATTTTATGTGACTCGGGTTTTAAAGGTCAAACAAAAAACATGGTTACCATATCTAGACCCAATCCTGCTAGGTGCTTAGCGTCTTTATTTTTCCATTGATATAGAGTCATATATATTTAAGGCCAGAAGGGACTATTATGATTCATCTAGTCTGACCTCCTGCATAACACAAGCCAACAAAACCTCACTCAGTAATTCCAGCAGGAAGCCAAAATTTTGCTTTGAGCTGTAGTATATCTTTTAGACAGAAATCCAGTCGTCACTAAAAAGGGAGGGAGAATCCACCATGCCCCTAGATAGGGACATCAATAGGGGTTGAGAGTATTCAGTATATTGTATGACCATGCTGTCTGTGTAATCCGAAATATGATCTATAACCAGGGTGCATGAAGTTGGCAGGCAGGTAGCTGCAGATTTCCAAGCCACATTTATGCATAAGCTTGTCTGGCAGCTAGCCAAAGGGAGAAGGAATTTGGGCCCCAGGTTTTGGTGACCTGGAGGGCAGCAAAGCCATTAACCAAGCTATTTGCACACGTCTTTCATATTTAGTAACAAAATAGCTATGGAGAGGCTGGAAAGAAGAATACAGCCAGATCCTCAGCCGGTGTAAATCAGCGCAGCTCTGTAAATCTCATAATTAATTTTTGTGCCAGTAATGCTGCACATGGTTCACTGACATCAGCATTGTCTCTGTGGATTTGCTCTTGGCGCACTTGCCATACAAAGGGGCTTGATACCTATTTTTGATCATCTTACACAAATATGTAGCACTGATACTCATGCATGACTCATCAAGTCCGTTGTCTGATTGTGCTCCCGCCTCTGCACCCCAAGAAAACTTGTTTTTACAGAACTTAAAAAATGAAGAAGAAGAAGAAGCTTGTGTTCAGATGCCACCTCTGCAGTCTGATCCACAGACCAGGGTTGGTTTCATGTGAGATATTCATTTTGCCATGGCTATAACAAGCCACAGCACAGCGTTGTTAAAAGCAGAGAATTACCAATGTGCTTTAAACCAAGTAGTTGACCTGACTCTGCCAGAGGCTGATGCTCTCATTCCTACTGAAGCCACGTAGAATCATAGGTCTTCCCCAAAATTTCGAGGATGAAGCTGAAAGACGGTGGTAGGCTGCCTTTCAAGCCATGAATGCCAATTTGTCATTTCTTGCTGCTTCTACTGATTTGTAATATCCAATCTGGTGCATGATCTAGTCCAGTGGTGTGCAACCCGGGGGTCACAACCCCCAAAGGGGTCATGGATGTCTTCCTGGAGGGTTGCCATAGCAGTGGGCGTAAGCCCCAGCCACCCGGATCTAAGTATTGTGCTGCACTGTGGAGCCACCAACAACCAGGCCCAGCCCTTGGCTGGCTAGATCAAAGCATCATGGGGCCACCAACAGCCTGCCGCCGGCCGGATCTAAACACTGCGCTGCTCAAACTACCTTGCGGTCGTGACACGAGTGCAATAAAATTTAGGGGTCGTGGTTGAAAAAAGGTTGCACACCACTGATGTAGTCCAGTGTTTCTCAACCTTTTTTTATAAAGTATCCCTTTTTCAAAAAAAAAAAAAAAATTATAAGTACCCCCAGTGCCTACAGTTTTCAGACACACACTTTTTTTCCCTACCATTCCAACATATTTGTTTAAACAACTTAATCGTAGCCGGGTGGGTGATGAAATTTTTGGGTGTAAAAAGTACAAAAATAATAAAGTGCTGTAAAACCTAAAGCACAAATTCAGTTTTCTCCAAATGTCAGTTGTATAGACATACCTCCTCCAGACTTCTCTTGAGTACCCCTAAAGGTACTTGCACCACTGGTTAAGAAACACTGATTCTAGTCACACATTAGCTGCTCTTTCATGCCTCCACTGATGTGAAGCTCTTTGGTATACTCAAGGACCATGCTCACTGCTCTTTCATGTCAGGGGCACGTGTGTCTGGCTAGATCTTCAGTAAAAAGGAGACTGGGAGGAAAAAAGGATTGCAAGTATCAACATCTGTAGGAACTAATACATTGCCATGCTGGATTAACCAGTTACCCATCAGGTCTGTAACCAGAACCAGATGCTTCAAAGAAACTTTCTAACGGGCCAGTTATTCTTGACTCCTGCCAGGAACTGAATGGTGTAAACTCTGAAGCATAAGGATTTATATATTTAAGACATCGCTAATGCAATGCTAGATGTTTTCAATATCCACACAAATGTCTAACTTCTACTAAGTCTTTGGCTTACTGTGAGAAATGTTGATTTGTACCAAAGAATCTTCTTGCTGTAGTTCCTTTTTAGATTTCTTTAAAATAAATTTAATATTGTAATGAATTGATTATTCCTTAGGGGTGCGCGTCTACACCGCACCATTATTTCTAGATAACTAGCATTATTTCAAAATCACAATGGCTGTGTCTAGACTGGCAAGTTTTTCCGCAAAAGCACGTGCTTTTGCGGAAAAACTTGCCAGCTGTCTACACTGGCCACTTGAATTTCCGCAAGAACACTGATGATCTCATGTAAGAAATCAGTGCTTCTTGCGGAAATACTATGCTGCTCCCGTTCAGGCAAAAGTCCTTTTGCGCAAAAGGGCCAGTGTAGACAGCTCAGATTTGTTTTGCGCAAAAAAGCCCCGATGGCGAAAATGGCGATCGGGGCTTTATTGTGCAAAAGCGCGTCTAGATTGGCACGGATGCTTTTCCGTGCCAATCTAGATGCTTTTTTCCACAAATGCTTTTAACAGAAAACTTTTCCATTAAAAGCATTTGCGGAAAATCATGCCAGTCTAGATGTAGCCATGTGACTATCTACACAGCCATTCTGTTATTGTGAAATAATTTCGAAATAACAGATGGTAAATTCTGAAATCTGTAAACCTCATTCTATGAGGAATAACACCTATTCCAAAAGAGCTATTTTGAAATAAGGTGTGTATAGACACTCCATGTGCTCCGCTGCTCTCTACTAGACCGAACCAGAACTTTTCAGATGTGTCTCCTTGCCCTTGTATGGCTAGCTGCTAATGCATATTCTCTTTTGGTTGAAGTAACCTATGCTATCCAAGTAGGAGAATGTGAGGCTACTTGCTGTTGCCAAGATACTCCTCATACATCTGTCTGGCAACCTTGAAGCCCTTGGTCACTATGGATTTAATTCACTAAATTTGTGTGTTGTGACAATGTTGGGTAAGGGGATGGAAAACAGTGATGCAGAGACAGCCAAAATAAGTGAGTTCTAAGGAAGGAGGTGATGGAGAAGGGTAAGATTGAGTTATGAGCTGAGCCAGCATAGAATGGACCTACAATTGCATAGAATGGAAAGGGGATCAGGGTGACTTGAGTAAAGATGTGATAGAAGCAGATATGTTCAGACACATATTGCTCTATATGGGTTAGATTTGATGTGCATGCACAAAATTTGTCTGTGCACAAGTCCAAGAATGAGCATTCAAACCAGGATTTGTGCACACATGGCTTACACATCTGCAGAATTTTGTCTTTGAAAATCTGGCCCTTCATCCCAGAGTAATCATGGTGATTTTATGACAGCCCATTGATTTCCATGGAAACCCATTATGTAGACTGTATGGTAGGATTATGATTTCCTTACAGAAGGAATAGACCAGTTTAGGAACACCCTTCCCCTCTCCCCAATATTTAGACAGCAATATTAGGCATAACTGCAAAGAAAATACAGAAAACTACAGGCAGTTTGTACATTCCTCCTTTGCTTTCCTATGAAGGTCTCACTATAGTGTAACACTGATGTGGTAGGTTTGTAGTACTACAACGACCAGGTTTCTACTACACAAGAGACAGGAAGAGGATAATGTCTGATGTGTGGCCAGGTTGGTTGTGACATCTGATCAGATTCCTTTATGCCATTAGGTTAGCTGGTCTATATGATGTACATGCTCAAGAATGCAGAGAGACAGAGAAAAAAGAATTAAAATACTGACTCAGCTTCTAACAAAATAAAATCGATCTATTTTTATAAGAAACCCTGGATCAACTAAACCTTTGTTCTTAAATAAAATTAGGTGTGTGTGTGGGGGGGGAGATGGGCGGGGGCACAGTGTGTGACAGTTTCATATCAGGGTCTCTATTTTATGAGGAAGAATACTACAATCTACAAAAGTTTGGGCTAACCGTGTCTTATGGTGATTTCCTTTCAGCAGTAATGTTTTTGTAAGCTATTAAACTTTTCTTCTCCAAAAACATACATCTTTTTGTCCCACAGTCTGCTGCTAATTATCGCTGTTTCTTCGGAAACGTGACATGCAGACAAGCAAGCAGATTTTATACTAGTTGTTACATCCCTACACACATATTCACACACACACACACACACACACAGAGGTAGGCAGAGGTTGTGAGATGGTTATCACAGATCACATGTGTTAGCATCTTCAGAACTTATCGAGAGATGAGTAAACTGCAGCTCAGAGAAAGTAGAGTTCTTTCCTCCCTCCTTCCTTCTGGTTTTGCTCATTGCCTCACTCTGAGTTCTGTTCTCAGCACCTCCTTTGCCACACTGACTTCCTTGCGCTCTCTTGAGTCAATAGTTTTAAAGCTAACCTTTCCTTGCCGATCAGATCCAGAGAGTCAGAGAAGCTAATCACTTGCAGTTCCCAAATGACTCCAGATAGGGCTGTAGGTGCTCAGGTCTTCTGAAATACAGGCCTATTGCTTCTCTTTCTCAATGGCCCCACCAAGAAACCAGGCTCTTCCCTTCTCTCTCCTTCTTCTACTGCTGCTCCTGTGCTGCTGCACATGGGGGAGCCACACTGACTGCCTCCATTTTTTATTCCTTCTCTCTTCCTGAAACCTTTGTTTGTCATCCCTGACTGACTCATGTGCACGAAACATGGCAAACCCCAAATGTCTCATT
This sequence comes from Pelodiscus sinensis, assembly GCF_052426305.1. NCBI lineage: Eukaryota > Metazoa > Chordata > Testudines > Trionychidae > Pelodiscus > Pelodiscus sinensis. The sequence goes on from NC_143063.1 coordinate 39,251,250, forward strand.
TTCCCCACCCAACTCAACCTTCGTCTCCCTTATCCTCCCTGTTGCTCAGGCCTGTAATGTCAATTCCATTCTCAACTCTTCTCCACCCCCCTATGCCGCTTAGTGTCCTAAGCTTCCAGGAGCCCTGTTGAGTAACCACACTGGCTCCCCTCCGTGTACAGCTAACAGCTAGAGGCTCTATTGATGTCATCCAAGCAGCCTGGAAATCTTCCTGGAACAGAGCAAACTCTCCTCGAGTGCCCTTCCCACTGGATATTATGTCAAACCTGGAAGGGATGAATTGGATGATATCTACCCTGCATGTTCCAGTGTCATCCTGTGGCTGCAGGAGTGGATATTTCCAGGCCAGTCGAGGCTGCACAGCCTGAAGGAAGGCATTCATGTGGCCAGGACATGCCAGAGCAAAGAAGGATATAAAAAAACCTTCCTCCCCTTCCACTCTAATGCCTGCCACACGAGCGAGAGTGTTTCCAATGGGATGCACGTACAAGAGAGTTGGGGGCTGACTGGGTGAGCGATGAAGAGGGAATATTGGGAGATGAGCAAAGACATAGTCATTCCATGTACTCTGTTCTTCAGTGACTGGAGCCATGTGCACCAGAGACGTCACCCTGGAGCCTGATCTAAGCCGCATCTGCCTGCGGCCTGTGCTTGGGTTACCTATTCACCGTTATGCGGTGCTACTGCTGCTGTTGGGTGCCTCCACGGACTCACCAGGGCGTGCTGGTGAGATCAGTATGAATGGAAAAGAAACTAACAACAAGAAAATTGTACTGGGGGCACAGGAGTGTACATGTGTGTGTGCATGTGAATGTGTGACTGGATGCGAAAAGGATGCCGAGAAGGTGACTACAAGGTAAACAGGCCGGATGGTGAGTTGCTGAAAAACTGTAAACTGGGGAGGAAGGTTGTATTTCTTCTCCGGCTTGGGCCCTAGAAATCCTAACTAGAGACTGTAAGGGAGGAAAGCACGATTCCATTGTGTCACCCACAGCATGAATGCTTGCGTGTGTCATGTCACCACCATTGTTCTGATGGAGGGGAACACCAAGGAGGTGAAAACTCCATTTAATCAACCCCTGGCACGGATCGGAATGGGAGACCCTGGGATAGGTGCCTGCACATGGTTCTGTATAATGATATGGCTAGTTTTGTTGTTTCATTGGGTGCATCACACCCTCCCATGAACTCATGTAAAATGAGATGGGAAAACCCTGAAGCTCCCACATAATTTGCTTTACAGGGAACGGGCCTCTGTGTATGTATAAAACAAATGCTAATCTGAACCTGGTCCAAGGTCGAGGCTTGCTGTTCGCTATTTCTTTGGCACGCCTCTTTAATACTTTCTTCAGACTTTCAAAATCCCTCAGCTAATATTGCTGGAAAAGCTATTTGCAGGGAAATGTTGACAGTCACACCGAAGGATGCCTCCTCTTTATTCCTTTTAATCTGCCTTTGTTCGGGGGCTTTCCAGTGTATTACAGCTCCCATTGCTAGACATTATATTTGGGAAAACTGCTTGCTCGTTTGAAAAAAAAACCCACTTGTGAGCCTAGGGTGAACTTAATTAACATCGCTGGAGGGACAGCAATAAGGTACTTAACAGGGCTATACTGAGCCTTGCGAAACATGAACAAGTCAAAATATTATTGACGTATTCAATTATTTGCAGTTGTGGGGGTTTCAATTTCTCTGATGCCTTCTGAAAATAATAAAGCACTTAAAAGTTCCGCTTTCACTTGGCTGACCTAGCGGTCTAGCAATAGCCCAGTGTGTTACCCAGGGAGGGAGCCGAGCTGAAGCCAGCATAGGGCATGGAGTGCTGAGAAAGCAGTATCCTGAGCCCCTCAGGAGAGGAAGAGCTTGCATTCATGTCTAGGGGCTCTTCCTGCCTGCCCTGTGTTCTTTATTTATTTTATTATTATTAGCATGTCTCAGATGCCAATCACCATGGCAACTACTAGGCACCCATAATTTCTTTGCATTCATGGAACGCTTTCTTCCAAACGCTAATTAAATTAACATCACCCATTCCATGCTGGGTATGAGGTACTGTTTTTTTCACAGAAAGGAAGACTGAGGTACAGAGAGGTTCAAAAGCTTACAGAAGTTCATTACATCTGTAGCAGTTCAGGTCTCTTGACTCCCAAGTGCTGTGTCTTATCTACATCACTAGCTTTTCTCCTTTTCCCCAAGCCTTCCTGTCAGTTCCTTTCACAAGGAGCAGAATTAAACCAATCGCTGCAGATTCTATCCATCCGTCTAATTCAGTGGTCCTTACTGCCTCTTTTGTTTGGCAGCTCTTTGAGGACATGACCCCAGCTTCGTGCAAATCAAATCTTGAACCCACGACAGGTTGAACTTCTAATCCAGCATCCTTCAGACTTGATGGGTGCTGAGCAATGGGAGGTCAATATTGTCTAGCAGCATTACCAACACTTTCACTGCTTACTGGGCTTTTAGAAGTTTCAGAGGGGTAACCATGTTAATCTGTACCTGGAAAAATCATGAAAGCTCATGATACCGTCCACATTTTTTGTTAGTCTGTAAGGGTATGTCTACACTACATTACTTAGTCGACGGAGCCATGTAGATGAGCTTTGTAGACATAGCAAAATGAAGTGGTGATTTAAATAATTGCCACTTCATTTACATCAAAATGGCAGCCGCACTATGCCGATCAGCTGTTTGGCGGCACAGCGTGGTAGTCTGGACGCTCGGTGGTCAACATCAAAAGCCTTTGTCAACCGCCCCGTTATGCCTCATGGGATGAGGTTTACCGGGGCGGTCGACAAAGGCTTTTGATGTCGACCGCCAATCATCCAGACTACCGCGCTGTGCTGCCAAACAGCTGATCAGCACAGCGCGGCAGCCATTTTCATGTAAATGAAGAGGCGATTATTTAAATCACCTCTTCATTTTGCTATGTCTACAAAGCTCATTTACATGGCTCCATCAACGGAGCCATGTAGTGTAGACATACCCTAAGGTGCTGCAAGACTATTTGTTGTTTAAGTTTAGGGGCTTTTAGAAGATATTGAGGGGTAAATTAGAGCTAAATAACAGCATTGAACACTGAGGCTGTGTCTAGACTACACCTCTCTGTCGACAGAGAGATGTAGATTAGGCACGTCAAAATTGCTAACGAAGCAGGGATTTAAATATCCTGTGTCTCATTAGCATAAACATGGCCACCGCTTTTTTTCCAAATGAGTTTTTTTGAAAAAAAAAAAGGCAGTCTAGGTGCAGATCTGTTGAAAATAAAGCCTTTTTCAACAGATCCTGCAAACCTCATTTTTTGAGGAATATAGGATCTGTCGAAAAAGGCTTTATTTTTGACACATCTGCATCTAGACTGCCATTTTTTTGAAAAAACTCCATTTTGAAAAAAGCAGTGGCCATGTTTACGCTAATGAGGTCCGGGATATTTAAATCTCTGCTTCATTCGCAATTTTGATGTCCTTGATTTGCATCCCTCTGTTGACAGAGGGATGCAGTCTAGACGTAGCCTGAGAGCCAGGACAGGTGGCTATAAACAAACTGTATGCGACTGCAGGAAACTTGGCCACACCCATAATAAGTGGACATCCAGCTAACTAAAATTGTGCTGGACCACGGATGTTGCCAGACCAGAGAGTGCTGGATTACGGAGGTTCAAGCTGTACTTTATTCAAGAGTTCAAGATTTGATGCCACTATTTTTTCACAGCTTTCTTTTTTGCCAGAAAGAGTTGTATCAGGTACTGCACACCAAGAAGGATAGTCACCATGACCGTGGGACTGTTGGGACAGGTATGAGAAGGCATGAAGGAAGTGAAGGGCAACCTAGGCTAGTGAGTGGGCCAGATGAATGGCCCTCCTTCATCTCCCTGGGCTGCATGATTAACTACTAGGATAGGGTAGTTTTGCTCACGGTGCTTATGTACCTAGAATTTGCAGGGAGTGCTGACTGAACCATAGCAGCACTTCAATTGGATGCAGAGGGAGCACATGGCTCTCACACTCAATGTTGTGTGCAATCAGCACGCACTTCACTTCATGTGCGCTTGCTTTACATGCATGTCACTTTTGTAATACCAGTAGGAAAAAAACAACACAGTTGGACACCAGCGGAATCTGGCAACCCTGTGCACGTAGGCAGCGGTAAACACAATCTCTTGTGGGCCACAGATAGAATCCCAATGAGCCACATATAGGTCTTGGGTCGCAGGTTGCTCACCACTGTAGAAAGGGATGCTTAAGACTTTGAGATGAGCCGGAAAGATCCTGTTGCTGGAGGGAAACAACCCACATTGTCTACCTGAGCTATGCCCCATTCGGTCATACAGGGTTAGCCTCCTTTCTGTACAAGTATGTTATTGAGTGTCATAGGCATTCACTGAGAGAAAAATACTTTTTGTCATTGATACTCACCACTCTGCCCACAGGATAACTTTGCATACCTCGCAGCAAAAATCCTGAGCACAGCAAGATCATGAGGTAGCAATCTCATTGCTATGGTTTGCTTTGCTTTTCAGACGTGCACAGGGCTCTGTTGTTGCAAGGAGCTGAAATTTCCCACTGGCTCTACTGTGTCATTTTGAATCCCGTATTACTTCTCGTTTTAGGATCATCTTAGCTTGAAGGCCACACGGAAGCTTACACAACAATGAGCTACCTAATAGCTAAATGGCAGGAAGCCTGCAAGCTAAGTGGTTGTGTGAAGGCAGAGGGATATTTTGCTGCAGTTCCACTGTGCACGTCACTAGAAGAATTATGGTCAAATTTCCTATATATCCATAACATCTGTGTGGCTAATAAAATTGACAGAGATTGTCATAATCAGTCTGTGCTCTCCAGTGGAAGAATTACATCTGAGCATTTGGAAATCTTATGCACAAGCAGTTACTGAGGGAGTCTGCTGCAAAGATTAAGCTGTTTCTGTTTTGCAATGGATATCCTCACTGAAAGGCAAAACCTGCTTCTGCACTGCAACAAGGGCTTCAGAAAATGAACACTATTAAATGGAGCTCATGTATCATCCAAATAATTTGACACGTGTGCATGCTCAGACATGCACACACATTCATTTACATGCACAAAATTTCATAACTACAAAATCTGCTGGAAAAGTCTAAAATGAAATTCTATAGAAATGCACTAGGAACTAAATCATGTTTGGAACAATTAAGAGCTTTGTTGCGAAAGAAGCACAGTCCTGACACCTTACCAGGCCTACAAAAGAGGAAGGGGAGGGAAAAGGGGAATTGACCCAAGTCCCAGAGAGTCAAAGGGTCCCAAAAATTTGGGTCCTTTTGAGTTGCTGCTGGACCACCACTCTAGACAGTTCTGAAGACTGGGGCGGGGGGTGCATTGCCATCTTGGCGGCACCAAGGGCTCACTGCCTTTGGCCCCATCCCTTCCACCTGAGGCCCTGTCTCTTCCAGGGGCACAGAGCTGGCCGCACACCTTTCCCCAGACTCTGCAGTGCCTGTTGGTACTATTGTCCCTTACCAAGCACTTGCCACTTTCTTTGGCATGGCTGGTGCCCTTAGCTGGCCCTGCATTCAGGAGTATGCAGTCACTGAAGTTGTTCTTGGAAATGCCCTTTCAGTATCAAGTATGCACCAAATATTGTGCTTGCTACAGTGGAAATGAGGAGCAATCCAACTTCTTTGAAAAAAGTCAAACTATCAGCTTGCAGAATGTTTTTGTCTAATCAGTGCCATTTCTGAGTTGTACCATTGTGATGCAGAGTTGGTAAAATCCATTCTAGGGAGCCATATAAAAGATATTCATCTATGAAAACATCTGTTAATTTCCTTAAGAACAAATGGACAAATAATGATGGCAAATAATGATCTCAGGCATTTAATAAACACATAGGCTATGTCTACACTGGCCCCTTCTCCGGAAGAGGCATGCTAATTTCAAACTTTGGAATAGGGAAATCCGCAGGGGATTTAAATATCCCCCACGGGATTTAAATAAACATGTCCGCTGCTTTTTTTCTGGTTGGGGAAAAGCCGGAAAAAAGCGTCTAGACTGGCGCGATCCTCCGGAATAAAGCCCTTTTCCGGAGGATCTCTTATTCCTACCTGAAATTAGGAATAAGAGATCCTCCGGAAAGTAGGAATAAGAGATCCTCCGGAAAAGGGCTTTATTCCAGAGGATCGCGCCAGTCTAGACGCTTTTTTCCGGCTTTTCCCCAACCAGAAAAAAAGCAGCGGCCGTGTTTATTTAAATCCCGCGGGGGATATTTAAATCCCCCGCGGATTTCCCTATTCCAAAGTTTGAAATTAGCATGCCTCTTCCGGAGAAGGGGCCAGTGTAGACGTAGCCATATAGTAACAGTTAGTTGCGCAATAATACTCAAGAGGTATTTATAAATTCCATGCTTATTGACATTCAAAAAGAACTGCTTTTCACTGATTATGGATATAAGCCAAATGGTTCTTTAGGTCAAAATAAAATATTAATCACATGGACCAGATTTTCAAAAATGCAAAATCCCTCCTGCATCTTTCCTGTGTGAAAATAAACAGGTCATTAAACACAACTTATTTGCAGATTGAAACCCCTCATAGATGCAAAAACCTTCTCTTTACGAAATAGAGACACTTAACTTGCCCATTGCTGCAGGTCTTTGAAGTTGGTCTTCTGGTTTTAAAAGCTGGCATATTGGTGCACTTCAGATATAAATATTTGGAAACTTATACTTTTGTTTGATTACACTAGTCCTTTCTCACCCATTTTTTTATAGGGCTTTTAACATATCCCTTTATAAAGCTCTTTCTAATATCAGCATTATATGTGTTTCAGAGTGAATCCAACCAAAATAATCTCTTCTGTACTTCTATTACCCTCAACAGAGTCGTAGCATGGCTTGTGGGGTGAATTTCTCCCCTCTTACTTTAGTAATAGCCATGCTTGGGACTTGATCCAAAGTCCACTGCAGTCAATGCAGTCTGTGTAGGCATATCACTAATGATTTGAATGGATATTAGATCAAACCCATGTTGCTGTGAGATAAAGGGAACATACTTCTGTTTATTACACTTACTCTAAACATACTTCTGTTTATTCTGTGTATTAAGTTGCCTTGTTTTGGACTCATGATACTAAAGAAAAAATGAATTGGCTTAATTATGCTTCTGCTATCTGGGAACTTAATTGATAATCCCCTCTAACGCAATAGCATTTGGGCATTGAAGAGAAATGTGTTTTGTTGAGAAATGACTTCAGCATAAGACTTCATGAGTTTATTAATGGGGGGCGGGAAAGAGGAAGAGTCACCTCCCCTGCCATTCCCTGTGCATTCCAAAAATAAGAAACTCATTTCAACACGGCCATTACTGGTTAAAGAAAATAATTACAGATAATGAAATGTCATATTTCACACATACTCCCTGCAATCCACGCTTCCTAGACTTACCCAAAACACTGCAGGGTGTAACCAGCCCTTTCTTCTTCCTTCATACAAATAATATTTCACAATGGAATTGTGTGATGACAAAAAAACCCTGATGCTGGAAAAGCATTGCTACCCATAGAGACATAAGGAATTGCCACAGGCCACAGCATGCAATCCCACACAGTATTAACTAGCCAACGTATCTCTTTCCAAGGCTACATTCTTCTGCAGTGAGCTACAGCATAAATAAGAGTTTTTACAGAAACAGCTAGGGGACTGGACAAACTAGGGAATCATGTCATTTGTCAAGAAATGGTTGGCTTACAAGTTTTTTTAATAGTTCTTTTTGTTATTATTATTTAAAATGTTAATCAACATTAGAGCCCCATTTTGTCTGTTACCTCAGGGATAAGGGTAAAAAAATGGACTATTATTTCATTGGCCATAAACATTAAAATTCTATCATGCAAACTTGCCCAGCACAAAGATATGCTGAGTTAAGGTTGCAGCATTAGTATTGCTCTAATTCAGCGTGGGCAGGTCTGTCTGCATATAGGTAATATTACAGAGAGAAAGTGTTTTGCAGTTTGCTAATGACGAGCACTAGACAAGAACTAAGAATTGTTGTTGGGGTAGTTACTATTACAATAGCAAAGGTAATGTTTTCTGCAAATATTTGAATTTGAAAGCAAATTTCTGCAAATATAAGTTGGAGGTTCTAGTGAGAAAATACTTACAAAAAAAAGCAAATGTTTTATTCATATATGCATCAAGGTAAGAGTCACTTTGTGCAGAACCCAGAACAAGGTGGCTGCGTCTTTGACTGGCAAGTTTTTCCGCAAAAGCAGACGCTTTTGCAGAAAAACTTGCCAGCTGTCTACACTGGTTGCTTTGAATTTGCGCAAGAACACTGACGATCTAATGTAAGATTGTGAGTGTTCTTCCACAAATACAATGACTTTTTTGGGAAAAAGCTCTCTTGTGCAAATGCTTTTGTGCAAGAGGGCCAGTGTAGACAGCTGAGAACTGTTTTGCACAAAAAAGCCCTGATGGCAATGGCGATCGGGGATTTCGTGCGCAAAACCGTGTCTAGATTGGCACGGATGCTTTTCCACAAAAAGTGCTTTTGTACAAAAGCGTCCGTGCCAATCTAGATGCTCTTTTCCATAAATGCTTTTAATGGAAAAACTTTTCCATTCAGGAGTATGCAGTCACTGAAGTTGTTCTTGGAAATGCCCTTTCAGTATCAAGTATGCACCAAATATTGTGCTTGCTACAGTGGAAATGAGGAGCAATGCAACTTCTTTGAAAAAAGTCAAACTATCAGCATGCAGAATGTTTTTGTCTAATCAGTGCCATTTCTGAGTTGTACCATTGTGATGCAGAGTTGGTAAAATCCATTCTAGGGAGCCATATAAAAGATATTCATCTATGAAAACATCTGTTAATTTCCTTAAGAACAAATGGACAAATAATGATGGCAAATAATGATCTCAGGCATTTAATAAACACATTTAGTAACAGTTAGTTGCGCAATAATACTCAAGAGGTATTTATAAATTCCATGCTTATTGACATTCAAAAAGAACTGCTTTTCACTGCTTATGGATATAAGCCAAATGGTTCTTTAGGTCAAAATAAAATATTAATCACATGGACCAGATTTTCAAAAATGCAAAATCCCTCCTGCATCTTTCCTGTGTGAAAATAAACAGGTCATTAAACGCAACTTATTTGCAGATTGAAACCCCTCATAGATGCAAAAACCTTCTCTTTACGAAATAGAGACACTTAACTTGCCCATTGCTGCAGGTCTTTGAAGTTGGTCTTCTGGTTTTAAAAGCTGGCATATTGGTACACTTCAGATATAAATATTTGGAAACTTATACTTTTGTTTGATTACACTAGTCCCTTCTCACCCATTTTTTTTATAGGGCTTTTAACATATCCCTTTATAAAGCTCTTTCTAATATCAGCATTCAATGGCCGTGTCCAGACTCAGGGGTTTTTTCGGGAAAAGTAGCCTTTTCCCGAAAAAACTTCCCCTGCGTCCAGACTCAAGCCGCGTTCTTTCGAAATTATTTCGAAAGAACGCGGCTTTTCTTTCGATGGCAGTAAACCTCAATTTACGAGGAAGAACGCCTTCTTTCGAAAGTTCCTCTTTCGAAAGAAGGCGTTCTTCAATGTAAATAGGCTGTCTTCAAAAGAGAGCATCCAGACTCACTGGGTGCTCTCTTTTGAAAAAGTGGATTTCTCTTTCGAAAGATCCGCCTGCAGTCTAGACGCGATCTTTCAAAAGAGGCTCTTTCGAAAGATGCTTTCGAAAGAGCCTCTTTCGAAAGAAGCCTGCAGTCTAGACATAGCCAATGTGTTTCAGAGTGAATCCAACCAAAATAATCTCTTCTGTACTTCTATTACCCTCAACAGAGTCGTAGCATGGCTTGTGGGGTGAATTTCTCCCCTCTTACTTTAGTAATAGCCATGCTTGGGACTTGATCCAAAGACCACTGCAGTCAATGCAGTCTGTGTAGGCATATCACTAATGATTTGAATGGATATTAGATCAAACCCATGTTGCTGTGAGATAAAGGGAACATACTTCTGTTTATTACACTTACTCTAAACATACTTCTGTTTAACGGAAAAACTTTTCCATTAAAAGCATTTGCAGAAAATCATGCCAGTCTAGACGCAGCCGGTGTGTCCCCATTAACCCTTTAAAATAGGGCTTGAATGGGACTTATTGTTTTGTGCAGGCTCTCTGTATAGCAGAGGTGGACAACCTGTGAACCAAGGGCTGCATGCATCCCATTGGGATTCTGTGCATGGACCACAAGATATTTTGCTTACAGTTGCCCATGCACAGGATTGCTACATTCTGCTGGATTTCATCCGCATAGTTTTTTTCCTGCCAGTATTACAGAAGTAACACACACTTAAAGCAAGGACATGTAGAGTGAGGGCCATGCTGATTGCACACAACATTGCAAGAGCGGTGCACTCCCTCTGCATCCAAACCTAGTTCTGCTATGTTCAGTCAGGACACCCCATGTATTCTAGGTACGCAAGCACAGTTAACAAAACTACCCTAGTCTGGGAGACCATCTTAAGACCATAAGAACATAAGAATGGCCATACTGGGTCAGACGAAAGGTCCATGCAGCCCAGTATCCTGTCTGTCAAGGGTGGCCAATGCCAGGTGCCCCAGAGGGAGTGAACCGAACAGGTATTTATCAAGCGATCTTTCTCCTGCCATCCATCTCCACCCTCTGACAAACAGAGGCTAGGGACACCATTCCTTAACCATACTGGCTATTAGCCATTAATGGACTTACCCTCCATGAATTTATCCAGCTCTTTTTAAAACCCTGTTATGGTACTAGCCTTCACAACCTCCTCAGGCAAGGAGTTCCACAGGTTGACTGTGCACTGTGTGAAGAACTTCCTTTTATTTGTTTTAAATCTGCTGCTCATTAATTTGATTTGGTGGCCCCTAGTTCTTATATTAAAGAACTATCTTTAATCTTGGTTATGACAATCTTGCAGCCTACTGAGATGGAGGAGGGCCACTCATGTGGCCCACTCACTAGTCTTGGTTGCCCCTCACTGTTGTATAGAGTACATTTAATTCATGGGAGGGGGCATACAGATAAGTTTGTAAATCATTTGGAATAAAAGTAAATCTGAGACTTTTACTGTGTGCAGATAAGAGACAACATTAATCATCTAAATCAGTTGTTGTGAAGTATTTGTTCACTTCTAATGTACCTCTTAACCTAGGAAATGTCCCATCTCTATGCAGATGGACATTTTAGTAGGATGAGCTCAGGATTGCATGAGGATAGGCATAGCTGTTTTGACCAGACTTGTATTCCATGTTTACATCTTATATGTAAATAACTGTGCAGAGCAGAGCTGATCAGAGAAACTTCAAGAGACTCATTCCACTGGAGTACGCAGCTCTAAGTCAAAACACTTCATAACAAGGAGGCAGTGGATGGAACTCACCAAAAAAAGGGAGAATGTCCGTTTCCTTTTTTACCAAGGTACTATATAATAAAGAAGATTCTATGGAAATAGTGAAATCTGAATATTGTCAACTAGTTTTAAAACCAGTTATTCCCCTCCAACCTAATCTTGTATGTAAATTAACAATACCCAGATTTAGACTGGCCACAAATTATAGCTGACCATATCTTACTCCATGGCTTATAGAGACATATTTGTAAAGTCTGAAACTGCCTTTTGTTGTAGTTTTCCCTCAAGTGGTTTAGTTAGGCAGTCGTACAGCTGCTCAGAACCCATCTTTCCATCTTCAAATACAAGTGTGCTTTAGACTCGGATCTTCATAAAACAGTTAGATTTACACTCAAGGGACTCTGGAAATAAATCTGTTCATTTAGATGAGTTCTCATTTGAAATGGCTTAGCCCAATAATTAATCATTTCTCTGCCTTTATATATTTGTGGGTATTTGAAAGACGTTTGATTAGTTACCAGTGATTATACTTCCCAGCTCCCTGCCAAGGAAATAATAAAATAAACCCTGTCAGGTCTTCACACAAATAAAAAATGCACATGGAAGGGATGGCTGGGGCTTGACTGGGCTCAGTGTAACAGGTCACTTGTTTGACTGCATTTCATAAGGACCGAGTAACAAACTGTCTTTTCTAGGAGTTCCTTTTTAAAGCTTCTTGTAATAGCAATGACATGAACAAAACAACGATGATGTTTAGGTTTCTCGCCACTACTTCAGCAGATGCTAGCCAGAGCAGGGAGACAAGAGACTACAACGTTTCTGCCTTCATTAGCATAGGTGCTATAACGAGAGAGCCCCTCTCCTCCATGAGACAGTTCGTTCGTGCGCTATTATTTGTGCTTGTTGAATGAATGAAAGGAAGTGGACAAGATTTCGTTTACTGACCCGCTGTTTCTAGCATTGCTAAATTATCTTCAGGAACCCTGAGATTCAGATCTGATAGCGTTTATCTAATTCCAAGGCTCTCAGCCTTTATTGAGCTGCAGCAGGGGAAAGCATTCTGTCAGTACTGGGGGAGGTCACACATCGAATGCTGCCTATCTTGTCTTATCTACGTTATGGTCCTAGTGTATGCTGGAGATTCACATACACATGCTGTTTAACCTGTCCCTATTATTACAATGACCTTAACCAGCTAAGCAGTTCAGAGAGTAGGCACTAAACAGAGCATGAGATGAATTTAATGGATTACTAGGGAGTATGTTATTGCAAGGAAAAGCACCTGTGGAGCGACGTATTTACCTCAGTTCCACTGAATGAGCATGTTGAAAGTGAATTGGCATAGCCTTCTGCTTTATGAAAGGAAGTATTTTGTCATTCTTCATGCTTTCATTAAGAGGATTTAAGGCAGAGGATGCTGAAATGGTTCAGGGTTGGCACAAAAAATGTAGATTAATAGTGAAGCTTGAAAATAGTGAAGCATCTGATTTTTGCTTTTCCATCAACAAACCTAATAAACCGGGATGAAACTATTAACATACAAATAGACAGCCTTCTGATTAAAACAGCAGCAGCCAAACCGACCTGAAAAAAGACCTCTCCACGCAGAAAGCAATTATGATCAGGCATGTTGTACAATTCACTTCTACTTACTGCCATCTTGGAAAATCAAAGTGTAACCAATTGTAATGTTGCAGAAAACACGGGTTTTTATTTTAAAATTATACTTTGCTTTTGATGATAGTAATTATAATTGATGAAATTTTAGAAGCCAAGGAGCCTCCTGTAAAATCTTGTACTTGCTTGGAAATACCAGGCTGAAAACTGACTGTAAGTAATGAAGGATCAGTTCTTCTGGCCTGAGTCAGAGCCAGGGGGAGCCTTTAATACAGTGCAACCTCTGTTGTTCCACAGAGGGGAGAGAGGACCTATGATATGCAGGAAGTCAGACGAGGCAATCATACTGGCCTATTCTGGTCTTTAAGTGTCTGGGCCAGGCTTTCAGCTGGGGTAAATCAGCATAGCCAAAGGCTGACTTCTGCCATTTCAGCATGTAGCTGGGTTTGGGTAGGTTTGGTCTCTGAGCAGGGCCACCGATGACAGGGATGAGGTGATTACTCCAGAGCCGGGTGATTTAAAAGGGTCTGGGGCTCCTGTCCCTTTAAATCACCAATGAAGATTCATGCAGCATAGTACAGGCAGCACTGAGGGCTGGCTGGGGACATGTGGTCTGTGACACCAAAGGCTGGCTGCCTTAGCTCTGCCCCTTCAGCTCCGCCCCTTCCATGTGAGGCCCCATCCCTTCTAGGGGCCTGGAACAAAATCTCCCCCATGTTGCCCATGTCCTGGCAAAGTTTGTCACTAGTCCTGGCTCTAAAACTATGAGGATCCAACACATGGACCATCCACGATGGGGGGTGCAAGAAATGGGGTGTGCTACGGCAGCACAATGTTTTAATAAGAGCCAATAAGGCAGAATCAATTCAAAATTCAAATTGTGATCTGGTATTTAAACCAAAATGGCAGAAATCAAAAGTTCTGATAAGGTTTCCGGTATTTCTGACTTACTCCCAAAAGCTGCACCAACCCACTGACACTTAGAAGGAAAAGAAAGAAAACCACAGATCTGAACACTGCTGGACTTTGTAAGAATTTGTATCCTCATCCAACACTGCAGAGTGATGTAATGAGCATAACTGGGATGGCATTACCTTTTGATAAATATGTAAATTCCTTGTCCCATCATTTGAATGTCTGACTGAATTTCTGTCTGTTGATCACAACGTGTCACTGGTTTGAATTAGGGTTTAGTGTGTAAGAAAAAACATCCATTTCTCACTGTAGTTCCTCTCCTGTTTTTTTCAACTATCTCCTGTTGGTGTTATACCCCTAACTTACATCTGGGGCAACATTAGAATCTAATATTTGACAGCATCTGCCAAGTACCCACATGAGTCATGGATCACAGGTCTTTTCTATCTCTAAAAGATAGAGACATAATTTGAAACCCATATAGGCCCAACGTAGAAAGCTTTTCCTTCCTTTCATTACTTCCCGTATCAGTGTTACTCCTATTGATTTTCTTATCCTAATTCAGTGGACCTCAGCAGAGGTCTAAAATAGTAAGATTACTCTCTTTCCCTTTCCATAAACCTAGTACAGGACAGCTATGGTGAAAATCACTATTATGCTGACTGGAAAAAATAGGATTTTAAAAAGAATTTGTTACTGAGGTATAATCTGCTTTACATCCGTGTCTCACTTAAATCACTAGCCGTGAAAAAATCATGTTGGTTAGAAGGACAAGACTACAGGCCCCATTTTTCTCTCACAAATGCTGGAGTAAACCAGGAATTACTTAGACGAAGTCTGAGGAATTGCATCATGAGAAGGGAATCAGGATCTACAAAAAGGGATAGGTGGATTTTCTCCCTGGTAATACAGGATTAAAAAATGCAGATATATAGGGGTAATAATAATATGCCCCCTATACATTTTTAATACTTAAAAATGTTTTCTCTATGAAACATCTTTAACTGCTCAAAAATAGTTACATTAATTTTGTCCTTCCTTACTAATCAGATATGTTAAGAAAATGGCAGGCCATTCTAAGGAGCAGAAGAATGTAAATGCTTACATGCAAAATCAAATTGCCTTCCATGTAATGGCGATATAAATGCCTTTTGCAGCCATCCAAAATCTGTTCCAAAGACAGAAATTAAGTTCATCTCGTCACTGGAATCAGTGATTAATTTGCACAGTGGAAGGCAGGGAAATCCCCATCCCCCTAAACTATGTGTTCCCTGGCGTTAAACATTCAATAACTTTTCAGCCAGGGAATGTGTTCTTTCCCTCTACTATATATTTTCTGTGGTTTTGCCTTATCATGTGCTAAATATATTATTGCGACACATTCATTACTTTAGGCCACGGCTCTGAGAACTTTGCCTGGTTCCCCCGCCTCTAAGAATTTCACAGATAAATCACGGATCAGAATAAACTGATTGTCCATTCTGGAAACTCTTTTGTAGGATTAAAAAAAAAAAAGATACGTTCAGAAGAAAAAAATTCAAGTCTGTCTTTCGCAGAAGGCTGAGTGCTTTCACTCTCACTTGATGCATTTCAATGCATTCAGTCTCGTCTTAAAGATAAAAACTGCATTTCTTTCAGATCATCCGCCTGAACTCAGACTCTTAGGCTCCCAAGCTTGCATGTCATATAAAATGTAGAAATATGTCTCTCTTTGTATTTGAAATGCCCACATGTAGAGAGCTGGTAACGTGCCATACTGAAGCAAGACCTGTGATCTCTTTCAATGCTTTGAACTTTTGTTTTCAAGAGATATGTTTGTCACAGTGCAATCCGCACAGTGGAGACAACATCTTGGGAGAGCTTAGCGTTGTACAGCATCAGATCTATAGCATCTGCAACAACCTCCTCCTCCAGCCTCATACTAAACACTCAATGGATGCCAGATTGAGGTTATGGACTTAATTAATTTTATGTCTGTGACATGTTCGCTATTTAATTACCAAGCTATGCACTGTTAGATAATAATTTTTGGTTCTCAAAAGGGGAATTCAGCTGATTTAAAATAATTTTAGCTCCTTTAAAAAGAGACATTTTCTATCACCAATTAACACCATCAAACTAAGTGATCAAACAACTCTATTCCAGTAATAAAAAAAGACTATGGCACTGAAGTGGTTACAAACCATTTTGTTCAACCAGACTATTTACAAGTAGCAACAGGGTATCTGTTTCCTGTCATCTCCATCATATATCTTGAGGCACAGAGATTGGAGCCCAATTACAGCCTGATATCTAATCAATACACACCTTATTCCTAGAGCAGGAAGTAAAGGAGTAGGCCCTTGGGAGCCAGAGTTCAAATGACTCTACTGTCGATTCCAGATAGCAGCTAATGATAGGACATTCTTCTGAAATGAGGGGGATGGGAAGGGATGCACAGTTTAATGAGATAGGAGATACAAAGATTATAGATGTATATTCATTTCTGCATCTTTAAATTCTAGAAATACTTTATAAAAGCTACAACACCGGTGACTAGAGATATGCTCTACTACTATAATATCTTAGCCTCTACATTTGTAAATAAGAGGATCGAATGAAAAAGTCAAGCCAAATTCTTTAAATGAGATTTGCAAGATCTTTGCATATTTTTTCCTTACACCTTTACAGCTATATTTTCATGAAGAATTTCTTTCTTTCATACATATTAGGATATGTAGAGAGGTGCAGGGACTTTCTATTAAATAAGTAACTTTTCCCTTTCCCCTACTGACCAGTTAAACTAGTTCTGCTATGTGCACAAACCTACAAGACTAAATTCTGCATGGTAGTTTCTGAAGATATATTTTGCCCCTTTGTTTCTCTGTTAGATGCTTGTGGAGTCCCTGGTCAGGTAAGTTGCAGAAGTATTTTAACCTTAAGCTTCCACTTCTAATGGTGTCAATTAGCCAGAAAAACAACCACTGCTATTTGCTATTTCCTTGGAGTGTCTTCTGAGATTTTGTAAGGCTGCCTTATGGAAATGTTCCCTCCTCCCAAGAAATGCTGCCCCTCAGAAATGTAAAATATGACAAAAGAAAACAACCTGCATTATCAAAGAAAATCTTACCACACATGGCATTTCAAGAAACAGACTAGAGCATGGGGGCAAAATAAATGTTGTTAGTACTTGGCCTTTAAAACGATCTAGAAGTCTATTTGCTGACATGGATGGATTCCTTTTAGATTTACTGCACTTTTGATTACCTAGGAAACCATTGTCTGTTTTCCATTGGGCCAGACCTCATAGCTGCAAAACTCATAATAAACAAAAGCAGTGAAGCAAGCATTATGTCAAATAGTTTTCTGGGTAAAGCAGTGCACTGGGCCTTAGGAGTTCTGGTTTTATCTCCCAGATATGTCAAGACGTCATGGGTGACCTTGGTGAGTCACTAGAAGCCAGATTAACAAAGGTATACAGGTATACAAAATGCATTTAAGCACCTAAAGGGATTAACAAAACCGCCTCAGTGAGTTAGGCACTTAACTCCCAATGACTTTCAACTGGAGTTAGGCAACTAACCTGCTTTTGTAAATTCTGTTAGGTACATTCCTGTCTAGAGCCAGGTATTTTGCCACCTGGGCTGGCAAACATTTTCAGTGCCCCTCAAATGGCAGTGCAACACACAAAACAAAAAATGTAGTGCCCTACAGGATGTTGATTTGGTGCTTGCAGAAGTTGATGTCCGGGGAGAGACATCCTGATTGCCTACCCCTCAGTTTGCCCTGTTCCCTGCATCTCCAGGTACCTTAGTAGATTTGATCATTGATCATCATGTGACCCTTACACTAAGTTTGTACAGCAAATAGCATAACAAGACCTCAGCTGGGGTCTCCAGTTCTACTGCAATACAAATACACCCGAACCTCTTTAATCCGGCAAGCCTGGGACTCTGGAATGCCGGATTAAGGAAGTTTTCAGAACATGGAGGGTGCTGGGGTGAGGTCTGAGAGGGAGGAAGGGTTTGCCCCACTTTGAGAGGTATGTGTGGCTCAATGCAGCCCCGTTGCTCCCAGGCACCGCTCTCCCAGTGGTGGGGAGCAGCAGAGGAAAAAGACTGCAGACCAGCGCTTCGTTATGTTGATGTTCCTCCAGGTGGGGCAGAGCGGCAGCATAGAAAACCATTTCCCCCTAACCTTGCTAGGGTCCAACCATGGTATTCCCGGTTCAGGGGTCAAAATCTAGCACAATGGGGCCCTTATAATGTCTGAAGTCTTTGGGAACTTCTGTAACACAGATAAATAATTACAGACTCTATAAAAATGATCTTGCATTTTCAATGCTTAAATCCCATGTGGCAGACAAAAAGATCTAAAACAAGAGAACTTTTTAATTATACAGTACGTTGATGATCTTGGAATAGGTACAAAACCCATTAAAGCTTTCAATATCTCGACATATGTCTTTTTCTTTAAATAGGAAAATCTTTTCAGCAAAAATAGATCAAAGCCTGTGATAGTGTAACATTGGCTCTCTAAGTAATGCCAATGTCGAGGTTTCTAAGTATCTTCTTTGAAATGATGACTTATATTATCTTAAATTCAAAAGCAAACAACTGGGGAGACGCTAATCCCTAACTGGAAAGCAATATTAAATTCCAAAGTGAGCACTCTGGTAAAGTTCAGTGATGAATTTGAGCTATAACCATGGCTCTGCTATATAATCAGTCCAGGATCTTCTAGCATGAGAGATATGTGTGTGAGAGAGGATGACTATGGGAGAAGAGAGAGAACAAAACAGGCAGAACCTCATAACCAGTTAACGTCAGATCCTGTGAAATGCTGAGAGATTCCTATGGGGTGCTGCTAGTACACTCAACTCCCTATGAAGACCATAGGAATATAAGACATCAATGACCTCCTCAGTGGGAGTAAAGACTACCCAGTACTTCCCAGTATTGGGCCCACAGTCCTGGGGGGCGGAGAGGGGGAGAATTAAGACTGCATAAGTGAGATGCTTTTATTCCAGCTGAACTGTTGGATGAACTTCCAAAAATATCCTTGAATTGACATTCTGAGTCCAGCTGTGTTTATGGAAGGCAATATCATGTATGTAAATAAATTCAGATGTGGCTTGAGTTATTTTAAAACAATCAGTCTAACACTAATCATTTTAGAGACGTAATCCTATTCTACAAAAGTGACAACTCAGAGTACTGTATACTTCCAGTGAAAAGACATAAGGATTCAATAAATAAGCTATTGTTATCTGTATGTGCATAGATGATACATTTAAGAATATACAGATTATACACTTGATCTTATCCCTTATAAGGCCGAGAAGTAGGGGTATCCATATCTTACAGCTTCATCCAAATCTGGGCACTTTTAGTTACTGTATTTTGAATTCAAATCAATTCAAAAGAACACCTATCCTGATCTCTAGCACCCTACCCTGAAAGTTACATCATGATTATTAGTTGCATTTTAGTAGCTTTTATGAGCTCCTACCCTAAAACAGAAACTCGTCGTGCTAAGTTGTACAAATACATAATGATGGTAATAATAAAGCCCTCTATTATCAGTGACATACTTTAAAATCTGTGATATCTGTGCATCTTTCATACCACAGTGCATGATGTCAAGTTTTCTGTAAGTCAAGGTGGTTGTTTCTGTTTTTTTAAAGTAATTTGTATATTGTTCCTATTTATTTTCTATACAGGTTGACCCTCTCTAGTCCGGCATCCTTGGGAACTGATCAGTACCAAACCACAGAATTTGCCAAACCACAGGAGGTCAATATTGTCTAGCAGCATGACCAACACTTTCGCTGCTTACTGGGCTCTTAGAAGACATTGAGGGATAAATTAGAGCTAAATAACAGCACAGAACACTGAGAGCCAGGACTGGTGGCTGTAAATAAATTTTATGGAGCCATGGGAAACTTGGCCACTCCCTAAGTGGACATCTGGCTAACTAAAATCATGCCAGACCACAGATGTTCCTGGACCAGACAGTGCCAGAGGGGTTCAACCTGTAGTTTGAGAACAAACCAGGACTGAGATGCTGTAATCTAGCACAGGCTACAGTGCACTATGTTCTTGCAAAGATGACCCCTGTAGGAATGAAATACTTCCATTAATATTATGTCTGTTTAGAATGAAGTCTTGCTCAACTGAAAGGAGTGAACCGGTTGCCTTGTTAGGAGCTATACAAAAGGAGCAATCCCTTGAGTAAACCCGGTTATCAGTGGATTCAAAAGAAGCTAACAGGTGAATAGTGAAAAGCATGAGACCCTCTGTTTTAGAGGTTGTGACAGGGCGTTCGCCCTGCACTGGCCCTTTAAGGGCAAACCCCAGCCTGGAGCAGGGCCTGGGAGTTTAGCCCCAGCTGAGGCCGCTTTAGGTGATTAGGGCCCAGCTGGGAGCTATATAAGAGCATGGGCAGCTGCTTCCTGGGAGGGGCAGTGAGAGCCTGGTTGCTGGGGGAGTAGGAGGCTCCTTGGAGCTAGGGCAGGGCTAGGGGAGTTCTGGCCAAGCAAACCCCAGACTGAAGGGCCTGAATAATGGCCTGTTGAAGAAACAACAACCTCCAGAAGGGGGGGGGGGCCTCAGAGACTGACTTGGGCACTGCAGGAGGGCAGTGTAGTAAAGAGGACGCTGCGGCCGGGAAGAAAGAGGGGAAACACCACCGGAGAGAAGGTACCCTGCCAGCAGAAGGAGCTAATTCCGTGGACAGATGGCAGGGATGTTATGGTGGTGAGTGAACCCCCTCACAGAGGTATACAAGACCCAGCAATTGCTTTACATCCAGAACAAAAATGCGTTGGCTGTCCATTTTCAGTGAAACTGAACTCTTCGTGACCTCTGGGGTGTGAAGTGGGAACTGATCTTTTGTGCTACCAAAAAAACTTATTTTACAAAGTTAGGGACTCAAAACCGCTCCATAAAAACATACGGGATTCTTGCAAGCTTCTCTCACAAATATTAAGCATTTTTTTCTCTTCAAATAGTGTTGTTTCAAATGAAAACACATTGTTGCTTTGTTCCTGAGCATTCTCTCCCACAGTGACCAGCATAAAGACTTGCTTGTGCTGCCTCTGGAATGTGCTTATTCCCAAGATGTCTAAAAACCATTTCTTTTACCTTACACCAGAAGCATGTCCCATGAATTAATTAGGTCCATAAAAATATACTTGAAACCCCTACCATTTAAGCACAAGAGAGCGAGAGAAAGAGAGAGATGAGCACTGTAATTTCCAAGAATGACTTATGTCTCACTGGAATTAACTGTATGGATCAATGGCCTAATTGTCAAAATGGCTGAGGTGAGATGCATCGTAAGAGCTAAGATTGCTGTGTAGCAATCATTATTTCAAAACATGGAAACAGCAATTTCTGAATTCAAGTTTCTACTTATGCATTTTGTTTACTTTTAAGCCACAAAAACCAGAGTGAGTCATGTTACACATAGGAAGCTGGTTGTAGGTTGATAAACCTAAGGACAAACACATATTAAAGGCTTAGAATTTCTCTTGTAAATAACTGGAACGTCTGAATCTGTCCGTCTACTCCAGTCTCCTATTTCTTCTAGTGGCCAGCACCAGATGCTCTGCTGGAAGGTGAAAGAACCCCACAGGAGGCAAAAGTGGATCATCTTTGTGGCTCCCAAGACCTCAGGGCCTGATTCTCCTCTCATAGTAGGAAAGCCGGAGTAACTTTGTTGGAACCACTGGTATTACACACAGGTTTGCCCGGAGTAAGCGAGGGGCCCGTGTGAGTTGTGACCATGTGGATACTAGACTATCAATCAGATAATGTTTGGGAAAATAGCAGCTCAGATAAAAAAAATGCCCCTGTTGCTTATTGATCCTCTGCCTATGAGAATGGAAAGTGGAGTTCTTGCTCCCAGTGAAATGAATTGGGCCAGGGCCTCCCAAATAAATACAGTATATTTAGCTGCCGGCTGCTTCCCATCCCCCCAGTACTATTAATTCATTTCCCCGTCCTCACATCTATTTGCAGAGCTCCGTGGCTGCTACCCACAAAAACAACTTCCTCCTGCAGCTGCTGGGAGCCACTCCTCTCTTCTGCTCCCCTCTGAGAAGCAGAGAGAGTGATCATAGCTGTCTGTGATCAAGACTGCTGCTTTCCAGGTGGGGAATCAGTGGGCAGGCTGGACTGTGACATTTTTTTATAGGAATGGATGGGGAAGGAGGGAGTGAAGCCTCCCAGCCTGTGACAATCTCCTCCTCCTTCCTTCCCCACCCCCGCCCCCCAACCAGCCAAGGCCAACTTATCCATTAGGCACAGTGCCTAGGACCCACGATACTTTTAGGGGCCCATGAAAATGTTTTAATTTCTTTTAAAATCAGAAGAAAAAAAATGAACTTTTAGGGTCGAAGAAAATGTTTTAATTTTTTTCTCACATCAGAAAAAAATGAAACTTTTAGGGCCCACGAAAATCTATTAAAGTTTGCCTAAAACAGAAAAAAAGTTGAAGTATTTAAAGTTATATAAAAAATAATTTTTAATATTGATATTTCAAGGCTTGCCGAACCGCAGCGAGCTCCACTCGCCAGCTGCGCTCTTCCGGGTTGCAATCTACTCGCCACGGGCGAGTAGATTGCATTATTTGTCAAGCCCTGGATATTATCATGGTGGGAGGGGCCCACAAAGGCAAAGTGCCTTGGGCCCTGCAACCAGCTACTGTTCTGCATCCCTGTAGAGCACTGCCTGGGGATTCAGTGCGAGGCAATGCAAAGGTACCATGTAATGTGGTAGGGCTGAGAGGTCTGCATAGCCCGGGGGGGGTGGGGTGGGCGGGGCGATGTTTGTACCGCCACCCTGCCTCAGTTCCTCCTGTGCCAAAGAACCCCTCCTCCAGCACGTCCAATCGCTGCCCTCCTGTCTGAGAGCAGCCTGCGGCACCCAAGGACAAGGCTGGCTCCGTGCTGTAGCGCAGCGGTTTTCAAACTTTTTTCTCATGACCCAGTTGAAGAAAATTGTTGATGCCTGTGACCCGGCATAATTTGACTGGAGTGCGGGTTCCAGGGTGGGGCTGAGGATGAGAGCTTTGGGGTGTAGGAGGGGGCTCTGGCTTGGGGGGACAGGGCGGGAGGGGCTTAACTTGAGCAGCTCTCGGCTTGGGTTAGGAGGGGCTTACCTTGAACGGCTTTCAGTCAGTGGTGCCGTGGGGGTGCTAAGTCGGGCTTCCTGCCTCTCCTGGCACTACAGACCATGCTGCACCCCAGAAGCAGCCAGCAGCAGGTTCCCAGCCATTGGGGTTGTGGAGCGAGTGCTCAGGGCAGGGGCAGTACGTGGAGCCCTGTGCGCAATCTTCCCTCCTCCCACCTGTGCAGTCTGCGGTGCAAGACAGATAGGAAGCCCATCTTAGCACCCCCATGGGCCACCAGATCCCCCTGCAGCAGTGAGACCCAGTTCCTGATATTCCACAACCCAGTGCTGGGTTACGGCCTGTAGTTTGAAAACCACTGCTGTAGAGTCCATCGCTTTCAGACCGTTGAATGGAGCTGGCTATACAGAGGCTCACGCCCGGAGCTGAGTTTAAGGAGCACAATCTGAACTTCGGTTTTTCTCAGCCGTACAAAGTAAGCAATGTCCCCTTCCTGAGAGTGTTAACCGGGAAGCAGCAAAAAGATGCACCAAGCATTTGCAAAGGTGAGACATTAAAAGTAAAAGCTACTTTCACTTTGACTGTTGCAGCGCCATTAACTACAATGGAGCTGCTCTGAGGGAGAGAACAGAATTTGCATCATGGCCGGTAATATTTAAGGTATTGTACAGAGTAGGTTAAATATGTAAGAAACCCTCAGTTGTCATCTGATGGCCAGACTGTGAGTTCGTTTTGATATCATTGGGGCTTTTTACGGTGTAAATCAGCACAAGATTTGGCCCGAAGCCTTAGGCTATGTCAAGACTACGTGGAAGATTCGAAAGAGGATATGCAGATTCCATAGGAATTTGCATATCTTCTTCCAATCTCACTTTTGAAAGTGGAGCTTTCTAAAGTGAAAATAGTCAGGATTAAACTTTTTCAGCAGCTCCCCCCTTTTTTGAAAAGCCACTTTTCCTCAAAAAATGAGGTTTATGCAGCTTTTCAAAAAGGGGGGGGTTGACAAGAAAGCCGCATCCTGTCTACTTTCACTTTCGAAAGCTCTACTTTCACTTTCGAATCTTTTGAATCTTCCGCGTAGTCTAGATGAGCTCTTAGAGTAAAATAATATAAAAATATAAAATGTGTGGTTTTGTGTCTTGATGTTGACTTTCAGTCTTCAGGGAATTAAAATGCCCTGACTCCCATACATCTGAGAAATGGGATTTTATTAATATCAACGACCCCTTAATTTGAGTAGTATTAATGGCTCTGCTCTGAGGGCAGGAAGCTCTGCTGTTTGTTTGGAGTGGTCAGAGATATATGCAAAGTGTGCCTAGGAAAATATACACACTCTGTATTAGTTTGTGAAAACATAACATGTTTCAGGTTTATCTAGTATAGCGAATGTATTCCCACCCCTCACACACACATATACATGCTATATGTGTTATAAAAAAAAGTACATAGGAGTAAATATAGGTGTACCTCTATTAACTATATTTAAAACTAAGTATGTTTCACTAGCTCTCCTGCTATAACATTTTTTCATGGATAGCCCCCTTTCAATGGAGGAACTCGAATTTATTTATAAAATAAAGCCCTAAAATTCCCGCCAGCCTGTGTTAGGTAAGGATTATTACAACACATTTTGTAGATCAGTAGACTGAGATACAGAGGGGTTAAATACTTCTTTCAAGATCACGTGGAGAACACCACCAGAACTTTAGTGTCTTGGCTCCTAACTCTAACTGCCAGATACCTTTTCTTGGCTCGTTGCTTTGGCCATGGCCTTGGTAACATGAACCTTAGTGTGGAGTATATTTTGGCTTGTTCCTTAATGCTCTCCTTAGTAGGCAAACCTGCCTTTTCAACATTAAGCCACATACTGTATGTAGCAGAGTGGGAGAGAACTTTCTGCCACAGACTTACATAAGGGGCCGGCCCACAACATTTTGGTACCTGAGGCGGGGAGCTCAAATGACGCCCCCATAACTCCTCGCTGCACCAGCAGCAGACACAATTTTCTATGCTCTAGGTCCTAGTGGTGCCTCCGCCCCCCCACAGTCTGGCACCTGAGGTGGCTGCCTTAGTTTGCCTCAGGGTAAGGCCAGCCCTGACTGACATAGGTTAATGCAGTGATTCTCAAGCTATTTACCACTGAGTGTAGTACCTGCAGCTCTGTACGGGTTACATGGGCCACATCCACAAAACAGGGCCTTGAGGATATTACATGGGCCACCACTATGTACTGATTGGGCTGCAAGCTGAGAACCATTAGGTTACAGTTGTCCCTGTGTGAGGGAACTGTGGCTGGCTTCTGCTCTCTTTGGCCACTTCTAGTGTAAGGGGGGAGAGAATCTGGCTCCCAGTCTTCATTCTACTTTGAGTGCAGTGTTAAAAATGAAATGCACAGGCAGACTGAGTTCGGGGAAGTAGATTATGAGTTGGATTCTCATCTAGATAGTCATTCTGTTCCATAAGGGCAGAGAGATAGGTGGAGTTCTCCAGGGGAAAGGAGAGTGCAGATTAACTACAGACGTGCATGTCGATATTTATGTTTCTCCATTCATGTTCAGCTCTTTACTAATGTGGATTTTAATGATCAAAGCACAAGAAGAAGTCTAATGAAACTAATGGACAGCAGGTTTAAAACAAATAAAAGGAAGTTCTTCACACAGCACATAGTCAATCTGTGGAACTCCTTGCCTGAGGAGGTTGTGAAGGCTAGGACTATAACAGGGTTTAAAAGAGAACTAGATAAATTCATGGAGGTAAAGTCCATTAATGGCTATCAGCCAGTATGGGTAAGAAATGGTGTCCCTAGCCTCTGTTTGTCAGAGGGTGGAGATGGATGGCAGAGGGTGATCTTCTGGTGTTTAATTTAGTGGGTCTAGTAAAAAGGCTCCTATTCCCCTTCCACTGTGAAGATGACGCCAAACTCAACTTAAAGTATGTTGCTCTCTAGCTACATTATTTACGTAGCTGGAGTTGTATATCTTAAGTTAGCCTTCCAGGTCTTGTATAGACCTGGACTTAGATAAGCATCTTGCTACCATGATCTAAGGGTAGACTATTGTAGTATTTTCTACATGAGGCTACACCCCTAAATCAATCCACTGATGCATCTCCAGTGCTTCAGGATCTGCACTAGATGCCTCCTGACTTCTCAGGTGGTGCTAAGGGGTTTTTAACCTATAATGTTCTAATGACTCAATCTAGCTCCCAGTCAATGGGAACTAGATACCCTCAAGGCACATCACAAAGGAGGGAGAGCACATGCAGGGAGGGTTTCAAGGGGCACTGCTACCAAAAATCTCTAATTAGAGGTGTGGGGGCGCACATACACCTACAATGGAGGACCCATAGGGAAACTACTCGAACCATTGTTTCAGCGTGGTCTAGTTCTGTGTTGGTTATTGCTTGCTCTAGGTTGTGGAGAAGCAGCTGGCTTTATTTTTCACACAGCTGTATTTAAATTAACTCATCACAGAGCTGCCTAGAGGCCAGGAGAGTACCAAATAAATAAAAAAAATAACAAGTGGGGTGTTCTTCAAAAGGCTCTCAACATCATTAGTAACGAAGAGTGGTGATTAGAGATATAGAATTTGCTAGCTCATAAAAGCTTTAGGCCATTTAATCTGGAGTTCTACTTCACTCCATAGCCAATGAAAAAGAAAAAGAACACTGGTTTGGTTATATGATGTTGTTTCCAAAGCCAGAATGAATTTTGGAACAAAGAGAGGGCATTGCTTCTTGCTCTCTGTACTAGTGAGCCTGCAGTCTCAAACCCATTTTTTGTTCTTACCCTTTCCTTTATATGCATAAAGCAGAAATGTGCATATTGGCAATTAAATAGGTTAGCCCATTCAAATACCTTTCCTAGTCATAGACCAGGATTTTTACAGACACGTTGTTAAGGTTCATACTGGAGTATCCTTTCCCCCACCCTCTTTAATGAGACTATTAGGCATTTTACAAGAACGTATCTTTTTCAAGTTGATTTTTAGTTTAACATCGTTTACTTTATATTTGTTCTCCCTCTTCAATTTCACTAATACCTTCTTTGTGTGTGTATATTTGTCCAATGCAATCCAAGAAACAATCACCTAAATTGATCTAGTCTTAACCTCTAACAGTTTAAGATCCAGGCTGTTTTTATCTCTTGTTCAATCCCACTTGCAGTGTTAATTCCCCATAGTGCTTACATCTATGTCACTATCACCACTCAGCCCTCATACAAGAAGAACCTCTGTAAATAAATGCCATTTTAAACAAAACAGAATCTTTACAAGAGGAGCCAAAATTGTTGGAAAGCCCCAGTTGTATCAGTTTGTTTTGCCTTGTGTTGTATATAATGATAAATTTCATGCAGGTGTCACATTTTTTAGAGCTCAGTGAGGATTGATGGGGTACCATAGAACAATCCATCATCAGAGGCAGATGGCATAGTATTGGAATTTCAGAAATCTGTTCCCAATCACATCCACTGCTGGATGACTCAGTAACGACCCTATTTGTGATGCGTTACTGAAAATCGATGTGCCGCATTCAAGGTCAATGTACTGTTAGAAAACTCTTTAAGCACTGATGGATGGATTGTGTTCATTCAGAATAAATGTGAGAAGAAATTGACAGCTGAGCATCCCAATGTTTGTGCCAAATTTAAGAAACAGCCTTCCTTCTTGATACAGAAATACGTTTCCCTTGAGGATTACATCACTCTTTATTTCCTTTGTTCTTTCTTTTGTGAGTATTTAGGTAATTGTTTAATGTATCTGTCTTCATACAATTAAGAGACTTCAAAGGCTATAGTCATATACTGTTTATCAGTCATATACTGTCCAACAATCTTTATGGACTTTGCAAGCTGAATAATATTAATTATTGCCAAATAATTTGGAAAGACTATCAAAGTTCAGCAGAAGAAGATGAATAAAGAAAAGCATGAAAAGAGCAAATATAATGCCCCCCATGAGTAAACATAAAAAATTCTAACCATAAGCAGGCAACTGGAACAGGCAGAAACACCCAAGTCATAGCATTGTTTTGATTTTTTTCGATTATGCCAACAGCTGACAATATATTTAGTGTCTTTACATATTTTCAGCACGCTAAATAGTTTTGCATGTTTTAGAATGTTTTAAATTAGCTGAGAACATGTTTTTCATGACAAAATAAGATTTTAGCTTATAAAAAGGATGTAATTTTCAGATATTTTTTACTCATTTTACTAGTGGAATGTGAGCTCATATTTAACTTGGCTACTAATGATGGATTAATGACACCTTAGAAACTGTTTTAAACGGAAATTGTAACACACTTTTACTTTCTCTCTTTAGATATTGATGGAGATGCATTTTAGTTCAAAGAAAAGTACCAATCAGCTTCCAAAAGGAAAATACAATTTATAGCTCAACTAAACAGGAAAGTGGAAACAGTGCAATTTACCATGTGGTTCACCAGCAACTAAATCTGTTCCGCTGACACAATAAATGATGTCAAGATCCTTCAACCACTGTGTCAACAAAATGGGTGTTGTCAAAAATATTAAGACATCTTATTGACAAACTCGCAAGTCATTATACTCTCTGAAGTGGTTTTGTCTTCCACCTAAAATTATTGCATAGACAGCATTGATTCATCTGAAAAATTGATACTGCAGGCAAAGGGTTTATGGGGGAATTCTGAAAATTATTCAAATCATTATCTACACAAAGATATTTTTAAATGTAAGGGCCTGTGGCATTTTGAGAGGCCGTGGGTTGTTAGTAATGAGCAGCTCGTTTACAATTATGCTGCTTTAACAATCAGCCCTTTACTGTAGAACTGCTGTCATGAAGTAGAAATACATGGCAGAGTTAAAAGCAGGTACTATTATAGCAGATACTATCCATCAAAGCTTCACTGAAAATCAAAAACTCCCTTCATTTTCTTAGCATCCAGCCAAAGTCTATTGCATATTATCTGGGACCCTACATAGCGGAAACGGACAGGGTTTTTCCTCTAGGCCAAGGAGAACAATTTTTCTCCCTCCTCCTTGTGACACCCTTTTAGATACCTGAAAACTGCTGTCATGTCCCCTCTCAGTCTTCTCCTTTCCAAACTAAACAGGCCCAATTCTTTCAGTCTTCCTTCATAGGTCATGTTCTCTAGACAGTTAGTTATTTTGTTGCTCTTCTCTGGACCTTTTCCAAGTTCTCCACATCTTTCTTGAAATGTGGTGCCCAGAAGTAGACACAATACTACAACTGAGGCCTGATCAGCGCATAATAGAGTGGAACAATGACTTGCTCTAGAGTATGTTGATCTTAATGGATTGTTCACTTTCAGTTCTTTGGGTACGATGTCCATCTTCTTGCACTTGGATAGAAAGATGATGTCTGTCTCTATCTGAGCGAGTTTTTTCATATGGTTGATGGATTTCCATTCCAAATGGCTAAACAACACTCCTGTTAATGCATCCCAGAATCATATTTGCTTTTTTAGCAACAGCGTCACACTGTTGATTCATATTTAGCTTGTAGTCCACTATGAACACAAGATCCCTTTCTGCAGTACTCCTTCCTAGATAGTGGTTTCCCATTCTATATGTGTGAAATGGATTGTTCCTTCCTATGTGGAGTCCTTTGCTTTTGCCCTTATTAAACTTTATCCTATTTACCTCAGACAATTTCTCCAGTTTATCCAGATTATTTTGAATGTTAACCCTATCCTCCAAAGCAGTTTCAACCCCTACCAGCTTGGTATCGTCTACAATCTTTTTTGAGCGTACTCTCTATGCCAATATCTAAATTGTTGATGAAGATATTGAACAGAACTGGTCCCAGTACAGAACCCTGCATTACCCCACTTGTTATGCCTTTCCAGCAGGATTGTGAACCGTTAATAACTACTCTCTGAGAATGGGTATCCAGCCAGTTATGCACCCACCTTATAGTAGCCCCTTCTAAGTTGTATTTGCCTAATTTATTGATAAGAATATCATTCAAGACTGTATCAAATGCCTTACTAAAGTCTAGGTATACCATATCCACCACTTCTCCCTTATCCACAAGACTCGTTATCCTATTAAAGATTGGTCTGATATGATTTGTTCTTTACAGATCCATACTGGCTGTTACCTGTCACCCTATTATCTTCCATGTGTTTGCAGATGAATTCCTTAATTACTTGCTCCATTACCTTTCCTGGCACAGAAGTTAACTGACTGGTCTGTAGTTTCCTGGGTTGTTCTTATTTCAACTATAGATGGGCACTATATTTGCCTTTTCCCAGTCTTCTGGAATCTCTCCCATCTTCCATGATTTTTTAAAGATGATAGTTAAAGGCTCAGATACCTCCTCTATCAGCTCCTTGAGTATTCTAGGATGCATTTTATCAGGCTCTGGTGACTTGCAGACATCTAACTTTCGTAAGGAATTTTTAACTTGTTCTTTTTTATTTTATCTTCTTTATATTTTAAAAAAGCAGAATGAGTGTGTCAATTATGTCTACCATGAAAGCTGTAAATTAATGCACTCTGTACACCAAATCAAATTACATTTGGTTACAGTATATTCAAACCAACTGCAGAGACCTCTCAATATATGGATTTGTTTTGTCACTAATCCCAAATAAAAATACACCGTGAAAATAAAGCTAAGGAATCTGATGTCAAAACCATGGATAGTACAAGTGAATTGCATAAACACAAATAATAAAGGTTTAAATGTAAATCTCTGCTGTCCAACAGTATTTAGAGTGTTCAGAATCCAATACTCACTCAATCTAAACTATGTGAGAATGATGTTTTAAATCATTTTATTTCTTATTTAATTTATATTATTTCATTTTGGAAAAAGAATACAAAAGTCTGTATTGAAATGCACTTAATAGGCCCAGACCACCAAAACTTATCAGTATTAACTTCATTGTGTCAGGATGAGAGAGGATGTCTGTTAAAATCAACCTTGGAGAAGGAGAAATGCACTCTTTTATACCTATGTCCAAAGCTGGTATTTTATGCTGCCTCCGCTCTGCATATAATAGCTACTGTTTTGCTGTACAGTAGATTACAGATGATGATGCATGGAAGAGAGTTCTGATAATTTTCACATAATCCATTTGAACTTTACACTCAAAACTCTTCTTCTGTCTAACTATCTTTCACTGAACAAAACCTTCAGCTTGGTTTGCCCTGGTTATATTGCATTCAACTTTTGCTGCGAAGGAAATCCAAGGAAAAAGTTATTCTTACATAGAGCCTAAGAATCTTATTTTTAATAAAATCTCTTTAATTATGGGACAAATCCCTAAACTGGTACCTACCTTTATTATATCCTTCTCAACTGTTTAATGAAAGAGCTAGTTTTATCTTACTATATATTTTACAAATGTGTGTCTGTCTGTGATTCCATTTTGCTCAAGAACTCCTCCTAAACCGTAAGAGCTAGGACCACCAAATTTGGTATGCAGCTTCCTCTTATCATAACTTAAAGCATGGCAAGGGTTTGGTTGAGCCAGGACAATGGGATGTGCGAGGAATTCAATTGTTTCTTGTAAAATGGAAGGAGAGGCGTCTAGTAGGAGGAACTGTGATACTGTAAAATGACCACAGGGGGGAGCAAGGGGCCAGAGATGGGGACCGGTACATCTGTTACATCATTAGGCCAGCAGGAGGTAGGAGTGGAGAAAAGGACAGAAATATATGTGTACTATATATTTGTCTGTTGGTGTGTCAGTTTGTCTGTGTTTCCATTCCTGAGCCTGGAGATATACATACCCTCCCCCCACAACTGTGCCCACTGCAGAGGTCACGGAGAGATGCTTCTCACCTGTCCCCAAGATGCTGTGGTGAGAGCTGGGATTGTCCTCTCTCCCTAGGGCAACCTGCATACAGAACCGCTCATCCCCTACTCCATCCCAGAGCAATGATTTAAATGAAGAAAAAAAAATCTTATTTGTGTTAAGTACCTGAGCAAAGCTGGGTAAATCTTTTAGTATTTAATAATTGAGAAACCCTATATTCAAAATAAAGATAAAGCGTTATCTGAGATCTCAAACACTTTGCATACAGCAACCTGAGCATGTCTGAGAACCAGATGAATGCTATTATTACCACTTGCTAGGTGGGAAAACTAAAGTATAAATCACTTGTCCCAGATCATAAACAGAAAATCTAGGTTTTTTGGTTCCCAGTCTTCTGATTGGTGGATTAATCTCAGATTATTTTTCATATCAAAGTGCTATGAGCCATTGTAGCCGAAGGAATAACGCGTGGGAGTAAAATGCTCATCAATGTGAATAATGGGGTTCCCAATCTGGCCTTCAATTTATAAAATATTTTATGATGTCGGGATAAAAATTCTCCAGAACAAGGTTCTCTCGCCCTCACTCATGTTGAGTAGCATCTTACTCCACGAAGAGTTATGAGTAAACGAATGTGAGCAAGACTCTCAGGGTATGTCTACACTACCACCCTAGTTCGAACTAGGGTGGTTAATGTAGTCATACGAACTTGCAAATAAGCCAGGGATTTGAATTTCCTGGGCTTCATTTGCATGTTGCTGGGCGCCGCCATTTTTAAATGTCCGCTAGTGCGGACTCCGTGCCCGCGGCTACACGCGGCGTGAAATAGATAGTTCGGATTAGGCTTCCTATTCTGAACTATCTGTACGTGGAACGAGGCATACAGATAGTTCAGAATAGGAAGCCTAATCCGAACTATCTAGTTCGTGCCATGTGTAGCCGCGGGCATGGAATCCGCACTAGCGGACATTTAAAAATGGCGGCGCCCGGCAACATGCAAAGGAAGCCTGGGAAATTCAAATCCCTGGCTTCATTTGCAATTTCGTATGACTACATTAACCACCCTAGTTCGAACTAGGGTGGTAGTATAGACATAACCTCAGAATATCACTTGATTTTTGAGCAACTTTTGAACTGATTAGAATCTTCAAAGTTCTGTGAACATAGATATAATTCACTGATTTTTCACTTTGAATGATGGAATGAATTGATTGGAAATTGTCCTCGGAAATACCTAGCAGACACTTCAAGAAACTGTCAGATGAATGGGCTCATTTATCCACTAGAACTCTTTCAAATAAGCATGCAAGGGCACACCCATAAATTCTTTGTAATTTTCATAATAAACAAAGCCATTGTCAGCCACTGCTGAATCATCACCCAAGTAATTTCATCTCTTTTATTCTTTGCAACAAACCAATGTTATTTTATACAAATTAAAGACCATTTCTGAAGGGAAATGAAAAATGATGTTTCTGTCTAATGCAGCATATTAATCATTATGCTGTGAAGAGATGTCATACCACCCTTCTCCTGGAAATATTTTTAACATGCCTTTTAGTTATGATTGATTCTTAGTTGAAATCTGGAAGCTTTACAGGTACATTTGTAATGTTGTTTAGCTTTAAATGGCATTGCCACTTTAATATCACTGTGTTTTTAAGTACCCTATTAGGTATTCAGTGGCATAAATTGCTATTTCTGGTTTCCACTGTGGGTTTACCAGAAGCCCTAAACTAGAGACAGTACACAGTTGCACCAACTCAAGGGCAAACTAAAGAGTCTAAGGTGAGATCTACACTACAGGAAAAAGTCAACCTAAGATATACAGCTCCAGTTATGTGACTAGCATAGCTGGAGTTGACATACATAAGAACTTAAGAATGGCCCTACTGAGTCAGACCAAAGGTCCATCCAGCCCAGTATCCCATCTGCCAACAGTGGCCAATGCCAGATGCCCCAGAAGAAGTGAACACAACTGGTAATTATCACATGATTCCTCTCCTGTCATCCATTTGCAGACAAACAGAGGCTAAGGACGCAGTGGGGAAGGTCTAGATTGGATATTAGGAAAAACTATTTCACTAGGAGGGTGGTGAAGCACTGGAATGGGTTACCTAGGGAGGTGGTGGAATCTTTATCCCTAGAGGTTTTTAAGTCTCAGCTTGACAAAGCCCTGGCTGGGTTGATTTAGTTGGGATTGGTCCTGCCTTGGGCAAGGGGCTGGACTTGATGACCTCCTGAGCTCTCTTCCAGCTCTCTGATTCTCTGATTCTATGATTAATTCCTACTCATCCTGGATAATAGTCATTGATGGACCTAACCTCCATTAGCTAGGATTTATATAGCTCTTTTTAAAACCCTTCTAAAGTCCTAGTCTTCACCACATCCTATGGCAAAGAGTTCCACAGGTTGACTTAGGTCAGATTTCTGCAGTGTCCCCACTGTGGGGGGCTGATGGGAGAAACCCTCCCATTGACTTCCCTTACTCCTTGTGATTTGGTAGAGTACTAGAGTCAACAGGGGTACAATCAGCAGCCGATTTAGCAGGTCCTTACTAGACTCGCTAAATTGGACCCAGAGAGATCGATATCTGCAGTGCAATGTCCCAGTAAGTGGAGACAAACCATATGTCTGTTCCCTAGCTTCCCAGGAAGAAAATTTTCTTTGTCTCACCTCTATCTGCGCATATTACTTGTGGCTCCACATTGGCTCAGCTCTACTATCTAAAGCATCAGGGAGATGGAGCTCCATCCACTCTTCACCCCCTGCCCACATCTACATGAGAAGGGAAGCAGTGGCTCTTCTATCAGTGGGAGTTGAGTTCCTTACAGGGAAAGGCCTACAGCATAAACACTGTCATCCCAAATAGCACACAATGATCCTGCAACAATGAAGTCAACTGATATTTTTACTGTGATGTGTGTGGTTGCAGGACCAGCCCCTTTATTACATGGTGACTTTAATTTAACCTGTGTCACTGCTATAAATTAAATTAAACTTAATGTAAGAATCATGGAATCATAGAAGATTAGGGTTGGAAGAGACTTCAGGAGGTCATCTAGTCCAACCTCCTACTCAAAGCAGGACCAATGCCAACTAAAACATCATGGCCAGGGCTTTGTCAAGGTGTTTTGGCCTTTAAAACCTTTAAGGAGGGAGATCCTACCACAGCCCTAGGCAACCCATTCCAGTGCTTCACCATCAGTTTTTCCTAATATCCAACCTAGACTTCCTCCTAATACAACTTGAGACAATAACTTGTGCTGTCATCTGCCACTACTGAGAATAGCCTGCTTCCATCCTTTTAGGATTCCCTCCTTCAGGTAGTTGAAGGCTGCTATCAAACCACACTCATTCTTCTCTTCTGCATATTAAATACACTGAATTTCTTCCACTTCTCCTAATAAACCATGCCCTCCAGCCCTCTAATAATTTCTGTTGCCATCTGCTGGACTCTCTCCAATTTGCCCACAAGAAGTTGTCTCAAAATAATTAACAGAGGCTACTTGCGAATATTGTGGGTTATGGTCTAACTGGCAGCCTGTAAGGCAGAGGTTTAATGGGTGTTAATGAAAGACATACACATTTTAATAATCTGAAGCCAGGCCTAATTATCCAGAGGTCACTTTAGTCTACCAAATTTGAAACATTTGTCTTCAATTACTGCTAACTATAATATGGTAAAACGCAATCTGCTTAGAACGAAAAATTTTAACATTGTTCCCTGATTTGGAAACATTCATGGGATAAAACTAGTTACCTACATGCTCTGATCACTTTTCTTCTTTGTGTGCTCACAAACAGGACACCCAACAAAGTAAGGACCCCATCCAGCTTCACTCTAAAGTCAATAGCAAAAAATCTTTTCCCTCTCCCAGGCCAGCTGATTCCCTCTGATCATAGCCATGGATGAGCCAGGCAACTGGAGGGTTGTCAATGTGATGACCCTGCTTTCTGGGATCCTTTAGAATCCATGTAGATGGCTGTTTCTATACCAGGTTTGGAAATTGTCCTCATGGCCTTTTCCCCAAAAGTTGCTCCTCTGAAGGATAATGTAGAGGGATTGCTGGGAAGGGAACCCCAGGAAAGTTTCCTCTACTTCTCTCCACAGGAATAGGGATTATCTGGGCCAGCAGAAGCACTCCTGTAATCAAGAACTACACAGCATGAGTGCATTTGGCAGGATCTGCGCCCTTAGTGAATCGATCACAACTGCATTGAGCAAAAAGTGCAGAAAATGGCAACGTTCACCACTTCAGCTGCACATGAACACATTCCTGACCCAGCTGCTGTCTTCCATTATTTGATCCAGTTTTGTTCCCCCTCCGCTGAAGCTAATGAAAGAATCCATGCCAACTATAGATTGTAGGTACAGTAGGTACTTCCCAATTTGGAGATACCCAATATCTCACTGGTACAGTAGTCTGGTATTCCTTACAGGATCTGTCGTTGAGAAGCCACATTATAGCACTTTAGAACATTTAGAGAGTAAGAAAAACCTTTTATGTGTGCATTTTAAAGCTCAAAACTCTAATGTTGAACTTGGTATATTTATCCAAGTCCTTAATTATTAATGTTATTGTATTGATTTGATACCTAAAACTCTAACAACAAAAATTGTGCAAACTAATTATGGCTAGCTTCTGACTTTACAGGGTGTCCCTGCTCATCACAGAAGTCTTCCTTTTATCAATCAATAGGACTATATTCATAAAAACATCTGCAGAGATGCCAAATGCTAACAAAATAAACTATTTATTAAATTATCAGCTACATTTTATAAAGCTATATGTGTACTAGTGAAGAATTTCCTGTGTTTCTGTTGAAGTCAAGTGAATAAGTCCTCACCAATGTGAGTAAAGGTGGTACAATATAACCCCACATTATTATTATTATGAAATAGAACTTTCTAAGATACATACACACTCACATACCAGAAACATTTTCCTTGGCACTTTAGTGCACAGCTTGTAATGCTAAGTCCTTAAAGTCAATGCCTAACTTTCTAGATATGTGTCTTTACAGCGAAAGGTATGATCTTAGAATCTTAGGGCTTGTCTGCACTACAGAGAAGACTGATCCTCTGGAGGTTGATCTTCTAATGTTTGATTTAGCAGGTCTAGTGCAGACCTTCAAATCAATCACTGAGGGCCGCCGCCGCTGGTATTGTGAACTCCTCATTTGTGAGGAGTAAGGGAAGCCAGTGGGAACATGTGCTCTTGACAGCTTCCCGTGGTAAAGGCGCTATAGCAGCTCAGCTTAAGGTAATCTTAAAGAACACAGGTTTATCCTGTTGTTCCACAGGGACTAGCTGAATGTATGTGTGTTACAGTCAAGGTCTAAAAGATCTTACTGCTCATACTTAAACTTTAAAAAATTGTCTGCTTACTGGTTCTGACATTGTTGATTAGAAAATTTGCTATTGATATGTTTATATTTAACATATTCTGCCTCTACAGTACAAATTAAATAACCCAAACTACCGGGCTACGTCTACATTGGCCCCTTTTCCGAAAGGGGCATGCTAATTTGACAGGTCGTAATAGGGAAATCTGCGGGGGATTTAAATATCCCCCGCGGCATTTAAATAAAAATGTCCGCTGCTTTTTTCCGGCTTTTCTAAAAGTAGGAATAAGAGATCTCCGGAAAAGGGCTTTTTTCCGGAGGATCGGGGCCAGTGTAGATGCTCTTTTCCGGCTTTTAGAAAAGCCGGAAAAAAGCGGCGGACATTTTTATTTAAATGCCGCGGGGGATATTTAAATCCCCCGCGGATTTCCCTATTACGACCTGTCAAATTAGCATGCCCCTTTCGGAAAAGGGGCCAATGTAGACGTAGCCCCGATGTCTACTAAAAATTGCAGTTTTGGAACAACCAAAACATTCTGCCAACTCAGATGACTTCACCAAATTGCTTTGGTAAAGCAGAAAATGTTTTTAAAAGTTTTCTCTTTTTCTTCAGTTCAAAACCTCTTTTCATTTAAAAACATAGTACAATTTTATTTTTAAAAATAGGTTAAAACAACCCCAAACCTGAATGTTTCATTTCAGGTAAAACAAAACATTTTATTCAATAGGAAATAACATTTTAAAAATATTTTCCAGTTTCCTAAAATTTTTGAATGTTTTGTTTCAGGACATTGTGAAACATTAAGAAAAAAAGACTTTTGGACATCAAACTGGAAAATTCATTATCCAAATAGGTCTAATTATTATGCTTATTTGTGTGAAATCGCTATTTCCCTTCGAGGGTGACTGCTAATGTTGCAACATAGAGAAAAACAACTATTACTATATTTATTGAGAGTTGTGTGTTTGGTGCAGTACAACAAATGACAGAAAATGCTATTTTGGTAATATTATGTGACTAAGACATTGATACAGAAAATACTTAAGCCTTTCCAGAAGATATATTACTGCCATAAACATTCCCCTAGGACTGAGATGAAGTCATGTAGGAGACTGATTAACATAGCTCGGTGGTTATATGGTCTTTAAAATTTTACTAAGGTCACAATGAAGTATGACTTAAAGCTTAGTGATACCAATGGCTTGAGGGTCATAGACACACCCAGAAATAATTAATCAAAAAGCTCTGAGCAGTTTGACCAGCTCTCTCTGTTTCTTGGGAATATTTTTTACTAAATTCTTTTATAATCTGTACACTGTCAGGATAGAGAATACACATTTCTTTTCGAGAAGGATGGGCAACACGATGGATTTTTTCATGTTAAGAGTTAGGTGAGACATTTCCAATGTCCAGTGACTCAGAAACTGACTAATGGCCAGGAGAACTGAGTTCTATTCCTGATCCGCTTGGTGACCGTTAGCAAATTGCTTCACATTTTAGTCTCAGGCAGGGGCTCTTAAATTGTGGGTTGGGACCCCAAAGTGGGTTGGAACCCCATTTTAATGGGGTCACAGTACTAAAGTGTAAGGTAGGGATGTTACATATCGGTTAACTGAATAGTAGATTTACTTCAAGAATCTCTTAACAGTAGATTTACTTCAAGCATTCTTATCGACTACTCTATAGACCCCTGGAGGGCGGGGCCAGCAGCCAGTGTGCTCCAGCCCCACTCTTGAGGAACCCCCTGCCACTCCACATTACTACCTCCGTACCAGAAGCAACAGCATGGAGTGCCAGGCAGGAACTGGTCTGCGAGGGGACCCAGTTTAAAAAACAGATCCCTGTATAGACTGGATGCCTGTCGCCGTGCTCTGCTGCCTCTGATATAGAGGCAGCAGTGCGGAGTGGCAGCAGCCGCTGTCCAGGATGGGGTCTGAGCTCCTGGACCTAGCATGAGCTAGAACTCATCTGGGTTGCCTGCCCGCCTCGCTCCTAAAACATTTTAAATGCAGAGCCACAGCGGAGATATGTCCCAGACCCATCACAAACCAGGCCTGAGCTGGGTTGCTGGCCAGCCAGCTAAAAAATTTCCTGGTGAGGTGCAGGGGGGGGCGGGAAATGAGTGTAGTTTATAGCATTAACCAATAAGCTTTTGCTTATCAGTTCATCAGTTAATTGACTACACTATTACATCCCTAGTCTAAGGTTACATGCTCCCCCACCTAGGGCAAAAGCCCTTAGACTTTAGCTTTGGTCACCCCACACAAGACAACAGGGCTCGAGTGTGGTCGGTCTTTGGTCTTCTTTCCTGGGGTTGTGTTCTCAGAAGAAGGTCTGCAGTGAAGCGATAAGCACTTTGGAACTGCAAAAGCAGCAAGAAGTCCTGTGGCACCATATAGACTAACTGAAGTAGTCTATTACTTTGGAACTGTAATTATTCCTCCTTGTGGGGCCCCAATATCAGTGTGGAACCACTAGGAACTACTGCTAGTAATCAGAGAGCTCATCTGGTTTAACTTTCTACTGTATTAGGTGTTCTCCCTTTGCTTTGCCACTCATGAAAACTTATGCTATAATAAAACGTTTTTGCTTTGAAACTGATTATGGTAATAGAATTTACTTTGCTAAGTGATGACAGAGTAAGTTAGCTCATCTATTTCTGGATGTATGTATTAAAGAGGTTTCTTGTTTTATGCCTTTAATAATAAAGGGTGGCCTCATTACTCTCTTCCTACCTTAGGATACTGTTTTCATTGTAAGTTCAGTTCTTGTGTACCTTTAGTATTTCCCCTGTGTAATATTCCAGATAAATCCTGGCCCAAACAATTATTTATATAGATATATTTGGACATAAATGCACATGTTGTTTTTACCCTTAAGGTTGGAATCAGTGGATTGATTCTGTACTGCCTTCTGTAGCATTTTTTGGGGGGCCATTTTGCATAGATATAAATGATTTTATAAGTGAAGGGCAGTATGGAATCACTCCCCATCACAGGTTTTCAATGGCAACCATTACAGGAGCAATACATACCTATAAAGCCCAGAGTGGTACCTGAGGCCATGTTTTCACTCCAGGGAAGATCAACGCTGCTGTGATTGATCTTCCAGAGTTCAATTTAGCAGATCTAGTAAAGACCTGCTAAATTGAACTCAGTGGGTGTCTCTGTCAACAGCTGGTACTCCTGCTCCTATAAGGAGCAAAAGAAACCATTGGCTTCCATTGGCTTCCTGCTGCGGGGATGGTGGGAAACTTGAAATCAGGTACATCAACTTCAGCTATATAATTAACGTGGTTGGAATTGCATATCTTAATTTGACCTTTCTCTTTAGTATAGACCTGGCTTTAGAGGGTGTGTCTAGACTACAGGGTTTTGTCGACAAAAGTGGCCTTTTGTGGACAAAACTATACCTGCATGTACACTACCGCCGAGTTCTGTTGACATAACATCGACAGAACTCAGCAGTTCTGTCGATGGCGGTAAACCTCATTCTATGAGGAATAATGCCTTTTGTCAACAGAGTTCTGTTAACAGAAGGTGTTATTGCATCTACACTGTCCTTTGCATCTACACTCTCATGTCGACAAAGTGGCTTGCTTTGTCGACAGAACTGGATGTAGTCTAGACGCTCTTTGTTGACAGATGCTTTGTCCACAGTATCTGTCAACAAAGACTCTGTCGACAAAAGCCTGTAGTCTAGACGTACCCAGATACTGTAATTATTCCCTGTTCTCACAGTAGGGAAAATGGGGGCATCTGTGATTCTAGGGCCACTACTTTGCCTTTGTAGTGAGGGAATTGTACACAACAATTATGCATAACAATGCATAGATATGGTGGAAGGTGGGGGACTAACAGAAAAGATTATTTCATCATAGTCTTTATAGATTTATAGTTCCAAATCTCCTCTCAAGTATACTATAAAAACCACAATATCTCACCTATTATAGAATAAATAGACTGAGAATTTGACTCTAATTCTGTTTCTGATCCCCATCTCCATCCATTCTGACTTATTTATTGTTGTTCTTAATTTTATCTAAGCATGAATTCCTAAAAGAAACCGTTTTCTCTTACTCTACAACCAGCTCAGCCTGGTCTTTGAGCATAGAATATTATGTTTAGCCCAAATGCTTTAGTTTTATTTATGCAATCATTTAAACTTAATTTGCTGTGTTACAGCTCAGTTAGAAAAAAAGCATCCATATCCATCTCAATATTATTCTCGCATCATTATCTGTTCTCAGTGACATGACCTGGACAGGAAAACGCATTTAACAATGTGAATAGGAAAAGACCTGTGCGACACACCCAAATCAGTTTATGTGCTTGCATGTAAGTGGGCTAATGTCCAGTCTCAACTTTACTGGAATTAGTTGGGGAGCTGACAGACTTTCCTAGCCTCTGGGCAAAGTGTGTGGCGGCCCAGCTCTGCACTACCAGAAGGGGCAGGGACTCAGGCAGAAGGGATGTGGCTGGGAGCAGCCAATCCTCAGCATTGCCTGGAGTATGCTGCGCCAGCCCCTGACCTCAGGCAGGAAGCACCCAAAGAGCATCACGTGGCACTTTGGTGACAATTTAAAGAACCCAGGGCTCCAGCTGCTGTTACTCCTGTGTAGTGGTGGCAGCGTCCAGGAGTCCTGGAGCCTTTGCCCCCATGTCGGTGGGCCTGGAATTACTCCAGGTTTGTACTAGAAAAACTAAGTTCAGAATCTGGTCTAAGCATTCTCATTATGACCGAGGTCTATTAGCTCTCCTGAACAGCAACTTGCATCCCACCAGGAGGTAATTTACAATTTTTACAACAATCATAGTCTGTAGAACACAACTAAGCACATTGCTATTCTTTCAAAACATCAAGATAAATCATGAGGAAATCAAAGGAGTATTTAATGTTTGATGACAAACAGGTACTAACAAACATTTATGGCAATGTATCTTGTTCAAAAGGCTGATTATTATGGGAGAAATGCTTAACCAATCTGATTAGAATAATACCCTACCACTTACTGTAAATTCTCCCCCCCACACACACCCCACACGCCGCTTTTCTTAAGTGCATGGACCACCAAGTTTAGTTTAATCCTATTTAATTCTGCACAGGCTAATTATGGCAAATAATAGTAAATGAATCACATGCCCATGCAGGAGTACCACAGCCGTTGAGGCAGTTAGATGAATGCTGTGTCAGGTGGATTAATGTGGTATAATCCCGCATTCACTTTTGTAGCCTGTTATTTTAGTTTAGTGAGCTCCCTTTCATTAAGATAGTGTAATACAGGAAGGTTACTGTAGATTAAAGGAAGCTGGAAAGGATGTTGTATGACAGTCCTACAAGGGACGCTCAGCAACTTCTAAAAGCCTTGTGTATTCGTGGGTGGGAGTGTGAGAATGTGCTTGTTCTGGGAAAAAGTTGGCAGTGAAATGACAGCATAGGATGCCTTTATGCTAACAAGGTACTTAGGTCTCAATACTACCCCAAAAAATCATGGGGTCCCAAAATGCCAGAGGCAGCAGGT
Source organism: Pelodiscus sinensis (assembly GCF_052426305.1). Lineage (NCBI taxonomy): Eukaryota > Metazoa > Chordata > Testudines > Trionychidae > Pelodiscus > Pelodiscus sinensis. The sequence goes on from NC_143063.1 coordinate 39,293,906, forward strand.
AGCTGGCAAGGAAACTGAGTTGTCCCTTCTTGAAGAGAGGGGATCAGACATCTGGCACAGGGACAGAATTACATGAAGTAGGGCCTAATAAATTATTTGTTAAATTGCTTAAATTTAATGAATATAGTTGCACATTTTTTACCCCAGGTCTAGTCAAATTTGGGGCTCTGTGGGTGTTTCAGGTCTGATTAGAAATTAGTGGTACCCAGGTATTTTTTGATTCAGTCTTGTTTATTTACAAGGAATGTACAATGCTCGGTTTCTCTGGATGCACATGGAATCAAGAACAAAGGACATCAGGTTTTTAACTTACTTGCGTTCTCCTTCCCCCACTCCACCTCCTTTAGCTAAGGCTTAACTTAAAAACTCTTTTCCAGCCTTTTCAAGCATCACCCTAAACTAACAGGCTCCTGCTTGGCTTTTTCTTTCCTTGTTTTCTCTGTTCTTGTCTGTGACCTCAGCTTCTATGTGTTCCCCCCCCACACCTACCCTCAACAATACGCAGCCCAAAAATTCCCAGGCATGCACCAGAACCCAGACATGTCTTCAGTGAAAGCATTTACTTATGAATCTGTTTGGACTGGATGCATTGGAAACTCCAGAACTTCTGGATCTGATTATTTTAGAGTAACCGAGGTTATTTGGCCACCGATATCCTTTTATGATTTTTCTGCCACAAAAATCTGTACAAATGATTGACAATCTGAGAGTTGCTTAGAACAGAGATATGGATACACAGCTGTGTCCTGCTTGCTGTTATACAAAGCAGCTATAGACTTGAGATCACTGATTATTCACCAAAATGATCACTTGGCTCAGTGATATGATAGACAGTGCAGTTCATGAAGGACTGGCATTCTGCAGGACAAGGCCCATGAAATGTAAACCAATTTGGACTGACTTTTTAGAGGCCTAAGATTAATGTTTTCTTCCGCTTCCTTTTTCCTTAACCCTCATTACTTATTTCATATATTATGATGAATCTGATAGTTTGGTATATTTGCTGTGTTTGGGAAAATTGATAGAATGTTATAAATAATAATAAAAATGTTTAGGGCGATTCACATACACCTCTTGTCTTAGGTGGGGCTCATATTTACAGTTATGTTGATTGAAGCATGAATTAACACCTAACAACCTGAATGGTTTTATACAGCTCATCCAATCCATAACAAGGTTTTATCCAGCTCATAACAATATGATTTAAAGTTGGGACTCTAGTCCACAGAAGAAATGGAAAAGCTGCTGCCATAGTAAAACAACTTTTACTAACAACTTTGATATCTGCATGGACATCCTCTCTAACCCACATGACATTGACGCCTTTGGTAATATACTAAGTAACAGCTTCACATTGTGGACCACTGACAAACACAGTTATGGTCTAGGATCAAGGGATCCTGTCCTGATCATATGGGGAAAATGTATTTGTGGCTGATATAAAAACAAAGAAAAGGTTTGATGACAGAGATTATTTGAAAGGATTTTGAACACACAGACTGTCTGAAAGGTGAGCGGGATATTAACAGGTCATTCTTCTGCAAGGAAAGGAGACTTCTGAGTGACAGAGAGGAAGCAAGCAAAAGTTACACCATTTGCTCCTGTACATCACATAGGTTATAACACTCGCTGATAGTTACACTGTACTCACAGAAAGATGTGCTCGCTGACAGGCTGAGGAGAAAGCAATCACTCAGCATTCCTTAAGTCAAGATATAATATAAGCAAAGGTCTGAATATGAATTTCCATTGGGAGGGAGGCTAAGACTGAGATTTCTTTTGCCATTATTTCTACATGCTGGTAAATGTGTTAGATGATATAGATGCAAAGAATGGATTTAAAAAAATCGACAGGCCTTTCTTCTGCTCTTACGCTGCAGGAAAGCAGGAGTAGCTGTACTGCTGTGTAACTAGGGAGGGAGGAGGGTCAGACCCTCAGAGTTTATAACTTAAGAAGTGATCATTTTGTATGCACAAGTCTACCTTGCAAAGAAAAACCTGAAGCCGCGAGTCTCAGAGCCCCAGATAATTGTTTCAGGCCAAATGGCAGGCCCACAGACTCTGGAGCAGAAATCAGTGGGGCCACTGCCCTCTTCCCTTGGCTGGGGCCACAAGCTCTCCCCTCTGGCCTAGAGAAGCCCCAAGCAACTCTCCTCCCCACCAAAGCAGTCTTGGGCCAGCCCAGCCCTGTCTCCCACCTTGTTGGAAAAGACCCAGGGCGGGTGCACCACACCCTGCCTCCCTTCCCCCGACTGCTTGCTGGGGCAAAGCTGCAACAGCGTCGCTTATCTGTCTCAAAGACCTACTCACCTGCATCCTACTTCAGAAGACATTCAAATCTGCACTTGAAAGGGAATCCTCTGAACTGGCATTCATGCTAAAATTCGACACTCTCCGCGGGGGCATGAACAAAGACTCCAGCTATCTTACCCATTACAAAGATAGCTTCCCCCATTATCACCTCTAATTCTATTAACTCACAGACATCTACCCTTCCCCACCTCTAATATCATTAACTCACTGGCATTCACCTTCCTTTCCCGCCCCCCCCCCCGCATCTCCCTTCTGTTCTGAAATGTGATTTGTCTGTTTCATATGTGTTCATTGTTTTTAATTGTATCCTTTGGTATATATGGTTGTGACTATTTTCTTCCACTATTTGATCTGAGGAAGTGGGTCTGGCCCACGAAAGCTCATCACCTAATAAACCATCTTGTTAGTCTTTAAAGTGCTACATGGTCCTGTATTTTGTTTCAGCTTAACTGAAAGACACTTTTCATATGTCCCTTGCAGGTTCTGGGTCCCAATAACCCGGCTCTGGAAACTGCACGGGGCATGTCAAAAGAGTCTTTGAATCAAGAAACCTTTTTGCTCTCCCCAGAGCAGGCAGAACTACTGTAGGCGCAGCCGGGCCCTTTTAAATTGCGCTGGACCCTGGGCAATTGCTCCCTTTGGCCCCTCCCCACCCCCTTGTCAGCAGGCCTGCCAACTGGGCTTGGGATGAGGGGCTAAAATGCCAGTGTAACCTTCCCTCTTGCCAAGCTGGGACATCTACACTGCTGTTTTTAGCCCCACAGCCCAGTGGCACTGGCAGTTTTTAGGAGTCCCAGGCCCCTTTCAATTGCTGTCAGCACCCTGGGCAGCACAGGCTGGGCAGAGTCCAAGGGCTGGCTGGGCGAGGCTGCTTGAGGCCCTCCCCCTTCTGGGGGCCCTCCCACCTTGCCTAGGGGCCCAGCAATTCTGTCAGCATCTTAGGGATCATTCTGCCTTACCTCAGAGAAGCGTGGTAGAAGAGAAAATCATTGATGTTGATAGGACTCTAAAACTAACCAGTGACTTTTAAAAAGGGGAATATTCCTCCAATAAATAGCTCGACAAGCATATTCAGTCCTCTTCCTCCTGTTTCTTGCTTTCCCTGCTATACTACCTCCTTTCTCCTAAACAGAGTGCACTGACACCCATTTACTTGCATGAATCTATGTCCACCGCCATATATCTCATCTCTGAATCTGGCTCAGGCACTTTACGCTGCATTTTATTACCTATTGCACTTTAAGATCAACACTTTAAAGTGTCATTTTTGGACAGGAAATTTGGATACTTTACTATTGGATAGAATACCAGGCTTACTTTTACTCAAAAATAACATATCCATTGATCCTGCTTATGTTGTTTCTGAAAAACAAATGGAGCTTTATTATTTTTTTATAGTTCTGTAGCCAATTCTGTGTTGTTCATGAAGATCTTTCAAAAATAAGACTTGGAAATGCAGTAGGTGATTTAGGAATAACTCTTTCCCCCTAGCAAAACAATAGCATATTTCTTATTTCCATCATATAAATGATCCCACTAGGGACTTTAAGGGCTTTTTGTCTCATAAAAATAGCTTACACGGGTGCATATTTAAAGCATGATTTCTTGTTATTATTTTGCATGGTAAAGATGCAGTGGATTTAACTTCTTAGTTTCGATGAAAATGTGATCTCTGACTGGGATGCCCACCAATATATATATAGGGGTTCAGTGAGGGCATGGTATTTTTGTGCCATTCCTTATGAGAAAGAAATAATGTACAGAAAAGCACTTGTTCACGAATTTCACAGGAATTTGATTATTGTGCCTGCTCAACTATGGAAGAGAGAAACATTCTTTCCATTTGACATAAGAGAATCTACAAGAATGGTAAGGAAATAGACCAACCTAAATGTGACTTTCCACTGCCCGGAACCTCACCAAATTGTTCTTATTTTTCTTTACATTTGTGTCTTTATTAATTTCACATGTATACGCCCCAAAGAATATGTCTCAGCTGAAGCAATCACAAGTGATGCAAGTAATACACATAAAAGAAAAAATTGCTGAAAGGCTTAAATGGGAAATTGAACACTTTATGTTAAGAACCACGAGAATAACATAAACTCATAGATAATTGTACATTATATTTCAAATCCTTCCCAGTCTGAATAATTTACAGGGATTTTGGTTCGTACCTTACGCAAACCTAAACTCAGATACTGGTCTCATCGTGGGGGTTTGGAGGAAAAAAGGAGCAATGGCCCTCCAGCATTGATAATCCTTGAACTGTACAGTGTTCATAGTCATCTATAATATATTCCCTTTTCTAGGTGTAACACTTTGATAAATCTATGTCAATGATCAAATTATAAATAGTTGTTCTAAAAGTCTGTATGTCATCTCATGTACTTCCGTGGATAACTATTCCCTCACAATATCTTTCTTAAGCTCATGGCACTTTTAGTAAAACTACTAACATAGGGAAGGCCAATAAAGAATGTAGTTATATACTTCAATCAAGTTATCCTGTAAGTACATTAAAGGATTTCATGTGTGTGATTTTCACAGAAAATTTTGATTTTTCATCCCAAAAAATTGAACACTGAAAATTATTTTGGCTCCATGCTGAAAAAAGTTTTCAGGTTTTCAGTTTTTTTACTATAAAAAAATGTCCATGGGGAAACACCCCCATTTTCCAGCCTTCTAATTTACTTTGGATCCATCAGCAGCTTAACAAATCCTTAGGAAGGGCCTTTAGATGTGCTTTAATACTGGAACAGAAAAATTTAAAAGAAGCAGGCTTCATATGTTCTATAAAGAAGCAGCAACAAAGTTGGTATGGACCCCACAATGTGCATTCTAAAAATTTACTTTTCCTCTGAGTTAGAAACAGTGGCCCACATTGTCAGGGAGATCTGTAGACATCTGAGTGAACAAAAATACACATGACTAGGACTTCAGCCTGCATAGCACATGAGCAAAAATATTGTGAAAAGTGATAAGCAGGAATCTCAGGAGAACGCACATAACAAGTGCTGCTGTGGGGACACACTACTCCTGATGACTAGCAGAAGTACATGTAGGGATGAGATCCTCATCCCCTGTTCAGGGCCTTTGTGCCAGGTAAAAGGCTTAATGGTATAAAGGGCCCTTGGATTCTGCTGAGAGAGGATTTCCTTGGCAAAGGATCTGTGGAAAACAGCCATAAGCATTTCTTCCAAAGACATCCTCACAAGCCCTGCTGCTGTAGGGGCCATACTGGGATAGAACTGGGGTTGGAATGTACATGTCGGAAGCAGCTCTACAGCAGGTAAACTGCAGATATCCTGGCCACTGGTGCCACCCCCTTTTTATTAACATTTTTGGACTCTAGATACTCCCTACCATTCCATGGTTCCCTATTGTGAATCATCCACTACTCGTAACCTAGATTTTGAAAAAAGACGTGTGAGTTTCCTTTTCTCGTTATGGTCAGTTTCACTTTCTGGTATTCATGCACTGGCACAATGCTGTTGTTTATGGGATTGTGCTGCTGCAGGGCATATTTAACATTTATGCTGATAATCCCAGTAGGTGGAGAAAGCAAATTTGTGGATGACAATTAAGGTAGTTAATTGAGGCTGGTATTTTCTAAAGTGTCTAAGTGACTTCAGAGGACAAATCCCATGGAAAATTGCTAGGGCTTGTGCTCTTTAAACCATTTAGATGCTTTTGAAATGCTCATCCACTGTGCCCTTTACAATGAATAGAATGCAGTAAGGTTTCTTAATAAATAAATAGCAAGTTACTAACGCCTGGAATTTCTAAGATGCCAGTGCTAAACCCTCTGTCTCTTATTCTATGAGTAGGTACACCTCTTCTGTCTGCACTCTGTGTTTGTACAAGTAAAAGGAGTAGCTGTGTTAGTCTGTATCTGCAAAAACACTGGACTAGACTGCACTTCTACATGGAATGCTTCCGCAGACATGCACAGGCTGAAACTGTGAATAAACAACATTGCTTGCCCCATAACCTCAGAAACAACTGGACATTTTTATCAAAGAGGCTGACAAAGGAAGTGCTGTAATCATCATGACTTGGTCAGATGAGGGACAGGAGGCTGCCAGGTAACTCTCCAGCACCACCTTCCACCACATTCTGCAGATCACTATGCTCTGATCCCACTAAGGAATACTAAATAAATACAAATAACCCTACACCATTTACTCAAGAAGCTTTCTGCAAAAGCACAGGAACACATCTAAGCAAACGCACTCCTAGAGCCCCAAACAGGGGTATTCTATCTGCTACCAAAAATCCATAACCCTGAAAATGTTGGATGTCCCATTATCTCAGGCATAGGAACTTTTAGAGCAGGAGGGTCTGGCTCTGTGGACATTCTCCTCAGATCCCATGCTACAAGCATTCCTAGCTATCTTCAAGACACCACTAGCTTCCTAAGGAAACTACCATGCATTGGTGACCTTCCTGAAAACACCATCCTGGCCACTATGAATGTAAAAGCTCTCTACACCAATATTCCACACAAGGATGGACTACAAACTGTCAGGAACTGTATCCCCGATGATGTCACGGCACACTCTGTGACTTTGTCCTCATCCACAGCCATTTCAGATTTGGGGACAATTTGTACCTGTAAGTCAGTGGCACTGCTCTGGGTACCCATATGGCCCCATAATATGCCAGTATTTTTATGGCTCATTTGGAAAACTGTTTCCTCAGCTCTCATCCTCTAGAGCCTCCTCCACTTGCATTACATCAATGACATCTTCATCATATGGACCCACTGGAAGGAGGCTCTTGAAGAATTCCACCAGGATTTCAACAATTTCCACCCACCATATACTTCAAGTTTGGACCAGTCCACATAAGAGATCCACTTCCTGGATGATACAGTGCAAATAAGTGATGGTCACATAAGCACCACCCTATACCGGAAATCTACTGACAGCTATATTTACCTACATGCCTCCAGCTTCCATCCAGGACATGTCACATGATCCATTGTGTATAGCCAAGCCCTAAGATACAACTGCATTTGCTCCAGTCCCTCGGATAGAGAAAAATAACTGCAAGATCTTTATCAATCAGTCTTTATCAGTCAATCAAACTACAATGTACTCCTGGGGAAGAGAGGAAACAGATTGACAGAGCCAGACAGGTACTCAGAATCCGCTTCAGGACAGGCAGAACAAGGAAAATAACAGAACACCATTGGCCATTACCTATAGCCCCTAGCTAAAAACCCTCCAGGACATCATCAGTGATCTACAACCTATCTTGGAAAATGATCTCTCATTCTCACAGATCTTGGGAGACAGGTCAGTCCTTGCTTACAGATAGCTAAGCAACCTGAAGCAAATACTCACCAGCAACTACACACCACAAAAACACTAACCCAGGAACCAATCCCTGCAACAAACCCCATTGCTAATGCCTGCAACAAACCCCATTGCTAATTCTGCCCCATTGATAATAAGGCCTAACCACATCAGCCACACCATCAGTGGCTCATTCACATGCATGTCTACTACTGTGATATTTGCAATGTTAATTGTGGCATGTTTGCAATTGCCAGGTGTATTGGCCAAAACAGACAGTCTCTATGCAAAAGAATAGACACAAAACAGACATAAAAAACCAGCAGGAGAACACTTTAGTCTCTCTGGACACTCAGTCATGGTATGTCTACACAGAGAGGCTATTTCAGGATACCAGAAGTATCCCAAAATAGCTACCCCGTGTCTTTCAAATGTACCTGCTATTTCGAGATAGGTCTTGAAATAGTGGACATGCTGTTTTGGCATTCCTTTAACCCTCATTCCACAAGGGTTAAGGGATGTCTCAAAATAGTGCGTTATTTCAAAATTCAATCAAAATAAGATACACAATTTGTGTAGTGCATAGTGCAAACTGCATATATTACGTCCAATGTAGGGTGCTGTGCAGATGCACACCAAGGGTATGTCTACACTACAAAGTTAGTTCGAACTAACGGACGTTAGTTCGAACTAACTTTCCTATGCGCTACACTAGCGCTTCGCTAGTTCGAATTTGAATCGAACTAGCGGAGCGCTTAGTTCGAACTAGGTAAACCTCATTTTACGAGGACTAACGCCTAGTTCGAACTAGCTAGTTCGAACTAAGGGCTGTGTAGCCCTTTAGTTCGAACTAGTGGGAGGCTAGCCCTCCCCAGGTTTCCCTGGTGGCCACTCTGGCCAACACCAGGGAAACTCTATGCCCCCCTCCCGGCCCCGGACCCCTTAAAGGGGCACGGGCTGGCTACGGTGCCCGTGCCAGGTGCAAGCCTTCCAGCACCCAGCTAGCAGACCCTGCACCTGGCACGGCACAGAGCCACCCACCCGATGCCCCCCAGCCCACCCCCTCTTGCCGGGACCAGGCTGGCGGCTCCCGGGAGCTTACCCTGGACCGCAAGAGGCGGGCACCTTCCTGGGCTAGTGCGGACATCGTGGACCTCGTCCACGATCTCCGCACTAGGCACAGGAAAGTGGCCGTCTAGGGCAGGAGAGCTGCCAGCCTGGCCACCCAGGACCAGGTGTGCATGAAAATCAAGGGGGTCCACTGAGACCCCCGACACTGAGCCCTGAGCTTACAATGGCCGTCCTGGGTCAGACCAAAGGTCCATCTAGCCCAGTAGCCTGTCTGCCCACAGCGGCCAACCCTAGGGACCCTGGAGGGGATGGACGGAAGACAATGACCAAGCCATTTGTCTCGTGCCATCCCTCTCCAGCCTTCCACAAACTTTGGGCAGGGACACCACTCCTACCCTCTGGCTAATAGGACTCCATGGACCCAACCTCCATGACTTGATCTCACTTCCCTTTAAACTCTGTTCTAGTTGTAGCCTTCACAGCCTCCTGCAGCAAGGAGTTCCACAGGTTAACTATTTGCTTTGTCAACAACAACAACTTTCTCTTACTAGTTTCAAGCCTGCTACCCAGTCCTTTCCTTTGGTGTCCTCTAGTCCTTCTTTATGGGAACTCAGGAAGAACTTTTCTGAATGCACCCTCTCCACCCAACCCCTGCTTTTAGAGACCTCTATCCTGTCCCCCCTCCGTCTCCTCTTTTCTAAGCTGAACAGTCCCAGTCTCTGTAGCCTCTCTTCATCTGGGACCTGTTCCCAACCCCTGATCATGTTAGTTGCCCTCCCCTCTCCCAGCCTTTCTCTTCCCCTCTCCCACCTCCTTTTCCCAGTCTCCCCCAGTTTTGTTCAATAAAGACAGAGTCAATGTTGGAAGAAACGTTATCTTTATTTTGTACATCAATAAGAAGGGGGGCTAGGGAAGGGCAAGTGGAAGGAGGTGAGGGAGGAATGGGGTACGAGCCCCCGATGGGGAGGACTGGGCTGGCTCTGCGGGCTTCTGGGGGTGGAAGCTCTCCTGCAGCCCCCCAATTACTCCCTCTCCCCAGATGGCAGCCTGCGGCAAGTGCAGCAGGGCTGATGGCCGAGTGGTGTGATGTGCCCAGTGTGGGCACTCAGGGCACTCCAAGCCAGAACTTCTTTGCAAGCGGGGCACCCCTTAGAACTGTGTGTCCGGGGTGGGGGTCGGGACCCTTTAAGCGCAGCCCTCGGCTAGCCTGAGACAGGATCTCCATGCTCTAAGTCCTCCTTTTATGCCCTGCCGGCACTGCTTCCGGCCATCATTAAGCCCTGTTCAGAGTCCACTCAATGTGGACTTACTAGTTCGAACTAGCAAAACGCTAGTTCGAACTAGTTTTTAGTTCTAGATGCGTTAGTTCGAACTAGCTTAGTTCGAATTAACTAATTCGAACTAAGTTAGTTCGAACTAGCGCTGTAGTGTAGACGTACCCCAAGAGATTTAGAAGTGGGCATCCTTCAAGAAATACACTTCAAAACCAGTCTTCAGAGAGAAACTGCAGAGCTTCCAGTCATTTGCAAACATGCCACAATAAATCTGGGGTTGAATAAGGACTGGGAATGGCTGGCTCACTACAAAAGCAACTTTCCCTCTCTTGGTAATCACCTGTTGTGAATGGGACCACATCTACTCAGACTGAATTGGTCTCATTAGTACTGGTCCTACTTCCTTCTTTTCCTATGCTGAAAAATTGTGCTGCACTGCCCTTGCCCCCAGCAAAATCTCTCAGCTCCTATTGGCCAGTTTCCAGCCAATACAAGTTGAAAGATTTTGCTGGGGGTGGAGGAAGTGAGTGGAAGCCTCTCCCTCCTTTCCCACACTGCAGAAAGCTACAGGAAGAAGCTAGCTGCATTGAGCAGCACTGCTCCCTGCTTCAGGGGTGGATGTGGGCGGGACCAAAGGCTTGATGGGTGGGAGCCTGTGGATTGAATCTTGCTCACTCCTGATCTTTGTCCATGAAAGCTTATGCCCAAATACATCTGTTAGTATTTAAAGTGTTTATACACTAGCACTTAGAGTCTTGCTGACCTCTCCAGTGACCCCTAGCTCTGTCTGTACTTGGAAAAACTTTGCTATTATTTTAACCTCTTTACAATCTTCCCTTTTCATCTCCACTTTTGTAGTCTTTATCTTGTTTTTACACCCTCTTATCTGCATTCTGCAATCTTTATCTTCTTTTTTTTAAATTTAAAGATGTTTTCTTTGCTTCTATTGTATTAGCATAATACATAACCTCTGGGCATAGGTTAATCAAATATCTAATCTGTCACTACCTATCTGGCCCTTAGGGTATGCTGATATTTCAGAGAAAATTAACCTTCAGGTCTTGTTCTTTCCTAGCAGTCAAACTCAGTTTCCAAGACCTCAAGCATATTCCTTCCAACGTTTATTACTTCCAACATGTAGAGACCTCCAGCATCCTCCCTAAGACCTTATTCACCCACTACATGGAAAATATCGCCGTTGATTCAGTCCTGTAGAATAAATATAAAACTATTCAAAATGAAAGGGAAAAATTGTCCTGCCTGCTCACAGAGGGTGGAATTGTCTTTCTCTGCTGTGTTTGCACAAGCCTGTCACTATAGACAGTCCGATTGTCACATTCGTACATTAACAGGTTCCATCAGTTTCCTTTCACAGCCAGGTGTTTCCTGGCAATACCTAATGTAATGACCGGTTGGCTGCTCCTTAGTCTGTGACACTTACTGTATGGCTCTCGGCTGGTTCTTTTGTCAGGACATAACACTGTTTCCATGTACTCCCTCTCACACTGACCAAGTGTCTCCCATTTGGCCAGCATCAACGTTCCTTTCCTTTCTCACAAACCCTGCCAGATAGTGATAGGGCACTCTCCAGAACCCAGAAGCAGGGACTGTATTCTACAGGCGGGGCAGTACGCTTGCCAAATCCTGAGCAGCAGTGCACTATGAAACAAATGAGCATGTTATTCCAAATTTCTGCTTCCTCTTTTCTTTCATGGTTCAGTATCTGCTGAGTTCATCAAGGCAGAGAGCAACGTGCAGTCCAGAAATGAATGCCAACTTCCTTCCACTGCACATTAAAACTGAGCATCAGCTAGCTGCACTAAATCCCATCTATGCATAGCGCATTAACCACTTTAATGCCTCTGCATGTACAGCATAGGGTGTGTTCTGAAAAACGGGACCCAGATGGCTTTAATGCACACCAGGCACATTGCTGGTGAAGATATCCACGCACCCTGCCTCTTGCGTGCTTGCAAATAATTGACATGCCTTTAAAAAAAGACTTGGTCTCTGAACTTGCACCTTGGGGAAGAAAAGGAGGGTGAAGGAGGTGGGTAATAGAAAATCATTTAACTCCACCCATTCAGCAGTATCAATCTTGACTACAACAGGCCACCTTAAAAAAATGCAGCACAAAGGGGACTGAAAACTGCTTAACACAGCAGCTGAGTGTTCACTTATCATAAGGGAAGTCTCAGCAGGACTAGATGGCATTGCACAACCTGCTCCATTCCCTGCTGGCATAGGTGCTAGCTAGGACCAAAGAGGGGGGATCTTGAGCAGCAGAGCTGTAATCATAGACTGGAGCTGCACTGAGGCTGCTCTAACATGCACTGGGGTCAGGAACCCACAGTATAAGGCAGGGGCTGGTAAAAAGCAGCCCTGATGTGGTTCTCCAGGGTTAGCCCCTGGCAGGCTGCCAGGCACTTTGTTTACCTGTGCGTCTGCAGATACAGCCACTCCCAGCTTCCACTGGCCACATGTTATCTATGCCAGCCAATGGGAGCTGCATGAAGCTGAGTGGGCAGAGACACCTCTTCCCACAGCTCCCATTGGCTGAGAACGGTGATCTGCAGCCAATGGGAGCAGTGAATAGCCATACCAGTGGATGGGCAGGTAAATAATGTGTCTGGTGGCCTGCCAGAGGCTAACCATGGAGAACCACGTCCAGTCCATGGGCCACATAGGGTGTGTCTAGATTAAAGGATTTTTTCAAAAAAATTATCCTTTTTTCGAAAAAAACGTCACCTGCACCTAGACTCCAGCCGTGTTCTTTCAAAAGTAAATCGAAAGAACTTGGCAGTTTTGTCGACTGTGGTGAACCTCATTCTATGAGAAATAATGCTTTTTTTAAAGTCATCTTTCGAAAAAAGGCGCCATTTGAATGAAAACAGGACTTTTTCAAAAGAGAACATCTAGACTCTCTTTTGAAAAAGCGAGCCACTTTTTCTAAAAATCTTCTTGTAGTCTAGATGTTTGTAGTCTAGACGCCTTTCGAAAGAGGCTTGTTGTCTAGATGTACCCTTATTGTCCGCCCAGGATATAGGAAGAAGGTTGCAGAAAGCTAGCTCTTATTACTTTCCTCATGTACATCAAACATTGTTCTGATACACCTGTGGAATCCAGCCCCCATCCTTATTAATAAAAAGAAATTGTTTCCTCAAATAGCCTTATGAAATGGTAAACCAGAAATGTATTAAATGTCATAATTCCTTTGGATTCCTTTTACTAGCAAGTTACTATTTTTTCTGCTTTTCAACAGAATGTTTGTGAGTGTATAGTAACCGTGCACCGTATGAAATGGAACATATTTTGGGGAAACTAAGTTTTACATGAGCCCTTCTAATCTAATACCACATTAAAATAAACACCATACCTCCTGCCCAAAGAGTAACAAAGAGCTGTGCAGCAGATCATCTGTACAAGTTATCAAGCCCAGGCTATGTCTACACTGCAGAGTTTTTGCACAAAAATTGCCATTTTTGTGCTAAAACGTGTGGAGGGTCCACAGTACAAGTGCATTCTTGCACAAGAAAAAGTACAATAAATTGTAAGAACACAGGGCTTTTTGTGCAAGAGTTATTCCTCTTTTTATGAGGAATAAGACTTTTTACACAAGAGCTCTTGTGCAAAAAGGCATGTGTGGATGGGCACAGGAGTTTCTTGCACAAGAAACCCCTATGGCTAAAATGACCATCAGAGCTTTCTTGTACAAGAGAGTGTCCACACTGCCATGGACACTCTTGAGCAAAAGCATATAACTTGCACAGTGTGGACGCACTCTTGCGCAAGAACTCTTGTGCAAAAAGCCTGCAGGGTAGATGTAGCCCCAGTGTGCAGTGTTGTAGCTATAGCATATTGCTCCCTCCATATTAGAAAGAGATGGTGGGTGAGGAAATATCTGTTATTAAACCAACTCCTGCAGACCTGCCCTTAGAGAACACACTGATATAGATTATGCAATGAATACCTGGGCCCATTAGGGGCCTGAAAGCTTGTGTCTCACCCTCAGAAGTTGGTCCAAGAAAAGAATTACCTCACCCACCACCTTGTCTTTCTAACAGCAAGCAAAATAAACATTCCAACTGTCATGGTTATTGTAATTGTATTGTTGCTGAGGATGGATGTTTATAAATATGGAAACACTCAAAAATGTTGCAGTACAGAGCCAGATGCAACGGACTGAGAAAAGAAGACAGAGCTCTGTGTGGTGGTAGTTCAAACAAGCTAAATAGTTAGCATGAGGCTGGAGGAAGAGAGAGGTTTTACTTGTGGTGCAAACCTTTGCAGCCCTTTTGCCTTCTCCTCAGCCTTGCTTTGACACTCGGGTTTGAACACAGTGTGGCCAATTCTTTATTTTGTTAAGAATCTTATAAGAGTTCTTAAAGCTTAAATACCCAGTCAAAGCCCCCAACATGTCCTGATTTATTTCTGGCTCTTTCTGGTGGGCATGGGGACTCAACAACCATCTCAATGTTTACTTCAGCACCAATCTGAAATCCTCTAGGTACAATTGGGGCAGATTAAGGGACAATAGTGCCACCAGGTATCCATTGCACACTTCACAAGCATACTAAGTTGCAAGCACAAATGTTAACACTCAGATGAGTTGATTTGCAATCAGAAAAATCCCTCCTTATTCTAACATGGGCAGGGACTGACTTATTTGTACAGCATCTAGCACAGTGCAATCCTGGTCCCAGACTAGGGCTCCTTGGTAGAATAGTAATGCAAATAGTCATAATATCTGCACCCATAATTCACCAACCTGAGCAAAAAATCAGTCTGGCCCTAAGCTTGTCTGAAAATGTACCCCTGAATATTTAGTATAGCCTCAGTCATTAGCTTCCACAGTCATATATGGAGCAGCTAGATGTCAAATCACTAGGAAGACAGATAACTTCTTATCAGTAGGAACCGATACCGAGAAACAGCCTGAGTGTGATTGTATCACATCATTAAGTAAGTTATCACAGTTGATGCCATATGTGACATGTTCTCACATAGCACTGAAAGAAGCTAAGGAGATAATTGGTGCAGAGAATTATAAAGTTATAAAGCACAGAGTTGATTATATGGAACATTAAATTCACCTCAAAATAAATAAATATAATTATCAGGAGCAAAGTTTCAATTCAGCCTCATCAAGCAACTTCTAAGCTGATGTAACCTGAACTGATACTACAGTGCCTAAAATAGGTTTTTAGGTGGCTTCTACATTTAAAAATCGGAACCTTGATAAATTATGAAGAAAAAAGTTAAATGGCCAAATTATTTGTTGTTAAAAACCTGCTTTCCCTCTTTTTACTATTTATGCTACCTACAGCAGTGCATGCATAACACATGAAATGCCAATGGAATTAATGGGACTTTGTATTCTCAGACAACCATTGTAGTTCCACTGAAGCCTATGGAGTCCATAGGCCCAAAAATATGTGACTGGATGAATTATGTCAATGCATAGTATTCTCAACATGCAAATCACTTCAAATCTAATGGACCTCCAAGTGTTCCTTTCATATCATATTACATCACATTCACATGAGACTGGGACCCTTTCAAAACATTGGCAAGTTGATCAGTCACTCGGTTCATCTCTCTTCATCTCTCAATGGCTCCATTTTATTTTAATAAGATTGCTCTGATTTGCCAAGTACCCAGCAGCCCCAATACCTGCCCCATCAGAGGGAGCCACCAAATTCAGATGCACACAAAACTAATCTGGCCCATCTTTTCTGAGGTGGTTTAATAATCTCTTTCGGTATGGTCCATGTCACAATACTCCCTTTATTTTGTATTTTCCTTCTCACAGAGTAAATAAACCGAACTAATTAGGTTATGGGAGAACCATGAGTAATGTCACAGCTGCACTAAACAGCTCTCAGGAAGTAACTATGGGATAGCTGAAGCATTTGGATGAACACAGAACAAGCGATGTACAATAACCCACCATACATCAACATAATAAAAGGAGACAGAGTTTGGCAACAGTTATGATACTGCAATATCGACATGGAAAGAGATGTCCATTATAAATATTTCAAAATGTTTTCTAAATAATTTCCAAACACAACAGGAACGTCCATGAATTGCACAGCTCAGTTCTAAAGGACTCTAAGTTTAAGATAATCAGATCAGATTTAAGAATGGGAATATAATGGGGGAGGGGAGGAAAAAAGGAGAGAAAAAAAGGGTTTGCCGCTTAATGGGTCACTTTTACACAAGCAGCATTGGTGCCAAATGGAGCTTTCTAATTACTTTTACTTTCCTACTGAAATTGCAAGAATGAAGCACAAAAACCTGCACACTGACGGGGTGATTCACATATTTCTGGAATTTACAATCCAGGCAATCCCCTCCCTGGGACTATGGCTGTTGTCTGCTGAGTGAATTCGGGCTTAGTCGTCCCAGGCTGAAATCATTAAAAGAAGTCACAGATATTTAGGTTGTAGAATGCTAGTGAGGGAAAAACATAGCCCCTTTTGCTTTGCGGACTGATAAAAGTAGTTGCAGTGATTGAATTTTATCACATTTGGTCTCCTCTGAAAAGTGTTGATTCACAAAGAGTGAATTGTAGTATCTGTACCTTTGTTATTTTCCCACACACATTCAAGGCTGCATTTTTACAGGCCTCCAACATGCACTATCAAATTTAGTGTATGTGCATGTTTGTGGGCATGAAATGGGTGCCTGTGAAAGCAGTGAATTGGTTTCTTACTTTCAGTAACATCCAAACAGTACTTTACATCTTCAAGCACTCTGAAAAATTTAAAAAACAAAAACCAAACCAGATCGGCCCATCTCCCCGCATCTATGCTGGCTACACCTGGACACCGCACATGCTTCTGTTCCTGTTCCACATGCTTTTTACCTGTGTTGCCAGGCTTTCTTGGAAGAGGTAGTTACCTTTTCCTCCTTGAAAGTGGGTCTCATCCTTGGGGGACTGACCTGACAAGCTCTCTTGAAGTAGTGTTTTATCCCTTCAGTGGACAACCAAAAACCATTCCCCTCAGTCCAACTGGTCTTCATTTACTGTAAGCCCACTAAAGCATAACAGAATCCACTGACCTCTCAAGTTCAGGACAATCTGGAATTCATCATGCCCCAGAGAAATAAAGGAAGAGTGTGAAGTACCACTCACAAAGAGCAGTAAGAAATTTATCAGGAGCAGGACGTTGTGTGATCTTCAAGGACACAATGAGTACTTTAGAGGGGATCAGAAAGCTGGTCAGGCCTGAAGTTTGGGGAGGAAGGTTGGCAGGACCTCACAAGACTTGATAAACATATTGAAAATCCCATCTTATGGCCATGTCTGCACTATGTGAAAGAATGACAGTGTCGCAGTTGATCTTCCAGGGTTCGAATTAGTGAGGCTAGTGAAGACCTGCTAATTCAAACTGAGAGGGCACCTCTGGTGGTGCTGGTAGTCCTCCTCACAAGGAGTAAGGAAGCTGACAGGAGCATTTGCTCCCGTGAACCTCCTCCTGCGTGGATGGCATGAAAACGAGATTTAAGACATGTCGACTCCAGCTATGTGATTAACGTAGCTGGAGTTGCGTGTCTTAAGTTGACTTCCTCCTTTAGTGTAGACCAGCCCTATGTGACTTTCACTGGGAGATGTGTCCCTGAATTATTCTGGTGCTTTTGAAAATCCACAGCGCTTGGTTTTCCACTCTTGTTTTGCTGATTTTGCACACACTATCACATCATTGATTCCAATGGAGTGATTCTGATATAAGCATATCAAAGTGGCATAAGCACCAGGTCCTTGAACTTCCCCATGTTTGTCTAACCTAACCAGACTTCCACACCCAGGAGTTTCACTCAGTGCTCTTTCAAATTCTGAAATGTTTTAAAAGCAGTGGCACAATGAACCATTTTCTGCTTTTATTTTGTGAAAGAAGACCCTCACCCAGATTAGTCTTTTTGTAGGATGACTCCTGACATACACCTGACTTTGTGCTAGCTTGATTTGGATGTATAAAGTAGAATTTGTAACATTTGTGGAGAAGAATTTTGTTAATTATGCAAACCAAGGGATGGTTCATTTGCATCAAACTCAAGAAGCTGGCAAGGAAGCTCACCAACCTAGCCAGATACAAGGGGCTACCAGGA
This sequence comes from Pelodiscus sinensis, assembly GCF_052426305.1. Lineage (NCBI taxonomy): Eukaryota > Metazoa > Chordata > Testudines > Trionychidae > Pelodiscus > Pelodiscus sinensis. The sequence continues at coordinate 39,311,982 of NC_143063.1, forward strand.
CAGTAAGAAGAATTGGTTTTAGAAACCATTTATTTGATGAAATTGGAGGAACCCCAGCTTCATAAATCAATTCCCAAATTGCAGGGAAAAATATTACCTTTTAAATGCCCCTAATTGTTATTCATTATTCTAGGCCCTCTAAACCTCACTAGAGTGGTTTATTGATGATGTAGTCTTCAAAGAACATTATTCAGGCAACAGAAAGAAAAAAAACTAAAAGTGTACTGCACCAGAATAATGAATTACAGTGGATAACATCAAGAAATTTTAGTTTGTTTGCTTTAGGCAAATTTAACAAGTAGAATGATTTCTCACCCCCCCCCCCCCCCTTCCTTTTTTTTTTTTTTTTTTTTTTTTTACAGTAAGGTGGAAAGAAACAAAATTGTTTGAAGAAAAAGGGGCCTGTGTGTTCAGGCAGAACTGTTATATCTAATTCCCTTGGGTTAACCCAAGTAAAACCTAATCCTGCTAATGATTAAAAAGGTCTCTTTAATCTATATAGAAGAGACCAAAGTTCTTTTGACATGGGAGTTCTGACAGAGGATTCTATGTTGCTATATTTTTTTTTCTGGGGGGCCTGCCATATATTGCATGAATTCCTGACTCCATTGAAGTCACGAAGAGTTGACTTCCATAGGGTCAGAAATGACATTTCATCCAAGGACTTGAAATTGCAGCTTATCTGTCAGCAGAATTCCCAGTGAAGTCTGTGTGAGTGCTGCGTGCAGAACCGTGTCCCATTTAGTGAGACACTTAAGTATATGCCCAACTTCAAGCATGGAAGTACTACCACTCATTTCAATGGGACTACTCACTGAGGGTATGTCTACACTGAGGAGTTATTTTGAAATAATGAGGTGAGTATCCATACTACCAAGCCTGTTATTTTGAAATAAAAGGCTTGTTATTTCCAAATAACTACTCTTGCTTGTGAGGAGGAATAGCAATATTTCAAAATTGTTATTCCAGGAGTTATTATTTTGAAAACTTATTTCAAAATAACTCTCTGGTGTAGACCTATACCATAGAACTGGAAGGGACCTTGAGAGGTCATCAAGTCCAGTACCCTACCCTCATGGTAGGACCAAGTACCATCCCTGACAAATTTGCCCCAGATCCCTAAAATGGCCCCCTCAAGGGCTGAACTCACAACTCTGAGTTTAGCAGGGCAATGCTCAAACCCCTGAGCTAACTCTTCCCCCTCAACTGACATGCCTTCAAGTGAAATCCTGGCTCCATTAAAGTCAATGGCAAACCTTCCAGTCGAAAGAGAGGAAAGGTTACCATTTGGAACAAAAAGAGAAAGGGCAGTTCTTTCTAGTCGATTCTGCTATAGAGTAGAAGGAAACGAAGTGTGCTAGATACATATGAATCCAGAAGACATACCTGGCATAACAGGTACAATAAAGGAAGAAAACAAAATCAAGATAGAGAAGATAAATGGATGGTTTGCATTCCATACGCATATTAAAAGTCTGTCCCCATCCTGAAGAACTTATAATGTAAATGGACTACATAGACAAAGGGTGGGAGGAAAACACTCCTGTTGTCTCCATTTTACAAAATGGAAACCAAGACACATAGGAAGTTCATGGGAAAGCCAGGAATTGATCACAGGCCTCAGAGCCCACTGGCTTGGAGACACTAAGTGCTTCACCCCGCCCCTTCCTCACCCACCACTTCCCAGCCCCCACTGTAGCTGCTGGCCCCTCCCCAGTATCCCCAGTACACTCTACTGAGGTGACTTGCCCTTCCCAAGCTAGAGCGCTGGGCAGCATGCCCCCAGCCCTTCCTGCCCATGGCCCAAGAGTGCTGGGCATCCCTAGCCTCCCCTGGCCACACCACCTGGCCCAACCCCTGGCCAGCATGGCCCCCCTGCAACTGAAGGTCCCCTCCATCCGTCCCTGTGAGCTCCAGTGCTGGGCAGGCAGCATGGCCAGAGCAGTCCCAGCACCAAGAGGATGGGCAGCATGGGTGATGCAGCCCCCACTCTGCCTGCCCTAGCCATTGACAGGAAACAGCAGGTAGGAAGGGACCTGGAGGTGGAGCCGGGACCATCAGGAAGTTTGGGACGGCAGAACATTCTCATGCCAACAATACCTGCCGCCCACCCTGCCTCTGGAAAGAAAGAACAAGAACTGGTTGTTTCCTTTTATTTAGGGGCTACTGGGACAGAGGAGGGGGAATGTGTTCAAATGTAGGTTGCCAATATGTTGTTTAACTTGTCAGGCCTAAGGCTTGGACAGTCATGCCCATTGGTCAGGTCTGGTGTCAGAGTCCAGGGGCAAGGGGCCAACATCAAGGATCAGAAGTGAGGTCACAGTCTAAAAACAGTAGCCTGAGTTTAGACTGGGGTCCAGGTCCTAGTACCAATGATGGGGGTCAGGATCAGAAGCAGGGTCCATAGCCACTATCAGAGTTCAAGCACCAAACTTGGGGTCAAAGCCAAAGTTAGAGTTCATGTGCCAAAGACAGATGTCAGAAGAAAGTGAGGCTATGTCTAGACTGCAGGCTTCTTTTGGAAGAAGCTTTTCCGGAAGAGATCGTCCAAAAAAACTTCTTCCAAAAGAGCATGTCCACGCTGCCAAAGTGCATTGAAAAAGCGATCTGCTTTTTCAAAAGAAAGAGTCCACACTGAATGGACAGTATCTCGCATTTAAGCTGTGATTACTATGGACGGAATGGCCACCAGGGCACAAATGCTTTTTCTTCTTTCCTCTTCTTTCGAAAGAAGTCCCTCTTCCCCATCCACACATGCCTTTTTCCGAAAGAGCTCTTTCAGAAAAAGGCTTCTTCTTCATAGAAAGAGGATTACCAATGTCGGAAAAACCCCTCTGTTCTTTTTTTTTTTTTGAAAGAACACGATTGCAGTGTGGACATAAGTGAAATTTTTTTGGAAAAACTCTGTAGTGTAGACATAGCCTGAAATGCACTTTCTCCATTGGAAAATCAAAACCAGTAGCATTGTCAATATAATGTGAAAATGATTTAAAAGGGCCTGGAGCTCTCAGTCATTGCCACTGCTACCACAGCCGTGGCAGCGGTCAGAGATTAGGGTCTTTAAATTGTTGCCAGAAACCTGGGCGTCCCTTCCTCCCTGAGCCTTCTTCCTCTTATGGGAGGGTCCAGAGCCTGCCCCGCCCTATGGGCCTGGTATTTCTGTCCTCATCCCTGCACCTTCAGTGGAGATGTTGGCTATATAAACCTTCAGGGAAGAAGTAGGTTCAAAAGACGGGTTTGAATGAAGAAAGAGAAAGTTCGAGGTACATGAGACATGGAAGGCTGGTCCAGGTGACATCTAGAAAAATCTCATGAAGCCAAGAAGAGGAGATAAATTTCTCTAGCAGGTGGCAATGGGAAGAATATAGAGGGTATGTCTACACTACCCCGCTAGTGCGAACTAGCGGGGTAATGTATGCATACCGAACGTGCAAATGAAGCCCGGGATTTGAATTTCCCGGGCTTCATTTGCATAAGCCGGCCGGCGCCATTTTTAAATGCCGGCTTGTTCGAACCCCGTGCTGCTGTTCCACGAGGCGTACAGATAGTTCGGAATGGCTTGCTAGTCCGAACTATCTAGCCCGTGCCGCGTGTAGCCGCGCGGCACGGGGTTCGAACAAGCCGGCATTTAAAAATGGCGCCGGCCGGCTTATGCAAATGAAGCCCGGGAAATTCAAATCCCGGGCTTCATTTGCACGTTCGGTATGCATACATTACCCCGCTAGTTCGCACTAGCGGGGTAGTGTAGACATACACAGAGAGTGAATGGGGAAGTAGAAGAAGACAAGAAAAAATATACAGGTATGCATAGATTTGTAGGTAGTTCTTCAAGAGCTGGTGCATTCATTCAAAAGGCACGGATTTAAAATCATCTTTATGAATCAGGGAAGTGACTTATGAAGCCAAAAGAAACCAAGACTGTAGAAAAGGAAGTTAAATATAATTAAACCAAAGAAAAAGAGGAAGTTCCAGGCTATTTAAAATCTCTTTCCCCACTTAAGGATCAAATGTTTCCAAATCCTTCCTTTGCTTGCACAATAAAGCCAACAAATTCCACCCAAAAGAATCAAAATCGGTCATTGTGTCATCAGTGTATACATCAAATGGTCACTAGAAGACACTTTGGTCCTCTGTAAATAGCAGAGATTTGGGGGGTGAGGGTTTAAAATCAGGCAAGGCACAACTGACACTGAGACTTAGCTAGTTTCTTTATGGCATGGTTCACATGGTGAAACTGACTTTGTGTGAACCCAGCCCCAGATTGTAGCCCATCTAACAGGGCCCGTAGACAGGGCCGACCTTATAAATCATGGTGCACTTCTCAGCCCGACATCTGCACCCCACCCCCAGTGGCCACTCAGTGGAGGAGGCTGTGCTCAAAGACTACAGGGGCAGGAGCTGTGGAAGGCGGGCCCAGGGCTGCAGGGGAAAGAAGCAAAGCGGGGAGGCTGGCAGAGGGGCAGGCAGGATGTGCGGACACCAGGCAGCGAGTGGTGCAACTTGAGCTGAGGGCTGGGGGCAAAGCAGGGGGTGGTCATGCAGCCAGGCAAAAAAGAAGAGGATACAGAAGGGGAAGGGGAAACAGCTGCTCATTGGTAGCCAGGTACAACCCAAAGTGGGGCCAGCTGGGGGATGGGGCTGGCTACCAGCACCACCACAGATACAGCATGCAGCATGCAGCTGCCTAGGGCACCACAAAATCTGGGGCAACGGTGCCCTGAATTTCATGGTGCCCTTTGTGGCTGCTCATTCTGCCATGGGCTGCCCCGGCATGTGGGGCTAAAAGGAGACAAAAGTTGCCATTGCAGAGACTGGAGTGATCTTTGGAACTAGCCAATAGCCAATTTTGAAAGGCAATGCGTCCACACTAACACCTGGTGTACAACCACCTCTAGGTCTTCCAGGATTCTGTACACCCGGCATGCCGCTCTGTTTTTGATACCACTGAATCACTGGTGGAAATTTCAAAGCATTTTTGTTAATCTTAATTGGCTACATTTTAATAACCTTACTAGAAGCTGGGCTGAGAACATTTGATTTCGTTTGACATTTCACAACAGCTACCATTAGAGTCGCAATGCTCGAAACATATTCAAGCTCTCAAAAGTAACTTTGATGTCAATCAGCCCTTTTAAATACCATCACATGTGCTTATACTCGCATTATAGGGTTGCATTATCGCACACTAATTTGTGTGCAACCAAGGGAGATTTTGTGAGCATTAATACAGAAGGCGAGAAGGTGGAAGTGAGGGAGGGGGAGTTTCCATTAATTCTTGTATTTGTTCTTCTGTTTTCTGTGCAGCAATCTAAACAGAACAAATTCTGATGTTCCAGGGTGTGTTGTCTGCTTCTAAGTGAGAACAAAACAAAAGCAGCATTAAACCGAACGATGTGGTCATCCACACACCATTCTGGGTTGGATGACTCTCTGTCTATGTGGCTTTTTGTGTTAGTGCTTATATCAATGGCCTCCTTGTTGTCTGCCGAGCCCCATGGGGTTACATGAGTACTATCCCAATTCAATAGCTTTGCTCTCAACCATTGTTTTTTAATATAGGTTTATAGTCCGCAAGGATATATGCTGCATTACAATTAGTCATAATGTCCAGCAGTTACTGAGGCTTATTTGCAACACAGAGTTTATTGCCCTTTGTAAGGCTGACAAGGGGATCCTTGTTCAGCGCTGTATATAAAAGGCAAACACAATGTCTGAATTTCTCTTTAATACAAAGAATGAAGATAATAGTGGGTGAGTCATTAGCTGTGTTAGTGACCCAACTGTAGTCTCCTCTGCCTCTCCCCCCCTCCCCCCAATTCCTGGCTTTCTCATATTTATGTTTCTGACCTAATTTTAAAGAAATATCTAGCAGTGAAGAAAAGCAGACCAAGTCCATGCATTGCATAGCGTGTTTTTCTTTTCTTTCTGCCACACTGTTGCTGAAAAGAATCGAACTGGAAGGAATGATGTGTTTTAGCCTACGCTGGAGGTCCCTATCATTTCTCAAGTTTGAAACTGCATTGCGAGTCCTCTTTCCTTTCCTTAACACATTTTGACTTAAAAAAAAAAGAGACTAAAAAAGTACTTGCCACAGCATCACTTGTAATAGAAGCTCTGACGTGACAAAATAAAGTTCACTTTTGTAATAAAAAGTACCTCTCTTTCAACAGAGACTCAGGCTATTTTGCGCCACAGAGAGCTCAGTTAACTCCATCTATCAGCCCACACACACATTGCAGAGACAGCCAGAGGATTTCACAGGCACACAAGGAAATAACCATTGTATGCTAGGAGGGTCACCCAGGAAAAAAGATCAGGGTTCCCCTGGAGATCGCAGGGTCAATAGGCCATTGTGGCAGCACCATGCACAAAATAATAATTAGAAAAGTGACAGTCCCTTAGCGCTAATGCTGTTCCTGTTACACAACTGAGCATTCTCTTTGAATTTAATCATGAATAAGGTGAGCAGGATTTGTCCCTTTGTTATTTTCCAGATTTAATTTACAATCTGAAAATTGCTGTCTGGCTGACAAGGCTGGAGAGCAAAGTAGAGCGTGATTGAGAAAAGGGAACAATCCACTCTCAGGATCTGTAGCGTGTATTTAACCCATTGAAATAACATTTCCTTTATTTAGCATGTTTGGACAAGATATTAGAATGTCATGGAAGAAGGAATGGGACAGGATCCAACACAGAACAAACACTGATTCTCTCTCCCACCCCAGATCCTGAATTCAGGGAACATTCATATCTGGAACCAAACTTTGTAAAATCAGCATTGTTTGTGTTAAATGGGCAGATCTGACACACAAGATCCCAACACTTCTGAAATGTGGGGGAGTTTAATTTCAAATACAAACTTCACAACTTAGGCCTGCCTCCAAACTGATAAAAAGAATTTGAAATAAGAGACTTAAAAAAAACCCAAACCCTGAAAAACTCACGAAAGTTTAAAGCTTCTGATTCTGCAGAGGAAACAGAAGAATTAGCAATAAGCAGCCACCTCTAGACTGGTTTGAAAGGAGAAGGAAAGTACCAACTTGCTTTTGGGAAAGAAAGTTAAACTTCATCTGTTGATTAATAGCGGGAATCATCTGCGACCAATGGATTTCAAAATTAAAAGTTGCCGGCTTTAAATACAAGTGCACTTTGTTTATCTGCTGGCACTATACTCTGAGAACTGCCTCTTCTGGAAGAAGGATTGGGTTTGGGTCGAGCATGGCCAGTTTATTGAGAATAAAGTGAGCTGAAATACTCTCGCCAGCTTTGATCTTGTTTTTCTTTTGCTAAAGGCAAACAAAATAAAGCTTTACCTTGTAACTCTGGCACTGGAGGGTTTTAACCCTTAAAAGACAGTCTGGAGAACAATAAGCATTCCTGTGGCACCTTAGAGACTAACAAATGTGTTAAGTCATGAGCTTTCATGGGTAAAACCCACTTCAACAGATGAGTTAGAGTGGAAATTACAGAACCCAAGGTCTATATAATTGCAAAAGCAGTTAGCTTTCAATTAATCTAATTAAGCTAATTATGTCAGGCTGGATGTGGCCCATGCCTAGCATGTGATATGGAAATGTGGATCTCAAAAGGTGGGAAAGTTGCCTTTGAAGTGTGTTAACCACTTAAGATCTTTATTTAAGCCTAAGTGTAAAGCGTTGAACTTGTGCTCATTGTTTTTAAAGTTATAGACTAAAACACCTACTTCTCTGAGACTCTTTATTCCGGAGAGTAGAACATCATGTGGGAAAAAATGGAGATAATGAAAATGATCCAAGCCTTTTTCCTCCACCCTAGCATCAGTATTCCATGACTGGGGGAAAATACAGACTTGCTAGGCCCTTGGGTAGGGGTGAGTGGTGGCTCACATTGCTGGGATGGGCTGGGCGGGAGGCAGCCAGCCCTCAACACTGCCTGGAGCGCACCATGCCACACTTCCCAGCAGCACTCAGAGCTTCCCTGAGTGCATGGTGCAGTGCTCTGGCAGCAATTTAAATGTCTGGGGCTCTGGCTGCCACCACTGGAACTGCAGAAGCAGTGGCTGGGAGCCCCCGGGCCCTTTGGAATCACAAGTCCTAGGGCAGTTGTCCGCTTTATCCCCTCCCTCACTGTCAGCAGGCCTGCTCATGACCACCCTGGTTTGATAACATTCAGCATGTTGCAGCATCAAGTTCTTCTAGTCAATAACATGCCCAATTGCCTATTGTCAGGGGAAGTCCGTGAGCCTAGGTAGACTAGGCAGTCGCCTAGGGCGCCACCGGCTCGGGGCGCCTGATGATGACGTCACAGGGCGCCCGGGCACCTAATGATGACATCACGGTCATTGATGGCCATGCAGGCAGGGACGTCGATCACGCCTTCCGCCTGGGGTGCCAGCTGCCGTAGCCGGCCTCAGGCGGCTCCTGCCTATTGTTGGCATTTCTTGCCTTGGGGACAGGGGTTGAGATTCGTCAGCTGTGAGTAGGAACATTATGGGAAACAAGCATACTGATGGGGGTGAGGCTACCCCACGAAAGGATAAGCAGAATGAAGGAGGACTAGTCCTGTGCAGACTTTTTTAGCACTTCAGCACTTTTTTCTGTGGAACAGCCTTCCTCCTGCCCTGTGTCTCCAGAAGACCATAGAGAATTGTTCTCTCTTTGGTGTTAAAGATGTGTTTCTTCCTCACCAAATCCCTCTATAGGTACTCCTGGGGAAAATGTCTCTGAGCTTTATAAAATCAAGGTAGAGAAATGAGAGGGTTTAAACTGCACTCTAAAGTACCAACATACCCGCGGCTTTAATATCAAAACAGATTTTAGTTCAAGAGAGTTTCACACAGTCTCTGACTCTGTGCTAAAATAAAATATTGTTCTAATGGAAAAAATATTTGTTTTTCCACTGAATTCAAACTTATAAATAAGAGGGGCTCATCAGTTCAGAAGACAATCTCTCCATATATGTTTCAGGGGAATGCAACCTTTGATACTAGCCTGTGAGGAGTAACAGCATTCTCTTAGAACTTTAATAGAAACATCATCTATTAGTTTTTTAGACTGGGAAAGATTTCACAGAGAATTGTAAATTGTGGTTACCTACAAGCCATGTGCAATGGAACCCTTCGTCTGAAAACTCCTAACAAATAGCTTATTTCTTGGACATTCATCACCTAGATCTTGATCAGAGGCAGAAACTCCCATATTTTTTCACCTGCCAGCCTTCAGAATTCTAAATTCATCATGAATTTAAGCAGCACAGCAATCAGCAATGAGATATGTGTGCATATATATCTGAATAAGATGGTCTTTGATCACAAGTTTCTGATCTTTTTTTTTTCTATAACAGATATTAGGACTATAAATGCACGTATCTCAGTGTCATTTGAGACAGGATTCACCTTTCACAATGTTACCAAGATTCTATTTGTAAATTATGCTTCTGATTCAGCCAGCCAAGAATGTTAGCATTAAAAAGTTAATTGGAAGCAATAAATAGCCATCATGACATAAATCAAGGGAAAAAAAGAGACCTAGCATATGCACACACAAAAACATACACACACTGATTAGCAGGGGTGTCAACAACCGCTGTGGGGCCTTGGGCAAGTTGTGGAAGGGGCTGGACCTCAGGAGGAAGGGGAGGAGCCAGGGGCAGCCAGCTTTCCAAGCTGATTCAACAAAATATAAATGGCCTTGGTTAGATGTAATAGCACTGGATGGTGTAACTCAGGTGAAGCCATGAATGTACACTGGTGTAAAGTTAGTGTGAGATCAGAATTGGGCCCCATGTCCACAGATATACAACTGAGGGACACTGATATAAACTGACCTCCTTGGTAGCCATGCAGAGATCTAGTACATTACTTTTGGGTGGGTGACTTAATCAGGAGTGGATTGGAAGATTCCTCAAAACCCCCATGCAGCTACTCTGAAATCTTTATGACAGCCTTAAGGCAGTGGGTTGATTGCCCGCCCGGCCCTGTGCCCCAGAAAGGTGGCTGCATATAGTGTGTGGATTGGTTACCTGCCCATAACCCATCTGGGCAGGCCATCCTGCAGCTTGCTTGTTGTGGCACATGGGTGTTCAGGGACCTTTCTGTGTGGCCTTCTTGTGGCTGCAAAGAAACAGATCTTTGGGGCTTTCTTTCACTATGTTAGGGAGGGGTCAGACTTTCCCCTGGGCCATTAAATATGTTACATATTTCCGTGATTAAAAGAAAATACAGATGCACATAGCAGTGCAAAATGTTACACAATCCAACTCTCAGTGCTGGACCAAATTCAAAATATTCTGATGCCCTTTTCTTCCTTCCTACTTTTTTTTTCTCTTTTTTTGTTCCCCGGCAGATTGAATTCTCTCAGTCCCAATTATATTGCATTTCTGTATTTCTATTTTTTTTTTTTTGCCTTTTTACGCTGTTGTTTTGGACACAGCCCTTCAAACTCAAACTAGTTAAATATGCATGACTTGCTTTTTCCTAGCAGCACCATGATGTTTGCTAGATGGCAACACACAGGGGAAATGGGGGAGACTAAAACCAGGTATTTGTTTGGGTGGAGACACTCAAATTATAATGCAGGGGAATTTTTGAAAGTTAAGAAATGACTTAGCCTATTTTCCACTAGCAGATCAGGCTGTTGCAACCCCCTGGCAAGTTTTCACAATCCGAGTAAGAGCGAATACATTTTTCTTTCCCTAGTTCATACAAACACTACTATATGCGGCTCCAAATGTCCTACAAACAACCATTTTAAAACCCAGTTTAAGGCAGAATCATAATATTTGCTGCTATTTTATCCTCCCCAACAAGGGCCAGGTCTTCAGGCAGTGTAAATCAGTGTGAGTACCACAGACTTAAATGGAGTGAGGCTAATTTATCTGGCCCCCAAACCCTTTATTATCTGCTATGAAATCCAGTTTCACTCATATATTTTTATCCTCTAAAACAGACTAAAGTCACCATCAACTAAACCACAGGATTACCTGTCATAGGAGAACTAGCATTTTGGTGCGCATAAGCATATGGATTTAGGAAGTAGCAAATACATTCTACACACTGAATGGGGGAATATTGCTTGGCTTCTTATTCCTATCCCTACTCACTGATGTACACAATTAGTGAAAGGCACATCCCACTTCTCCAGCTGTTTCTTCATTTTCTCATACAATGCCAAGTTCCTGCTTGCTCTGTTCCCAAGTCTTTTCAAGTTACCTCCCTGGATTAAGTCCTGAGCTCCTTAAATTAATATCCTCCCTAATAATCCCCAAGAAAGCTGCACTACTGGTGAGCCACATGTTTCTTGTATGTTCACTTTTAATATTCAAACCTGGTGTAACCTGATGCAATCCCATTGAAGTCAGTAAAGCTGCATCTGCTAACCCTGGGTGTAAACTCGGGCCTCATTCTGTGTTATTGCGATAGGGTCTCAGAGATTTATGGCTGTTTTGTTCTGGAAATCCATGTATACTTGCTTATAAAAGAGCCTCACAAACTGAGCTGACTGGCAGGGCAGCTAAACATTACCCTGGATCAATGCAACTGGCTTGCATCTGTTGAAACAAGTCAGTCATCTCTTACAACAAAAGCCTCCAGCAGAATCTCATTGTAACTTTCTCCAGATGCATCAGATGCAGCTTTCATACTGTATTTAAATATGGCAGGAGAGGGGCAAGCAAATAGGAATGTCCTTTAAGGGCTGAACCAAACCTCAGGTGGGCCCATGAGCCAGGGACACTGCGAAGCTGACAAGTCTGAGATTTTCCTTTTCATTGACCCCCACACCCTTTTTGCCTTTTGATGAATACGAGTTACATCAGTCATCCAGTCTTGGTCACACTGGCATAAAGGCAAGTTTTTATCCTTGACCGGACGTAGGAGCTGGCCCCATTCACTATTGTGAGGATGCTTTCTAATCCAGAAACGATATCCTTTACATTAAGGACACCAACGGGCCACGAGCTCTGTTCTAACATAGTTCTGTTATCAGAGCGGTCTGATCAAAAGGGCACATCTCTCTGTTCTGCACAATACCTCTCACACAGTGGCACCATTTTGAGGGAAGCTCCGAGGACCCAAGAAACCTCTCCAAAGGTGGAGAAATAGAGGTGCATGGCTTTGTCTTTCATGTACTGGAGTAAGTTGTCGTTTCCCTTATGAAGTAAATAGCATTGGTGTTATATATTTAAGCTCCTAGAGTGAAATATTAATGCTAGCATGCAGAACACAACCATGATGTTACTCCTAGACTTACACAGACTTTAAATGGTGTTTATTTCTGAGGTGTGAATCTGAAGTTAAGGGTTCTCTGTGGAGGGGAAGGTCTTCCACTCGTGTCAGTATGCAATGACAAGTTGCACTGGTGCAGGATCTACCCTGAAGTGTCCTCACAGAGTACTGTTTTGTTTCTTTTTCTTTGAGCCCACACATAGCAGAAGATTCTCATGTCTCCCTTCCCTGGCACCTAGCTTACATGGTTTTCGTTTTCTATTTATGTGATTAAAAATAGAAAGCGTTCAGTGCTCAGGAACAGCACTGGATTCAGATGTGGTTCTTCATTTCCACAGTAGAAAGGAAGGCATCTTGTTGGATGAGGAGGCTGAATCCAGCTCTGCTCTGCTTGCAGATACTTGTGTATATGTAACCCACACATCTACTAGGTGTGGTTCACTGTCTCATGTAGTGGCACCGAGACCACTTACAGAGAGAGATAAGAACGAGGGAGCTCTACAGCCTAAGCTGAGAGCTAGCTGGCTTTATAGCTCAAGCTGTAGGGTCTTCTACACTAAACTCTAGAGTTTCCAAGTTGAAATCCACCCTGCGGCAGTTACATAAACACTGGTGGCCCACCTCTTCTGGAGGAGTTCTCTTCACAAGCGTTTGTGAGGGGCAGCCACATTCCTGTGATCCCTGAGGGCGTTCTGTGTACAGCATTGATGGCCCGGTACTCATCCACAATGGCAGAAGGATGTTTGTGTAACCCCAACAGGCAGAACTGAACCTGGGACCTTAGGAACTTAGTGCAGGAGCTTCAACTGCTTAAGCTAAAAGCCAGCTATCTCTGAGCTAAGGCTGTAGAGCAGACTCATTCTTCCTCTCTCTGAGGCCATGTCTACACTAAATGAAAGATCATTGCTGCCGCAATCAATCTTCCAAAGTTCAATTTAGTGAGTCTAGTTAAGACTCGCTAAATCAAACTCAGAGGGTGCCTCCGTCAACTGCTGGTACTCCTGCTTGTGCCTCCTGCTGTGGGAATGGCAGGGAAATGCGAAACAAGGTATATCAACTTTAGTTACATACTTAATGTAACTGGAGTTGCATATCTTCATTGAGTGTAGATCTGGCCTAAGTGGTCTAAGTGCCACAAGGTGGGACAGTACACCACACCCAGAAGTTATGTGAGTGACATTTGCCTTCACTTTTGCTGCTAGCAGAAGTAGCTCCATTCAGTCTCCTTCTAACATGGAGTTTTGTTTGGTTCTGCAAGGAGAGGGCAAAAGAAAAAAAAAGGGAGAGAAAGAAATAATCTGAAAATAGATAAACATCTGAAATTTCCACCAAAACACATGGTCTAACTTAAGGAAAAGTGATACAGCAATCACTTTAAAACATGTATTTCAGTTTTCCCCTATAAGGAGAAGGGAGAAAAAAATTCAAAGAAATGGACAGCGATATCAAGTGAGAAAGTAGAAAAATGTTAAACTAATCATGGTTCAGCTCAGTTTCTGGAGAGAGCCTCTGGCACTCAGTGAGAGTATAAAGTGAGAGCCATAGCCTCATACATGTCGTTTAACACACCAATTCTGTACACTGGGAGTGTGTTAACAATCCAAGCAATGAGAAATACATGTCCTTCAGTCATTGAAAGGGGAGGTTTTCCAGTAAAGACTTTCTTTCTTGTTTCTCCAGTTTTAGCCTTGATAAAAGAAGCACGGCAATACTCAAAAGTCTTTAAAACAAAAGTATAAGCCGTCATCCCTCTATTTCCCATATAATCTCTGTATAAGTGGCACCCCCACTACTTAACAGTAGCACTGACTTGCAACAGAAGCACTTTCTTGTGGGTGTTCGATAGAAATAAAGTAGGTCCAGATAACTCATCCGACATATGGCTAACTCTTGAGCCAGAGCCACCTCTCCCTTTAAAAAAATGTTTCCATTTTGACAGGGCGTACTAGTACTTCCAGGATATTAAACACCTTCCTTGAGTATGTTCAGGACTGCTGCAATGTGACAATGCGAGAATAAAGTCATGACATCCAAATGCAATAATTGCATCTGGAAGGACAAACTTGGCAACCTGGATCTGTCCAATCGTGTCATTATAGGAAAAGAACCAGACACACACCTTGTACAGTATTCACAGTCATTACTTTTTATTGGCTCCTTTTCTTCTGCTTGCACTTTAATTTAGGATTGGTTGCACTCTGCTGCAGATTTGACTGAGGCTTCTGCAAAATGCTGAACCTTGCAAATCACAAGTGCAATGTGGTGATATTTAACCAGATTAATACGTTCAAGCCACGGCAAAGTCAAACTCCAGGTGAAAATTATGCTGTTCTCTAGGTGGGCTGACTTTAGAAGATCAAAAAAAAATGTTTGGGAGTATGAAATACTGATTTAGAAACCACAGCGATGTGCTGATGCTATTGTGTGCTTGCCATATGCCCTACAGTACGACAAGGCTGTGAATTTGTCAGAGGTTATTTTACCTCATTTGATATCTACCTCATCAAGGGTGAATCATGAAACCACATAAACTGCAACAATGCTGTCCTCCTACTGACTTCATGGAATATAAACAATAACAACATAAATACCACTTCCCAAAGTCTTAAGTAAAGCACTTAAAGGAAATCTATATTTTTATATAAACCATAGCTTTTTACTGTGGTATGATTTTTCTGTGCAATTCTGGATAGCTGGAGACTTTTTCTACCAAAGCAAAGCATATTCCTTGTGTACTGTAAATCCAAGTGAAAGACACTATGTTTTGTTTATCTCCTGGCTTTAGTGCTCCTGTAACCTCTAGTGTATGGATACTTTAGCAATAAGATAGCAGACATTACAGACTATAATATGATGAATGTTTGATTGCTTTATGAATGAAAATAAGATATCAGCTCTTCTCTGCGTGCACTGTGAAAAAGGGTTTCATTGCAATGCTGAGGGAAGAATTCAGGTGAGTTCTTATTCATAGGAATTTACACGCCTCTCCCTTCAGCATTCATCAGCCTTATTGGATACTGGTTCTTGGCCTTAATTGCTACATAGTAATCTTGGATGTAACTGGACACCATATCATGCAAGTCTCATAGTTGTATCTGCTGATTGTTAACCACAGGCATTTAAATTTGTGTTATCTGAACTATAATGAGAACCTGGCATGGAAAAACTTAGTCACTAAAATCATTAAACCATGTTAAAATTCTTAAAAAAGATAGAGTTAAGCCCAGCTCATTGTCCCTAAAACACACCCCAGTGCCTAGCTATTGCTTCATCTAAAAGATGTTCCTAGTACACCCCATAGCTAGCATACAGCAAGATCCTCATACCACAGAATTCTGGACACTTCTCCAGATATTGTCAGTTAAAACAACCCATTTGTCATCATTGTAGTACATTTTCTTGTGCCTAAATGCTCTGCGCTGTAACGAATTTGCTGTTTGAATGATGACCCCCCCTTCCCCACCCCCAAAAAATCCAGGAATTGACTGGATTGAAGAGGACACTTTAGGAAAATTTAGACAGTTTATTTGAATGGAAAGATGGCCTGGTGTTTAAATACCAGTCCAAAATTCAAGAAAAATCTGAGTTATCTTTTCTAGCTCTGGCCCAGGCTTGCTACGTGACCTCGGACAAGTCTCTTGATTCACTATACCTGAGTTCTCCATCTGTAAAGTGGGGATAATAGTACCCCCAGTTCCTTACTTTTTGTCTATTTAGATTAGTGTTTCCCAACCTTTATGGGCTCAGGATCCATTTAGAAACCTTGATGGCCTGCTGTGACCCAGTAAATACCTAGATTGTTGACATTCAGCAATGGTTTATGTCTTCTGGGGCTGGCTGGGCTTGGTTCTCCACTATGGGCATTGCAACCTGTCAGAATGTGTCACAGGGTCATGTGGGAGGCCCAACCAGGGTGGGGGTGAGTTCCTAGGAGGCCCTTGGAGGAGAGAGAGACTCACTCTCACCCTACAGTGGCGCCTGCTGCAGCTTTGGTTCTCTGGGGTTGGCTAGCCTCAGCTCCTCACTCTGAGGTATGAGGTCAAAATGCTATTCGGGTTGGCTCATGAAGATGGGGGTGGGGGCTGACCAGGCTAAATTTATGTGACAGGTGTGGGGCAACTTACCACATGAGATTGCAGTGCCACTCACTTAAATTTGGTCAGGCGATCCTGCCCCTCACCATGATGACGGAGAGATGACGGGGCCAAACCTGAGTGGTGCTGAGGGTGCAGAGACAGAAGCTATTACTGTGGGTATGTGCAGGGCAGACTGTGTAACCCCCCTTCTTAGGGTCTTCTATGCCACTTGGGGACAGAATGGGACATCCCCCCACTTCCTCAGGACCTTACAGGATACCATTCCTGCAACCTAATGTTGGGCCACAACCTGTGGGTTGGGAAACCCTGATTTAGACTGTAAACTGTGGAGGACAGAAATTGTCTCTTGCTATATTTGGGCCACCCTTAATTTAATGTCAGTTGGGGCCTCAAAGTACTATTGTAATACAAATGATTAATTATTATTATCATGCAGATAGAAGTCAGCAGTGTTAGAATCTAGGAACAGAAAAACAACCCATGAATGTAAATGTTTTGGCTATTCAGAGTGTAAGCCCTTAGAGCCAGGGACTACAATGCTGATTATATCCACTTAACATCTGGCTCTAATTTTTGCAAAATACCAGCAAATGTACCAGCCCAGACACAAAAATCTGCTTGCCCACATTTACAAGAGTGCTGACGAACAGAAGCTTTTTTAATTGCCTCAGGCAAGCAGGAGAGTTGAATTTTATTCAGATTTGATTCAAGGTAAAATTTAATACCAAAGCATTTAGGTATTTTGAGCCTGAGATCTGAATCATCTGTATGGAAGAAAGAGGTTTCTTGAAGGAGCAGCTCACTGTCACCACACATGTTAGAGGAGGCTCCTGAAAATGATCTGTGCTGCTAACTGATAAAGAAGGGTTAATTCTACATCGTCGTGGAACTAATGATATCTTTGTATCACCTAGTGCTGCATTGTTGCCTGAGATGCCAACCACAAGTCTGACATTTGAAGTGTGCGCTAAGGGAAATATATGTGTGCATGTGTGTGTGCGTGTGTGTACTCAAAATGAACTCTCAGAAAAAAATTAAAATAAACATAAAAATACATGGTATCTACAGAGAGCAAATTAAGACTGGGATTGCTATTTCTAGAAATTCTATTTATATTTATCACAAACGACAGTCGGAAGGAAAACACTGAATTCTGATACCTTCCAACAATTTGGTACCCAGGCTGCTACAAGCACTCTCACCACTAGTGCCAGAGAGATTAAAAACAAACCATCTTGGAAAGACTTATGATCACGGTTCTCACTATGCTGCGTGGCAGCACGGCCCTGCAGCTGCTTAATGAGTCCCTGCGTCTCCATGCACGGAGCTGGAGAGAGGCACTTCTCCCTCAGCTACAGCAGGATTGAGAATAGGCCCTATAATTGTTAGTAGTCCATTCAAAAAAAGGGTCAAAAGAACGATGCTTAGTAGTAGGCATTCACAGTATCAGACACAGTGTTTGCTCCATGCGATGAGGATGAATTACATCAGCTATAATGTCTAGGGTGCCTTTACAACTGAATCATCATAGCTGATTGCTATAATTGTTGAAAACAATACTGACAGTCAGAGTACAGCATTTTCCATCAACGGACTTAATCCTACTAGATAATTATATTGACCTCCTGGGTGAAGTCCTTTGTGAACTACAGGGGAAAAGGGCTATGAGGGAGTAGTGCTTATTATTAAAGGTAAGCATGTGTGTACCTGTCATATTAGACATGTGCTTTCATCGACATATAGACCAAAAGCCGTACTGTATAAAAGAAATGCAGCATGAATGAATTCATATTGCTAATGGAACCTAATTGTGTTCATTTGTTGATATTTATTTAAACATGCATCAATATTGGTTCGGAGCAGGAGGTGCATTTTGGAGTATATTAGGATGACTCATCCGAACTGAACTAAAAGTAACCATCTATACAATGACAATGAGAGTACATTTTGCTACACTGTTTTCTTGGATCTGCTTCTATTTTTGGATTTATTTATCTGCACCACTAAATTATCTAATTAGTGGCATATATAGTTGTAACATGAGCTATTGTGAATATTTACTGCACACTTGTTCCAGCATTAATCTGAATAGGTGGCGTGTGAGGCCTATGTCATGAGGAATAATGATTCTTCAGAAGAGTTACAGGAAATTATAGAAGAGAAAAAAAAGTTTTGCACAGTGGGTTGTAGATTCCAACAACATATATCAATTCTTTCAGAGATAGAGCAATTGCATAGTAATGACAAAAATTTTATTGTAACGAATAAATCAATACTCACCCTACTGCAGTGTCAGATGTTACTTTTATGGGTCTTCCCATGACTATTATATAAAACTGCTCCTGATAGAGTGTGTTAAATGACAACTGTTAAGGGGGGGGAATGGTACAGTACCAACTCTCTGCACACTGTGCTCTATCTGCTATTAATCACTATCTCGTTGCATGGCGATCCATTTATATCACTGCAACGGCAGAGCTGAATGTTTTACAGTGATGGACTGCATTGCACACGGGATGTTTGTTTTTACAATGGAACTGTCATCGGCACTCAGCACAGTGGAAATACAAGGTATTAACAATTAATTATGAAACTGAAGTGGCAGTAAGACTAGAAAGAATGTCCCACAAGAGACAAATACAGAGGGAGAGAACCTGGGATTCTAGTGTCATATCTTCATCAGCTAAACTCACCCAGGCTTCTGTGCAAAACGGTCACAATCTCCCTTGCCTTGCATGGGTTTG
The DNA here is from genome assembly GCF_052426305.1 of Pelodiscus sinensis. Taxonomy (NCBI): domain Eukaryota; kingdom Metazoa; phylum Chordata; order Testudines; family Trionychidae; genus Pelodiscus; species Pelodiscus sinensis. The sequence continues at coordinate 39,331,025 of NC_143063.1, forward strand.
GCTCTGCTCAATTCTATTTTTTACACACCCAATATATAAGCATCTTCCAGCAGTACATTAAGTACCATGACTATCACCTTTCCAGCTCAAACAGCAGTTATAAGTGGGTTTCTATGGCTTCTTTATACAGACGCTCTGACTAGAAGATTTACTAGAAGATTTACCCCATGTTGCTCGGGTCTTTAACTCAATTAATTTTTGATTTTGTGGAAAATAAAATGAAAATGTACATGCTTCATTTGAATCGTTGCTCTGGGACGGGGCTAGGGATGAGGGTTCAGTGTATAGACTGTCCTGGGGAGAGAGGACTACCCCATCCCCCTCTCACCTCAGCAGCTTGGGTGCTGGTGAGAAGCACCCCTCCGTGCCCACTGCAGCTCCAGTGGGCACATGCGGGGGAGGAGTGCATTTCCCCTGGCTGGGGCAGGTCCAGGTCCAGCTACCCTCTGTGCTCCCCAGCCAGAATGAGAGAATTCAGCAAACTGCACTTTCGCCTTGTTCCCTGAGGAAGGGGAACAGCCAGCTATGTTTCCATATGAATGGGGGGGATCTTCAGCCCCTTTCTTATCCCCCTTACTCCCTAAAAGGTGCCTGAGGGGGGAAGGCTTGAGGCTGGGGCAGTCCTGAACAGGGGAGGGCATGGCCCTAGCCAGCCCTTTTCATCTGTCTGGTGTTCTCTCTCTTTTGGTATTGTTTCATGAGAAGCAATCCCATTCCAGGCAAATCCCATTTTTCTGGGACAACCAATTCTTTCCTTGCTTTAAGTTATGATAAGAGGAAGCTGTATACTGAATTTGGTGGACCTAGCATTTACGATATAGAATGAGTTCTTGAATAGACAGACAGATAGACAGATAGACTATTCTCTCAAATACATAGCAGATTACTTTGCTGGAAAATAATATTTTCAGCCCATGAGGGCCTGATTCTCAGAGTTGCTGAGCAACTCAAGAATTTCCATATGTCCTTCAGAAGCTTGTAGTCATACTCTAAGAACTGGAGTCTCAAAATTATCTTAAAATTACCATCTTTTTTTCATTGTACACCTTGGATGATGTCTGACTTACTTGGGCTTATTTGAGTGGATATTGGTTTAATGCTGATATAATCCCCATTTATTGGAAAAAAATCTTTGCACTGAACTTCAGTGCTTCAGAGGGGTATACTCTTTCGTTTTGAATATAACTAATTTATTCACCAGTATGCTAATTTCATTTGCATATTGATATTAGTGAATATCTTGAAGTTGGAATTTGGCATGGTTTTTAAGAATGCTTGTAATGATAAATGACCAAGTGGGCATGTCTACATGCATCCTTTTTCTTTTGCATTTTAATTCATTAACCAAATGAGATCTTAAAACCACTCACCTATTTCCTAACCTTCTTAGAGATTAGAATGCACTACATAGTCATCCATCTGATAAAAGTAATGAAGCAAGAAGGGTTCCTCCATTTTTTTGCAGGAAAGATTCTGTCCATTCCTTTCATTACTTAGTTAAGCTTATTTTTATTTCCTTGTCTATTTTTAGTTGCTTGGATAGTCCTTTGAATTTGAGAGCAGTTATGTTTGTACCTGAAATATTTGTGGATTCAACCAAGCCAGAAGGGGAGCAGGGAAATACAAATCTTGTTCCACATGTTTTGTTCCATTTACCTATTTATTGTCTTCTAAAGCACAAACCTAAATAACAGATATTACATTAGAATGGGGGCAAAGAACTGTAAAATTAACAAGTCTGCAGGTATTCAGTTCAAGATAAGAGTCCACATTACAACCCTTCCCTACTCTATATTTGGTCACAATTGGCATTGGAAAAATATAGGTTCAGAGGTGAACTAGGGTGCATATACACAGCACAGCTTAACTCGAAATAAGCTACGTAAATTGAGCTCGTCAATTGTGCACCTTATTTTGAAATAGTTTATTTCGAAATTGGGAGCGTCTACACAGCACTTACTTCGAATTAGAGCACTCTTCCCCCAACTTCCCTTACTCCTCATATAATGAGGGTTACAGGAGTCAGAGTAAAAAGTCCTCCAGCTTGACAGTATTTCAACATTATTTCAAAATAATTGCCTGCTGTGCAGACACGGACTACTTTATTTTGAAATAATGTTACTGTGTAGATGTACCCCTCAAATGGACATTGATAAATCTCTTTGGCAGAACTGAAATAACTTCAAACTGAACTTTAAGACATTGGAAGCTTTTTCTGTTAAGAAGTGGAAGCCATTATTTAAACAGGGTACCTGCTTCTTCCAACAGCACTCATCTCTCAAACAGTAGAGAATATGCAAGTATTCCACTACAACACACTGACTGTGATTTTTATTTCTTTTTTTCTTAACTGACTGGTTCACTGATTTCAGGGAAGAATACTAAGGGAGGAATTTTCAAAGGCCCTTGGGGTTGGCCTTACTCAGCTCTCACTGAAGTGATGAATTGATAGAGTTTAAGACCCTAAGATGACCGTAAGATAGTCCAGCGTGAATTCTGGTGTATCACTGGCAGTTATGTTCACCCACCTATCCTATATTGACCCCAATAATCAGCATTTGGTTAACGTCTATTGACTTCAATATAGCCAATGTGCAGAGCTCTTTAAAATCTCAACTTCACTGTTCTACCAATTTAGACGGTAGATCATTTGTACATCAGCATCTCTGGAGGTAACTGCTGCTTGTTACTAATGATTATCACCTTTTGCCAAGTGCTCAACCCAGTCTTCAGTACCGCTGCTGGCATTTCTGTACAGAGAAAGGTCTCATTTTATGAATACACTTAAAAACAACAAATGGTCTGGTAGCACTTTATAGACTAACAAAACATGTAGATGGTATCATGAACTTTTGTGGGCACAGCCCACTTTTTCAGATGATTGGAGCCCACAAAAGCTCGTGATACCATCTACATGTTTTGTTAGTCTATGAAGTGCTACCAGACCATTTGTTGTTGTTTAAGTTTATCCTATACAGAATAACTTGGCTACTCCCTGAAGCTTCATTTTATTAAGTCAGGGTTGAGCACTTCACTTTTTAGAAAACAAAATGGACAATTGTCATTAGATCTTCATACAACATGGTGTGCAGTGTGCATGAAGACAGCATTATGCATTTCAGTCCCATCCTAGCCCTTTTACTTTATTGAGAAGAGACAGCTTTTTTAACTGAATAATTCTAAGTATTTATAATTCTCTGTTGTTGTCACTCCACACTGAGATCACAGTGTTTTGAAATAAATCAGTTGAGAATTATACTATCTATAAAGGATCAGCAGACATTCAATGCACCTATATTAAGTTAATGCATTCTTCTTATGGATTTATTTTTCTTTGCTCAAACCAAAGAGTAAAGAAAAGGGAATATAATAAAAGCCTTCAAACAAGTGATTTACTGTATATGAGCAAAGTGTATACCTGCTCTGCTTAGATGGGGAAAAGCATGTTAGCTAAACGTGGCAAGATATGAATATTTTCATCCTTTATTTCCATGAAGATTGGCTGCATATGGCCCCAAGAGTAAACAACATGCATTGGCTCATAAGCTCTATTGGGAAAGCAGGCAACACTAAACATGAATCTCTGCTCTAACACCATTGAAATTCACACTATAACCAAGAGCCCAGAAGAAACAAAAATCTGGATTGATTACTTTTTCCATAACTTTGTTCAACGAATACTGAAGTCCAGCTGGGTGTACCGAGGACTTAACTCTTTTCATTTAGTTGTGACATGAGGAGATAAAGGGGAAAAAAGCTATTTGCTGAAATGGAATTTGTGTTTTGTAAAATCATTGGGTTTTGCTTGCTTTTAAAGTAGAAAGTGATTCCAGACAAATTCAAATATATCCTTCAAAATAAAGATTGAAATAGGAACAATTTCATGTACCACAGTCTGGATACCAACAAGACAGGCCTCCATGTTTCTAAAACAAAGCAGGCTCTGTAGTGAAAGAACTATTTACAGAACAGGAACCAGCATTCCAATGAGGTGCACAGAGACTGAACTCCTGGGGCCTCCTCTAAACTTTTCCATTCTGAAGTCGCTCTTCCTCCCTCCAAGTTCCATACGTGTTGCTACAGCAATAATAAACGAACAGCTAGGATGTGATTTGCAACCATGAATACCTTAATAGACCATACAATACTATGTTTGAATGGTTAAATTAGGATCTAGGCACATACAAAACAGCGACTTATGTACCCATATGGCTAACTGAGCATCAAAATACATGATTTAAAACATAGGCATTTGAAAATGGGGCTTACACTATTCAAACAGAGTTGTCCAAAACCAGTGGTTTTCCTAGTCATGACTCTTTACTTCTAAAATAATTTGTGGTTGTATTGTTCACATCTTCATAATTGTTCTGCCCAGTTTGATAGTAATAATGGAGAGATTCTGTGCAGTGTTTTTAGACAGAATTCAACTACATTGATAAGGGCTTGGTGAGATGAAGGATTTAGCACACAAAAATGGTGCAGAGACTTAGAACACTATCTAGGGTGCAGGCGACTCCCTCTCGGGCGAAAGAGAAATTTAGAGCCAGTTTGAAAACAAACCCTACCCATAAATGTGTTTAATCGTTGTGGCTACAAGACCATTTATCAAGGTTTTCAGATTTCACAGAACTCATTCTAATGCCAAAAGATATAGCAGAAAAAGACTTTTCAGATTTGAAAACTCTGGTGTGCAGTAGAACTTTACCATACATTAGTTGTATGCTCCTCCCCCAACTGCTTAAAAAATTAGAGGAGTATTGTTTTTATTAGCAGTGAGATAAATTAATGCAGCTACTTGGGTACCACATGCTGAGAAGTTTTTAAATTCATTTTTTTTGGCCTCTGAATAAATGTAACCTTACTCTAAGAAGAAGCTGAGCAAAATGTGCTTTGCATATTACACTTGGCCATTCCCGATGGCTCGTAAGAACAAATAAACTCAACAACAAATATCATGTGTCTATTTTTATTTTATTGCAAATCAGTCATCCTAGCCCCATCTGCTCTCTTTCTCACTTAGAGGACATCTGATTGTAATATTGTTCTAAATTAACCCAATGTGGGATACTTATTCCTGTTTCTGTTTAAACAGCAGTATATTTTATTTTTGGGCCAGATGAAACTAACTTTTATGTAAATCAGAATGTCACTGAATATAATTTTTAAAATGTCTTTTGAACTCAATGTCTGAATGTTCAGTATGATACAAATTAATCTTACTGGTATTTGAAACACCTCAACCATTAAAAACATATATTCACATTGTAAGTCAGCCCTATCACAGGTAAATCATACCCCATTTACTGCCGAGGACATCTGATCAAAACTCTGGCCATCCTGGCTTGCTGCAGAAGGATTGCTCAAAGTAACTGGAAGGGCATCATCATTGGTGAACATGCCATGATCCCACTGCCCTAAACTGCAAAACTTGCTGTAAGTCAATAACAATCACCAGCATCAGGGAAATGTTGCAATGCAGGTTGGATGTAAACAAAAACAAATTACACATGCATTCGACCATCTGAAATGCATGTGATACAGCTGTATTGTGTTAGCAATGCGTTGAAGTTGTACTAAACAACAATTTCATGTAAATGTTAGTGTACGAAACATTGGAATGATCGTAAACTCCAGGCAAAAACACTTCGGTGGTTAGATTCCCCTTCAGTGTAAGGAACACTCAGAAGTTCACTATGACTCTATAGACCTTACCAATCAAGCTTACCAGAAGCAGTTGTTACAGCTAGATGATTCTTGGAGTCAGAGGAGTATATAATTTTCAGTTGCATTAATCAGAGATCATTTGAATGTAGTTTCAGTTGGATATATCCCAATCTGCCAAGGATTTTATTTTTAACTAGAAGATTTACCCGGCATTGCTAGGGTGCTTAATACAATTAATTTTTGGTTTTGGGAAAACAACATGAAAATGCACATGCTTCATTTAAATCATTGCTCTGGGGTGTAGCTGAGGATGAGGGGTTAAGTATGCAGGTTTCCTCATGGAGAGAGGATTTTCCCGGCCCCCTGTCATTGCAGCAGCTTGGGGCCAGGTAAGAAGTGCCTCTCCATGGCTGCTGTAGCTTCAGCAGCCATAGCTGGGGGAGGGCTGCATGTTCCTGGCTGGGGGAGGTCCAGCTTCATCTGCACCCTACACTCCCCAGACAGAGTGAGAAATGCAGCAAAATGTGCACTTTCCCCTCGTTCCCTGATGAAGGGGTACAGACAGAAATGTTCTTGTACAAATCAGTGGTGAGGGGACTTCAGTCTCTCCCATCATTCCTAATGGGCACCAGGAGGGTAGAAGACTTGGGGCTGGGGCAGTCCCAGAGATGTGTGGTGCTCCCATCTAGCCCCTTTCCCCCGCTTAGTGATTAGGTCTCTTTTCTGTATCGTTTTATGAGAAGCATCCCATTCCTGGCCCATCCCATTTTCCTGGCACAACCAAACCCTTACTTTGCTTTAAGGTATGATCTGAGGAAGCTGTAAACTGAATTTGGTGGTCCTAGCTCTTACCATTTAGGAATTATTGAACAAACAGATAGACAGACACCCAGACAGACTCACAAACAAACTCTCTCATATATATAGTAGACTATTGGACACACAGGTGTCCAGTTTTTGACCAAAGGTAATTTTGTTTCAAAAAAGAACCACCAATTTTCTTTGTATACTTAATGAGAAATTGTCAGCTAGGTTTTTTCCCCTGATGTAGCTTTGTGAGACTAAAATGAGCTGTGAGAAAGATTCTTATACATGCTATGATCAATTCTGCTCATGGAATGGAACATGCTTATCCACTGGTAGAAGTTCGTCTTTCTGTACGATTTGCATCCTGCCCAGATTTCTTGAATGTTACTGAAATTCGACAGTTAAGCAGTCTAGGAATTTATTTATAATTTTAAACCAGGCACCACTTACAAGACAGTGAATATGTGATCTAAAAATAATACAGTGCAATCTCAGCGAGTTTTTTGTATATTTTGGTATTTGTGGAGCCAGGAAGCTCTGTTCCAAATCAGGGGGCAAATACAATTGAGAATGTTCATTCTGAGTGCTATCATCAGTCACTGGAAAACATGGGCAGCTACTCAGATAAACCAAAGGTGTGAGACTTTAAAATAGCAGGATTTAATGTGGTCATATGCAGGGCTTATAACTGAAAAACAAAAAATATCTTCCTCACCCAGTAATTAAAATCATTGTTTTTTAAGGACCATGGAAAGAGCAGCAGTGTAGCATTTAAAGAAATGTTAAATATTTAGGATAGGAGACTTGGACTCATAAGAAAACATAATCAAGCTGAATACATCATGGTGGTTGTCAAGAATCACAAAGACTTTTAAGCTGGAGAGCAGTTTTCTATAAGCTAAAAAGTACCAAGGTAGTTTCCTAAAGCTGACTAAACATTACTTTCAACAACCAGTGCTATGCCACATGCACACACTCCCCTGGATCCATATGCTGTGACCATTTAAGATAACACATACTGTCCAAATAACTAGAAAAAAAAAACATATTCCAGCTGGCAAATGACAAAACAGAGGTGGCAAGCTGACAATGAAAAGGAAGAAGAAATGGAAAATCACAGCAACAGACTGAGGTGGGAATATTTCAAATGTCCCGAAAAAGAGTAACTATGGAGGAAGTCAAAAAAATTGGGGGAGGGGAACCTGATTCTTTGTGGTATTACTTTTCAGATTTATCTTTCCCATTTGCAGTGGATACAGTGCTTTTAAAAACATATGGTAAAGGGCAACCATGTCCAATATAATAAGTATAGTTTATACTATATAATAAATAACCAAATATAATTAGCGTGGCATGGAGCCATATTTTGTGTGTATAATTTGCAATCTTAACCATCTTGTATGTTCTTTCTGGAATACAGAACTTTGCTGAAAACATCCTTGCTACATAAAAAAAAGATAATGGGTCAGGATTCTTAGCTGAAATACGTCAGAATGAGAATCTGGCTCTACATATTCCACAAATCCAGATTATGGGACTGATGCTGCAAATTGGAATAACTCCTTTGAAATCAATGGCATTATACTAGGGTATGCAAGTGAGAACTCAGTGTGAGCTCAGAATTAGACCCTATATGCCTTTGTGTAAGGATGGGAGGGGGAGCAGATGTGCAATATTTAGCTACAGTGGTCTAATTCTAATTCTGACAGTCTTTCAGAGTGCCGATATCTTAGAACAAAGGTGAAAGACCAAGCAGTTTAAAATGTCAAACTTCTCAAAAGAAAACAAAATTATAAAGATCCACTGATCATGAGGGTTTGAAATTCAGAATACACCGGGAAAAGAAACCAGACTATGCTTTTGACTTGTACCGCCTTTTTTAAAAACACCCTCACCCTCCTGATCCAGAACAAGAAGATGTTCATTGCATGCTTATTTATGGGTCATATTGGATTACTTTTCAAGGTTTGAGACTTTAATGTTTATAAACCTCCATCTTCTCATGATATTTGGGTATGTCCACTTCTAGCTGGACATTAGATACTCACAGAAATGAAAAAAGATAGGAGAACACACTCCAAAATTTCGTCAGCTTCAAAAAATATTCAGTTTGGGTATGTTTTAAATAAAAACATAAGAACATTAGAACAGCCATAGTGAGTCAGACTAATAGTCAATCTAGCCCAGGATCCTGGCTTCTGAGAGTGGCCAAAACCAAGTGCTTCTGAGGGATTGAACAAAAAGTCATTGAGTGATCCGGCCCGTTATGCACTTTCTGCTTGTGGCAGTCACAGGCTAGACACACCCAGGACACATGGTTACATCTCCGATCATCATTTTTTAGCCTAGTTATACTTTAGGCCTTCAGAACAACTTATGGTAGTGAATTCCATAGGTTGATTGTGAGTTGTTGAAGTATATCTGTGTGTTTTGTTTTAAATCTGCATATTAATTGCATTGGGCAACCCATGGTTCTTGTGTTATGTGAGAGGGTAAATAACATTCCCTAATTCACTTACTCCAAACAATTTATAATTGTATAGACCTCTACCCTATCACTCCTTAGTCAGCCCTTCTTACAAGATGAAAAGTCCCAGTCTTATTCATCTCTTCTCATATGGAAGCTATTCTATACCCTTGATAATTGTTGTTGCCCTTGTGTGAACCTTTTCAAATTCTAATATATCTTTTCTGAGATGAGACAACCACAATGGCATGCAGAATTCAAGGTGCGGGAGTACCATGGATTTACATAGTGTCAGTATGATATTTTCTGTCTTATTATTTAACCCTTTTCTATTGGTTTCTAGGTGGTGTTATAGCTTGTGCTACACATGGAATGGACGATTTCAAGGAACAATAAAATTTACTCTTCATCTCCTTTTTGAGTGGTAACAACTAATTTAGATCCCATAATTTTTGATATATAGTTGGGATTATGATTTTCATTGCTTTTAATTCATCAGTATTCAATTTCATCTGCCATTTCTTGTCCAGTCACCCAGTTTTGAGAGATCCCTTTGTGATTCCTTGCAGTCACCTTTAGACTTAACTATCTTGAGTAATTTGTATCATCTGCAAATTTTACCATCTTACTGTTCATCCCTTTTCCCAGGTCACTTATGAATATGTTGAACAACACTGCCCCAATGCAAAACCCTAGGGGACACCACTACTTACCTGTCTCTGTTTTGAAAACTGTCCACTTATTCCTATTCATTGTGACAAAAATATACACATCATGCTGCTCAGTTACCATTATCCTATCCTTACCCTTCACTTATTGTTCATTATTGATAGGCAGGAGGCCAGGGCTGAGGAAAAAAATAATTGTACTTGTCAAATCAGTATTTCTACAAGTCGGTCTGCTATCAGTCTTCTAAGGCAGTGTTTTGTGTCCTCTACATGGTGGATCAACACTGCAGCGATGGATCCACCGGCCATCAAATTGATCTCCAAGTGCTCTTTCATCAATGCTGGTACTCCACCAAGAAGAGAAGAGTAGCTACCATTAACAGGCAAGCAGCCCCCTGCCAACCTTAGCACGTGCAAGATGTTGCAGTGAGTATGTTGATTTCTGCTACGCTATTTGCATAGCTTAAGTAGATTTATGTTTCAAGTAAGTGTAGACAAGGCTTCAATCAGCCTTTTGCCTGAGAATCCCCTACTATATCTCTGGGGACATCACCCAGAAGAAAGTGTCAAAGAAATAACTCCTCTTGAACTGCCAAAGAGCCTCTGAGAAAGAGACCTATATTACGGGATGCTTAGCTCAGAGAGTCCATAGGCAAACATTTTCTTATTGCCTCTTCTAAAACCCCTTTATCAGGAATCCATGCTGCCTTTTGAGCTTCTTTTACCCAGAAGTACCTACCCTACCGTATTACACAAAGTGCTTTCTTTGCTTTATGATTAAAATTGTGTAAGAAGGAGGTGGAAAAAGTGGACTAATGGGTCGTTCAAAAGTACGGAGCCACTGCTTAGTATAACAGGAAATGCTGAGTCTGGGAACTTTTATTAAAGGGCCAGCACACCATTTTACATCCCTACTTAATTTACATGAGAAGAAAGCAGAATCCGACTCCATGAAGAAAGCAAGTTAAAATCAGGTTTAATGTTGCCTCATCTCTTTTGTATTTTCTACAGTCCAGTAGTAAAAGGCAAAACCTTAGCAACAGGGAAACATGGATTCCATTTACTCAATTATCTATATCCAGATTATTAGCAGACATGCTGCTTTCCCTAGAGTTATACTGAGATACAAAGATGGTCTGGAACACAGCACAGACCACTAATGGTGAATTATTGAAAATCTGATTTGAATTACATAATACTTTAAAATAATGTTATAACCTTTAAAAATCATATGTTAACAGCATTGCTCTGGGACTAACAATTTTCTGCCTTGGGATTGGATTGAAGATTAGTTTAGGTCGTATGATAAATAAAAAAGAGTTTAGTGATTACTAAAGAGTAAGTTAAGCACATTTATCCATACACATTTTGGCAAATTCTAGCCTCCTTAGTCATGCTAAGTAGTACCTTAGGCCTGGATCCCACAATAACTGATGCATGTGGTTAACTTCAGCTCCAATTTGACTACAAGAGGACTAGTAAAGTGCTTAAAGTTATGTGTACGTGTAAGGGCTTGCGTACATGGACAAATTTACCAGAAAGAATACAGGTATAATTATATAGCTATAGTATTACTGGTACAACTCCATCTACGGACACTTTTATTTCAGAATAAGAGTGCCTTTTGTTTTCCTTCAGTTTATACCACCTATCAAAGCAACACAGGCAATAGCAGCACTCACATACTAACTTTGTGAACACCTGTACTCCTTGTTCAGGCAAAACACTCAGAATCAGGATCTATATCTGGCTACTGACACTGCTAATGGGGTCTAATTCCATTCCTGTTCAAAATCACCATTGTCAGTGGGAAAAGAGTGAATTTTTCATTAGGATAAAAAACTGACTTGGTTTTAAAAGGAAAAGAAGGCATGTATTAGATTTAAACACAATTTATTGCAACTCATTTCATAGAGCAAAGGTATTGCCACATGAAATTCCATTAATTCACCACAATTGAAAGGTTAGTAAGCCATACATCAGAAATGCTTTAGGTTGATGTTAGGAAAGGTCTATGAAATTCCCTTTCAAGTTACAGAAACGGGAAAAAAAGTAATAATTAAATAAAAATAAAAATTGAACTCAGCTGTAAGTCAAAGCAATGAAGGTAACTTCCATAACTTATTATTATAGTTCCATAGTTTACTACTAGCCATGCCCCCAGGCAATTCAAATAATGAGAGTGGCTTTGCCTACTTTGCCAGGAAAGTCTAAACAAACTGGGTAGTTCATTTGCCTAGTTCTTTGCATAGAGGAGAAAAAACCTATAGGCAACAGTTCATGATAACGTAAATCGTACTGATTTACTTAGCAAGACTGTACAATGGCCTGACAGGGTTAAAAGCCAAATGCTGAAACCTGGCCCAGACGTTATTTAACACAAAGCCACAAAAAAACCTCTAAACCTCAAACTGGCATGTCTCACCCGAAAGGTGATGATTTAAATCCACTGCATTTCACAGAGTAAATGAATGACTGAAACTTGGTCTTTAACCAGGGTTTGCAGCGGCCTTCAAATGGAAGGGTCTGAGATGGAGGAGGGTTCATCCAAAGGCCACTGCAACAGGTCTGGGTCCAAACAGATATAAACAACCATTGTGAATGGTGCAGCTGCCTCATTATTATATTCAGATGGCCAGAAATGTATTTTATGTGTTGACGACCTTGTGAACAAGTGATGGGAAAAACAGTTGTCCATTATATGGTTGTTAAGATTATATTTCTCAAACATTTCTTGTTGAATGTTGTGAGTTAAAAATCAAATGAGAGAACAAATTGTATTGAAGATATTCCTCAGCTGTAACTTCAGTGATTGATCGTTATATTCTAAGTTATTGATAAATGGTGAAAATATTTTTTAAAACTCAAGTATCAGAGGGGTAGCCGTGTTAGTCTGAATCTGCAAAAACAACGAGAAGTCTTGTGGCACCTTATAGACTAACAGATTTATTGGAGCATAAGCTTTCGCGGGCAAAGGCCCACTTCGTCAGATGCATGTCACATACATACATCAAGTCATGCATCTGACAAAGTGGGTCTTTGCCCATGAAAGCTTATGCTCTAAAGTCTATAAGGTGACAGAACTTCTCTTTAAAAACTCAGATATTTAATAGTCTTTAAGGAAAGCCACATCCCTTCAATGCAGATAACTATGTGGTACCACATGACAAATATATAGCCCCAATCTTGTACATCATTGGTGGACAACTTGTGGCCCACAGCAGCATGTAGACCATCAGGGTAATCTGATTGCAGGTTGTGAGACATTTTGTTGACGATGACTGCTAGTAGGTATTGCTCCATGTAGCTCTCAGTGGCCATAGTTCACCATTTCTGTCCAATGGGAGCTGTAGGAAGTGACGAGAAGCGTGTTCCTGTGCATTGGTCAGGAACAGACTACCATGGCCACTGGATGGTATGAGGGGCAATACCTTCAGGTGTTCAATGTGAGCAAAATATCTCATGGCCTGCAATCAGATTACCCTGATAGGCCAGTTGCCCAATGCTGGGCTAAGTAGTAGCATTTTAATTATGTGCTTTTGTGTGTAAAAAGATAAACATTGTACACTAGGCCTGAACAAGCAAAAGCACATTGGTCTGAGTTTGCAGCTGAAACCTTTTTCAGTCATATGTAAGCATTTCAGACCATGATTTTGTATAATTTGAAGTACACCTGGCACAATAGAGCCCTCTTCTCAGTAGAGAATTTGGGGGCACTACTTTGGCATAAATATTTAAGAATATTGAATACAAAGATCAGATCTCAACACCCAGAATTTATGGGCCTCAAAAGCACTTTGAGTGGCTGGTAAGGAAAAGGGGAGTGGAGCTACATTGTTGTTGATCCAAGGAACTGGCATCTGCAGTGTCTGGATTTCGATGCAGTTTTACCTCTGCTGGTAAAACAGGAATTTTGTGATTCTCCTTAAAACTTTTTTGACTGATGGAGGTAAAATGAGAGAAATGTCTGCTATCATCACTTATGTTGGTCTGCATTTGTCCTAGGATCAACAACAAGGGCAAACTTGATTGCAATCACTTTTGGCTTCCTAGATGCTTGCTCCTGCATCTGAGGTCAATGGGAGTTTTGCCATTAACTTCACTGAGACATGGATTGGACCCTTAAAACTTTCAAAGACTGATCCAAATCCCATTGACGTATATAGGAAGACACCCATAAATGTCAAAGGGTTTTGAGAGCTTCAGGGGGTAGGCGAGTTAGTCTGTTACAGAAAAAACAACAAATGGTCTGGTAGCACTTTATAGACTAATGAAACGTGTGGATGGTATCATAAGCTTTCGTCGTCACAGCCCTCTTCTTCAGATGACCAGAGTTATGAGTTGTGGATATGAAAACTCAAAATAAATAGGAGAGGGGCGAGAAAGAAAAAAGGGAGGGGAGTGGGAGACAGAGCATCATTAAATATCTGGAGAATGGGCACTTGAACCTAAGCAGATAAAAATCAAAGTCAATAGATAGATTCCTAAAACAGGAAGGATACCATGCCAGGAGCTGTTAGCACCTTCAGTGGTTATTAAGTAAGTAGAATCCCCACCAGCCCATACCACAACTGAGTCCATTATCATGTGAACTGAATTTGTGGATGAACTGGGATTCCAGGGCTTCTCTGTGTATTTGTCTTGTAGAGCTGGCTTGTGATAAGACAGCTACTTGCAGGTCTGACAGACTGTGGTTAGGCAAGCTAAAATGCTCACCAACAGGCTTCTGTATATTTCCTTTATGTATATCCGATTTGTGTCCATTGATTCTTTCCCACAGAGACCGTCCAGTTTGTCCAATATATATAGCGGTGGGGCACTGCTGGCATTTGATGGCATAGATCAAATTATTGGATGTACAGTCAAATGACCCTTTGATTTTGTGGCTTATGTAGTTTGCTCCAGTGATGAATTCACCAGTGTAGATATGTGGGCAGAGTTGGCATCTTTTTGGTTGCAGGGCTGGTTTCCTGGAGGTTTATGATGTGGTTGTGCGGCATGGTTATCAGAAAGAATACATTTCAGGTTAGGGGGTTGTGTGTAAGCAAGAACAGGTTTTTCTCCTAAGGCCTCTGAGAGTGAAGGATAATTTTCCAAGATGGGTTGTAGATTCTGTATAATGCATTGGAGGGGTTTGAGTTGTGGAGTGGAGGTAACAACAAGAGGAGTTCTTTTATTTTCTCTTTTGGGTCTGTCTTGAAGTAGTTCATGTCTGGATATTTTTTTGGCTCTGTCAATTTGTTTTTTCACTTTCCCAGGTGGGTATTTCAGTTTTAGGAATGCTCTGTAGATCCGGTAGGTGATTGTCTCTGTCTGTGGGGTCAGAGCAAATCCGATTGTATCATAGGGCTTGGCTGTATACAATCAACTGAAAAATGTGTCTTGGATGGAATCTGGAACCATGAAGGTAAGTGTAGCAGTTGGTAGGTTTCCGATATAGGGTGGTAGAAATTTGTCCATTATTTAACTGTACTGTAATGTCCAGGAAGTGGATTTCCCTTGTGGACTGGTCTAGGCTGAGGTTGATAGTAGGTTGGAAGTTGTTGAAATCCTTGTGGAATGCTTCAAGAGTCTCTTTTCCGTGAGTCTATATGATGAAGATGTCATTGATGTAGCGTAAGTAAAGAAGGAGTGTTAGGGGGCGAAAGCTGAGGAAACATTGTTCAAGGTCAACATAAAGATGTTGGCATATTGTGGTGCCATGCAAGTGCCCATGGCTGTGCTGCTGATTTGGAGATAGAAATTGTTTCTGAATTGTGGGTGAGGATGAAGTCACAGAGTTCTGTAAGCAGGGGTACGTCTAAACTA
Source organism: Pelodiscus sinensis (assembly GCF_052426305.1). NCBI lineage: Eukaryota > Metazoa > Chordata > Testudines > Trionychidae > Pelodiscus > Pelodiscus sinensis. Next base: position 39,346,442 of record NC_143063.1, read on the forward strand.
TATGGCTCCATCGACGGAGCATTGTAGATTTGTTGTTTTGGCAAAGTCAAATGAAGCCGCGATTTAAATGATCGCGGCTTCATTTAAATGTACATGGCTGCTGCGCTGAGCCGACAAACAGCTGATCAGCTGTTTGTCCGCTCAGTGCACTAGTCCGAACGCTCCCCTGCTGACATCAAAGCCCTTTGTCGGCAGCCCCGGTAAACCTCATCCCATGAGGAATAACGGGGCTGCCGACAAAGGGCTTTGATGTCGGCAGGGGAGCGTCCAGACTAGCGTGCTGAGCAGACAAACAGCTGATCAGCTGTTTGTCAGCTCAGCGCGGCAGCCATGTAAATTTAAATGAAGCCGCGATCATTTAAATCGCGGCTTCATTTGACTTTTCCTATGTGTCTAATCTACATGCCTCTGACGACAGAGGCATGTAGTCTAGACACAGCCCAGGTGTGCAGTGTTGTTATCGGGGATGGTGTTCCTGATGGCCTGTAATCTGTCTTTGTGTGGAATGTTAGTGTAAAGGGCTTCTACATCCATGGTGGCTAGGATGGTATTTTCAGGAAAATTATTGATGTTTTGGAGTTTCTTCAGGAAGCAAGTGGTATCGCGGAGGTAGCAAGGAGTGTTGGTAGCATAGGGTCTGAGGAGGGAGTCAATATAGCCATATAATCCTATGGTAAATGTGCCAATGCTGGAGATGATGGACCATCTGGGATTACCAGGTTTGTGTATTTTGGGTAGTAGATAGAAAGTTCCTGGTCGGGTATTGAGGGGTGGGAGAGGGTTGAGTCAGGCTATAAAGAAGATTAATGTTCAGGGTAGCAAGAAATAACCATTTGTTAGTCATTAGAAAGAAAGTTATAAAAAAGGGCATTGGATGGAGATAAAGGGAAATGTGATAATAATTTATTTTTAAAGATAATGTTATTTCTAGGCAACATGTAATATTTCACAAAAATAATCCACAAAACATTCCAGAACTTCTTGACAGTTTTTTGACTTGCTAATGGAGCAGATATGTTCAAGGTGTCATGGGAAATCATAACATGCCCCTAATTTAAGCAAACAGTTGTTAAGTTGAACAGTTAACAGCTAAGGCAGCAGCCTGAAGCAAAATTTTCCAACAACTGATAGTCAAGAGCTGATTATTTGTATATACTATAAATAATGGAAAAGGCCATATATTTAAAAAAACAAAAAACAAACTAAAACAAAGATGTTTTGTGGGATTTAGCAATTGACTTAAAAATCAGGTTTGCTGTAACAATCAACCATGGATTTTCTATCCGTTTCAAATAGGTTTATGAGAAATGTGAACCTTTAAGACCAGAGGACAGTCCCCATGTAAGAGGTGCTAACAGAAAACTCAGATCTGCATAGCAATGTTATAGTCATGAAGCTCTGGATGTAAAATAAAGTGCCATAAAGTCCAACCCTGCTTCCATGGAAGTCAATGATATTATATATTGATTTCAATTAGACCAAATAAAGCCCACCAATTGCTGCTATTTACTCTCTACACAAGACCTAATTTTAATTAAACCAAAGAACAATGTGTATTCTATATTACTGTGACACATACAGTGATGATAAACATTCATTTCAGTGTCAGATTTCACCAGATTAACTCTGAAATTTCATGTTGACTTTACAATTACTGCACATCAACCTCCCTGAATTCTAATTAAGTGTTCAAAACCTGGTGAGCCCTCAAGAGATTTGTTAGTCATTTTAACAACAAAAGCACCACTGCGAGTATGTCTTAATGTTTCTTTTAGTGTTTCTTTTTATTAGTGGTGCAACTTTCTTTTGGTATTAAAGCTTTATTGTATCTTGGGAACTGAGGTCAAGATGAGGCTTAAACATTGCTTACTGAAGAACATCAAAATTATACAATAGCACAGCCAAACACCAGTGGCTTGCAGTTCTTGTATAGAAAGTATGAACTGAAACATGCAGAGGTCGGCCACATTACAGTAGTGTCTTATGTTTAAATAATGGTTGGATTCCTTACATTAACTACATAACACAAACTGATGAGGTGCACTCAACCAAATTCATTGCATTGTTGATCTTTTGCCTAATTGGATTTAATGTTGGTTTAGTTTAGTGTAATACTAGGTCGAAACAATTAAATACAATAGTGGAGCAGTTCATCAAACTTAAGGAAGATCCATGCTAAGTACTCAGATCTAATTCCCCTGAGGGTAAGACATAAAATTGCAATGATTCAGTCATACTCTTATTTATATATAAAAACTTTCAGATGTCTGTCCTTCAAGGAAAATAGATGAAAAAAACCCCAATCAATATATTTGATTAAGTAGGAAGGTCAGATCCCTCAGCCTGTGTAAAGCACGGTAACTTCAATGGAGCTATGCTGATTTACATCATCCATGAATGTGGCCCGTTGCTTTCATTTGTATTAAAAGTTAAAAGTATCAGATAACATCAAAGCAAAGGATCCCTACTTCATTTAGGGGACATTTTACAAATACATAAATTGTATCAAAGTACCTATGAACCTTGATCTGAGGGTGTGTCTACACTGTACCCTTAGCTCAAAATAAGCGTAGCAAATTGCGTAGCTTATTTCAAGTTAATTTCAAAATAGCTTATTTTATAATTTGGCGCTTTCTATACAGTGCCAAATTTCAAAATAAACTGCTATTTTGAAACGTCCCCTAATCCTCATGGAATGGAGTTTACAGGGATATCAGAATAGCAAGCCTGTTATTTTGAAAGCTATTTCAAAATAATAGGCATGCTGTCAAGATGTGGAATACACTATTTCAGGATGCCAGAAGTATCCCGGATTAGCACCACAGTGTAGACGTACCATATAGTCTGTCAAGTTGTCCTTTCCTTTCTATCTATAGCATGGTATGCCTGCACTGCAAAGAAATAACCATGGCACTGAGTGTTAGAGGTCAGGTCAGTTGACTTGGGCTCACAAAGCTGTGGCTACAGTGCTAAAAAAAGCAATGTAAACATTTAGGCTCCTCTGAAACCTAGTGAGGAGGTAGGGACTTGGAGCCTGGCTCCATCCTGAGCATGAATGTCTACACTGCTGTTTTTAGCCCTATAGCTGGAGACCTGCAAATCTGAGTCAACTGACCTGGGCTCTGATGGCTGTCGCTGCCGGTGTTCCCTTGTGGTGTAGACATAACTTACGTGTCTTGGAAAGGTGGACCTATCTTTAATTAAAATCTGAGGAGGTTGTTGGGTAGACAAACTCACTTTCTCTAGCTGGCCAGACATATTTGTTTGGCTCTTACTGTCATCCTTAAATCAAGAGTTAGTATGTGGGGCCATGGTCACTAAAGAAGGATGGGATCTTCAAAAGCAAGGAAAGGTACGAAAAGCTAGTAACTCCTTGCCAGAGGATGTTGTAAAGACCAGGACTTTAACAGGGTTCCAAAAAGAACTAGATATATTCTTGGAGGATAGGTCCATCAATGTTTATTGGCCATGATGGGTAGGGATGGTGACCTTAGCCACTTTTTGTCAGAGGCTGGAAATGGATGATAGGAGAAGGATCTCTTGATGATTACCTGAACTGTTCACTCCCTCTGGGGTATCTGGCATTGGCCACTGTGAGAAGATAGGATACTGGGCTAGATGGACCTTTGGTCTGACCCAGTATGGCCGTTCTTATGCTCTTATGAATACAAGCCTCATTTAACTTTGCTGGGACTGATGATCTTACATCATTTGGATGCTTTTGAAAATCCCACCCAGCATCTTCAATGGTTCAATTTAGGACATGTATCATTTGAAGCACATCTAGATCTATCTTTTAGCCACAATCATTTCCTCCTGATTTAATAGAGAAAAAGTGCCACCAAAAATGAGAGAGAGAGAGAAACAGAGAGAGAAAGTGTTTGTGTGTATATGTGTGCGTGTATGCGCGCACATCCTGAACTGGGACAGAATATTAATTTTAATTTCTGCTTTTATTTACAAACTTTCTGTGTTGGTCCCCAATGGAAACAGAAGGGTCTCTACACAGATCTCCACTGTTTAGGGATTTTTTCCCCATTTCTGATATGTCTTGCTACTCGGTGTTGAATATGAATGGTGCCTCCACTGCTGGAATGCTTGAGCATTCTTGGAATTATCCTTGTCCAGCTATTGCAACAGTGAAATGAATTTCAGAAGCTCCATTATTTGCAGTATTACTTGCTAGAACTTGCAACACATGATTTAGGGACTCTGACTAGGACTTCTACAGATGGAATTTTTTTTTTTTAATGTTTGGAAATAAAGTGGTTCTCTGCACCACAGTGTAACACTGATCCTATGAGAGTCATGGACATCCACAATCTTTGGGTAACTGAGAATTCTGGAGATTATGATATGTTCCCAACCCTGCTCCCATGAAAAAATATGTTATTGAGGCAAATATTTAGGTATTGGGAGTAATGTTTTGTCATCTGATGTGAAGGGCACGATGCCTGGACACAGAGTAGACTGAAAAACACAAATGTAAGTGATGGAGGAGACAGAGCTCAGAGCCTCAAAAGGAAAAGAGACTTTTAATGGCTTGTTTGTGAGGTAAAGAGATTTAAACTGATCCAGAAGAGTCCCCATGACAGGTCACTAAAGCCACAATGAAGGAAAAAGTCCTGAGTTTGGGGTTTAAATACATGTCTTCTCACAGCCAGGCACATCCCCCAAAAGGGGTCTCAAGCTCAGCTCAGCCATCAAAGTGACAGATAAACAAGAGATTACCTGTTTTATTCTCTCCTATATAGAATAATTTATTCCAGCTGAACCCAGCCCTGTCTCCCTTAGAGTTGGGTTCCCTGGCAACAATTTCAGTGAGGACAGAGACCTGTAGTGGACAGTCTATTCGGAGAGAATATATATTTTACCCTCTCAATGCCTGCCACTACCCAAGCTCTATACATGCCCCTTCACAGCCTTAGATACAAGTATGGTGGTGGGGGATTACAGCCTGTACACACCCCTAGACAAGTTTGGGAGGAGTGTGCAGCTCCACACTCCTGGTAGTGGCCAGGCCTCAGGAGAAAGGGGCAGGACCAGGAGCAGCCCGTCTTCCATGTTGCCTGGAGTAAGCCAGGCCGCAACCTCCCAGCCCTTAGAGCTGCTTGGAGTGTGGTGTGCACCTCTCCCCAGTCCTTAAAGCTGCTAGGAGTGCACAGCGCAGTGCTCCGGTGGTGTTTTAAAGGGTACCGAGCTCTGGCTGCATTGGTCCTCTTTGAATCACCAGACGCTGGGGCAAATAACCCCTTTGCCCCTCCCCCCTCTTGGCAGGCCTATACAAGCATTTAGATACAAGAGCAGCTCATTAGCAATTTAACATGATCCAAAAATAATTATGACACAACACACTCAATAAAATTTGCTCCGGGACTCAAGAAGTAGACAAGATTTCCATATTTTTGGAGGAGCATTTACTGTATTTGAGACAGATGAATTCTGTCTGTTTACATTAACTGCCTCACTATTTGGTCAAATTATTCCTACTCCTTCAGCAATCATGTTATGCTTGTTCAAGAAGAAAGAAATAACAACAGCTTATCTTGTTGAGAGCAGAGAACAAACAGTAAAAAATCACTGGATGCACTTAAGCACTACAGTTGTTGCTATTGTGCTAAAGAGATGATTCATGTTCTCATAGCAACTAGGGTAAAAGAAAAATACTCTTCTTCTGAAAAGGATTCTGCTGTAATGGTTAAAGAATTCTTGAATAATCAAGTCAAGTAGAGGAAAAAACTGTTCCCTATAAAATTATTTACACTGAACTGGAAGACATGGCTAATCCCCCTACTACTGAACATTATTCCATATATTTTTTCCAGTTTATAATTAACAATGCATGCTCCATTAAGCTTGTGTAATAGCTAACAATGTCCAATATTGGAAAGCTCCATAAATAAGGCAAATCTTCCAACTAAGGTCTGTGGCAACTGTTTATAGCGAATAACTATGGTATGGAATCAATATTATATCTTCAAACTCAAACTCTGCAGTTAAAAGTTATCGAGTCAGTGGTGTATTATAGTTAGTATCAAGTGTGTATAATCAGCCCAACATATTCTGCATCTAGCTGCAAATAGCAAACACCACATTATTTCTGGCCCTGCTGTTACCGGATGGTCATATGTCACTTTGGTCTCACTGCATGCGCATCACAGTCATAGCATATTGCAGAGCATGAGCAGGAGTGACACAGGTCAGAGTGGACCACGGACACGTTGTGCTGACTTCACAGTCTCTGTGCATGTAGATCTTGTCCTCACACACAGAGGTTCACAGTGTTATCACAGTCACAACAGATCACAGTTTCTTAGCACATCACTGTCATGTTTTATTCATGCTGAAAGTGCTTTTTCCCCTTCCGCCCACCCCCACCATGCCTGGCAAAGTGGTTTGTACAAAGTCGCTTGATAAGTTGCTACAGGCATGGAGGTCAAACTTGCCCTTGATTTGCATTTTAATGCTATCCATTGTGGTCAAGTTTAATCTCTCAAACATAGGGTGACCAGATATCCTGGTTTTATAGGGACAGTCCCAATATTCATGGATTTTTTTTCAATACAGGCATCTATTACTCACTACCTCCATCCCAATTTTTCACTGTTTCTAACTGGCCACGTTACTGAAACACGGCAATTTTTGAGCATTATTGATCCACACATCAGAACCCTGGTAAAAGATTGGTCTTTATTTCTCAACATGAGTCAGAAGGACAAAAAGGTTATAATCTGGCAATCTACACTGATTTGAGGCTCTACTGTTAGAATGATTTTCACAAGGATGACAATAAGGTGTCTAAAATTAGCACTCCTCTCCTTGGTCTGACTTCCCATCTTCACCCCAAGCCTTACCATGCTACTCTCTCCCATGCCCTCTTCTCCTTTTTCTGCTTTAAAGGCCATTTCTTGCCATTGAACACTCTTCTTACCTTGAACTATGCAAAAGTAGCAGATAGGCTCGCCACTAGGGAGAGGGAGGCAAAGGGACAATTGTCCTGGGACCTACAGATTTAAAGGCGCCCTCAGCTCCTGGCCGCCGCTGTTACTGAGGCAACAGCAGTGGCCAACCTCCAGGCCCCTTTGAATTGCCATGGAGGAACTATAGCTCTGTTCTGAGGGCTGGTGAGGGTGTGCTGCGGCTTGGGTGGCACTAAAGTCCGACTGCCCTCAGCACCGCCCCTTCTGGGGGTGTGGACTCGGCCTCCACACGCCTTGCCTCAGGGTCCATGGTGGCTGTCAGCCTCACAAGTGGCAGACTACCCTGCCAGTAATGGCTAGGAATCCCTGCTTCTCAGTGCCAATTCAACGTAGCTCCATTGAGGGCTACTCGGATCAGTATGTACATTCATGGAGGTTAGGTCCATCAATGGCTATTAGTCAGGATGGGTAGGAACGGTGTCTCTAGCCGGTGTTTGTCAGAATCTGGGAATGGGAGAGAGGGGAGGGATCACTTGATGCTTACCTGTTCTGTTCATTCCTCCTGGGACACCTGGCATTGGCCACTGTGAGCAGACAGAATACTGGGCTAGATGGACCTTTGATCTGACCCAGTATGGCCGTTCTTATGTTCTCATATTCTTACAGCAGCAGCTGTGATAAAAGGAAAAAATGATTAAATGGGCTGAACAGTACACAATGACTTATTGTGGAAATCACTAGACCTCCACCCAAATTAGGGGAGCTGAAAAGGATAGTTTTTAATCTTGGAAAAGTATGTTCCCTTCATGCTTTTGACAGGGTATCTAGCTGGTCCCCAACCATGGGCTGCAAGATGGGCTGCAGTCCTTAGTGCTACATTTCTTTGCAGCTTTGCGCTACAGATTCTGACACTTAAGCAATACAAAACTCACTAACAAACTTAGTTTTTGCGGTTAGCCAAGCATTGCTTACTTCTGCCTTAGCAGCTGATACCAGGGTAGGCATCCATGCTTTGGGCATTGCAGCTCTATTAAACGTCACAGCAGGTTCTGATAACTTTAATACGGGGCCACAGGGTAGGAGAAGGGTAGTTATTCATAGAATTATTACATTTTTTTAATAAAAAACCCCTACATCTGCATCTTAATTGTCCAGAAAAAAACAAACAGACTTCATCTGCAGCTCTTCTTTTTCCATTGAAGGAACCCAAAAGTTCACTATTGACTTCAGCAGAGGCAGGACTGGCCCAAAGAAAAAAAATCTCTCTCCCGTAACAGCATTTTGTAATGAGCAACCAACCATATAACTGAAATATTTGTCCTGATTCTGAATTCACTTCCACTAAAGCAAAGCTTCAATGAAGTTACATTCAAGAAAAAAGTAATGTGAGAGCAGAATCTGGCCCGAGGGCTTTATTCTGTGCCCAGCAGGTTTCTACTCTTAATACAATAATCTTTGTTGTTGTTCACTATATAAAGAATTCAAAAGAATGCATAAATTAATAGACACGGTCCTTCACCTAAACCTTTTGAGGTTGTGCTGATTGGTGCAAACAGTGTATGTACTAGCAATGTAAAATCCTGCTGAATTTGTTAACTGGTTACACTTCTTGTTTAACTGGTTAATTAAGTAAAGGGAGAGGGTGGTGGGCCACTTCAGCTGCCCCCTCCCCCTCCGGCCTGGAGCACCCCCTGCCAGACATTGGAGCACCCCTGTCTGCAGCGGGGCCCCTGGGGGGCTGAAGCAGCCCCTTGCCCACAGCTCCCCACTGGTTAACCTGAACGAGTGAAGCTTACCATTTAACTGATTAACCAGACACATCCCTAATATGTACACTATTGAATTGCCTCCTTTCTAAACTTCTTTGGAGGGACTATTACAGAAATCTGATCCACTGTTTGCCTCTGTTTGTTATTTCTTAATGTATCAGAGATGTGAAAAGCAAAGGAAATGTCCATTTCTACACTGGTTTAGAGAATCTTTCAAAGTTATGTCTGGTCACCTGGTGCAATCTAACAAAGGAATCATCAGGGGCTTATATGCAACACTTCCACCCCCAGAAAACTCCAGCCTGCAGGAGAGATTGCTCTTTGAACCACAGCTAGGAGCTTAGCTCATGTTTTATCTTTTTGCAGCGCAAAGCGCTGAGCAAAATAACTCTGTCTAATCAGGAAATGTCAATCTCTTAACCTCAGTGGAACTACACCAGGAACGAGCTTAGTTCAGTGTGGCCAACTGCCCATGGTGGCCAGAAATACAGACTTGACCTGCAGAGGGTGCAAAGCAGCTGTCTCCACTCCCCCTGAGATCTGAGCTCAGCACCTCCAGGGAATAATATGGCAGTGCGCTTTCTAGAAATATATTTAACATATATTTAACATATATTTAACATGCCTCATCGCTGATTTTAGTTTCCAGAAAAGTTGGGATGCATTTATATGGCTTTGTTGTGAGTAAATGATGCACTTCTAAGTACCTCACAGTTTACAAAAAGAAAATTGTTATGAAGTGATTGTTTTCACTGGCTTTCTCTGTGCCTGGAGAGTAATTAACTGGAGGACAGGCTAGCCCCTTGCATAAGTCAGAAATGATTTAAATGGCGATCTTTCAAGTTAAGTGCTTAAGCTCCTGCTCACCAGTTTTATGGATTTCAGAAGGGCAAATTCACACAGGGTGTCTTCCAGAAACTTTGGGAACAACACAAGAAATAGATGTTTCTTGCAGTACCTGTCTTGCTTGTCCATTCCTATTGCATTATAGCTTATGATTCATGCTGCCTAGAGTGTTAGGCAACACAATTTACAGTCCACGGTTGTGTCACTTCTTGACACAGTAAGGAGTCAGCTTAATATGCTGTAGTTTGGTCCAAGAAAAAAAATCTCTCTCCAGTAACAGCCTTTTGTAAAGAACAAGCTGTGGCATGTCAGATTGCTACAGCTCACTTGTTAGCTTTGGATTTCAGATTGATGGAACCATTCTGGATATCACTGCTTCATTTCCAGGACAGATTGTTTCTCTCAGACATGCACACACCATATCGCACAACATTGTCATAGTAGGTTGCCTTAAGTGAAGCAACAACACCCCTATTTGGGTACCTCAGTCAACGCTTGACTTTATTTTTGAAGGTACTCAGTACCAGGAACTTGCAGTGAGTCAATGGGAAATGTGAGGGTTTGGGTCTTCTGGAAATGAGAGCAAATATTGGATTTTGGAGGATGGTTTATGGCGATGATGATGACTCTTCTCTCTCTCCATTGCACTTACCTGGTTTTAGGACAAAATAATGCCCCCATGTGGTAATTCAAAACTCAACAGTGTCCAAGTAATTTAGAAGGAACACACTGGGAAACGTTAAAAGGACCTTGGGGACATGAATAATCTGCATTAAATGAAGCACAATGCAGCTGCCTTCTTCTTTATGCCGAGATCAAGATGGAGGATAGTATACGAGGGCCTTTCAGTGCTGTGAGTTTCGCCTCCAATACTGAAATGAAGGCTGCACTACAGCTCTTCTGTCCTATGGCTATTATGGGAATGGGTTTAGGTAAGGCTGCCTTTCAGCCACATTTACCAATATAAGGATTTGTCTGGCCCAAACACATCTCCTCTTCCTTTTAATTTATTTCCCTTGAAAGTCACTGCATTACCACAGAACAAGTCTTTGTTTTGTTCCTCTCAGGTTGAGGATAACATCTTGGAAGGCCCATATGGGAAGGCCAGGACTTGCATTGTATGCAACAGGACTTTATGGTGGAGTGTATCAAACGAGAGAAGTGCATCATCCTACAAGTAGGTGCATTCTTCAGAAACACACCAGTGTTCTCCCTTAGTCCCCAGAACAGAGATGAACTCACTTGGACTGGAGTCAGATTTCTCTCTGCCTGCCACATGGCCAGATCACAAGTGGCATGGATGACGTCTGTTCCAAATGTGAAATAGGGTCATCTTATGCCTGAGGTAGGCACATCTAGACCTAGAGGTTTGCTACAGCTGTATCCACAATTCAGCAAATGTCAGTGCCAGAAATTAAATACAACATTGCTGAATATGGCTGCCAAAGTAACTCAAAGGAACCATTTGCACTCAATACTACAGAGTCTAATGGATGGTAGGCATTGCCCAGAATGCAAGCGGAAATGGGAAGAGGTTATGCCAGAGTCGACTTTTGAGCTGTACTTTGGCAGCCTGTCACTCGCACTGGACACAAGGAAAGCCAAGGGCATTCCATCATTAACCACGAAGGTTCGTCTTAATGACATTTAAAGCAAACCAAAACAAATCACCATACTGAGGTCTAGAAATTGTATCTCTAACATCAGATCTGCTGGCCATCTCAGAATTGTGTGCCTGTGAATAGTTATACTAAGGTAAGAGGGCTTTTTTTTTTTTTAAACAGACAACCATCCCTTTTCAGATGGACCCCAAGCCATACATCTGGAAGCAGAGCAATCCCATTTAGGTCTGGCACATCTGACCTAATGCTCAGCTCATTAATTATCTTCATTTCACAGCTAGCTCATTTTTGGCCTGATTCAGAGTCCTCCGAAGCTAATGAAAAGATGCTCATTGATTTCAATTTGCTTTGAATTAAGCTCTTTTGGGGCTTTCTTCTCCGCTCTTTTTTACATGCTCTCTCTTTTAATTTGGGTTCTTTACTGTCTCTTTCAATCTGACCTCCATATGCTTTCAAAAAAGTCTGCTTCATGTAAAAGCAATATATTCATTGCAACATGTATTGTAATCTCTTCATTTGCATATACCGTGCTTGCGCTACTTGTCAAACTATTTTTCTTTCTCTACATGTAATATATTGCAGTTTAATAGAAGTACTGTTCATAGAAATATTGCTTTTAAATACAGCAAGATGCCTTTGGTACCTGGGATGCTGCCTACTGCCACACACCTCTTCCTTGGCATTCCAAAGAGTTTACATTTATACTCAAATTTGGAATATGGAGCAACACAGCTACATTTTACATTGCTGGGAAGACAATGCTCTCTTTCAAAACAAAGCAGTGTTCTAAAATCTGGGGGTAGGGAATACAGAGAAAATAGGGAAATTGATTTTATTATTATTTTCTGAAATGCAAATCCCCTGCCAGAGATCTAGATGCATTTGTGAAAGTATTATTGTATGAGAAAGAGACAGAAATCAGATCCCTGAAGTATGAACCATCTTCTTATTTCTGAGAAAAAAAAGGACATCACATTCCTTAACCCAGTTAGTGATTGCTAACAGTGTTATCTTGCTTAAATGTTGCATCGTATTCCCATTTAAAATCTATTTTAACATTCACATGGCTCACCTCTGTATTTGGGTAATAAGTTCATTGGTTAAACACACTGAATTCCATGTAGCTTGCCTACCTAATAAATTGGGTGTGGGTTGTTTTTCTTTTCTTTTCTTTTCTTTTCTTTTCTTTTCTTTTCTTTTCTTTTCTTTTCTTTTCTTTTCTTTTCTGCTTATTGGATGCCCAGAACAGTCCTAAAGTCAGTCTGAGAACAACTTTTGGGGATTTTTCAGTACGTTACAATGACTGCTCTTAGTTCCTGTCAATAAAGCTTAATGGTTTTGAACCATTAATAATGGAATATTGGAAGGGACCACATTTGGCAAACTTTTCAAATACATGAGTTCCAAAGGTAACTTAGGGTATGTCTACACTGTGGGATAAAGTCGAATTAAGATTAGCAACTTCAGCTACATTAATTGTAGTTTAACTTTTCTTTTGGTGCTGTCTACACTGCGGGAAGTTGAAGGAATAGCACTCTTCCTTCAACTTCCCTTACTTCTTGTGAAAGCAGGGTTACTGGCATCGACCGGAGTGCCCTTCTCTCTTCAAATTTGCTATTTTAACTAGACCACTAATCCAAAATATGGAAGTTCGACAGCTACAGTTTCAATCTTCCTCTCTAGTGTGGACATACCTTTAGGAACCCATGAAATTAGAATGAGTCCTATTCACTCATCAGAATCCAGTTTAATTGCAGATCACCAAGATAATTCTAATCCTGAAGTAATTCTCCAGTTTGCTCATCTTCTTATAAAGCCTTATTTACTTTATTTCCATAGTTTCATGCCTCTCTTCCTCTCTCTGCTTTATGCTCCTATCTCTCTATACAGATAGGATCCCATCCTACTGAATATCCAAAGGACCAATTCCATGGAAGATTTATGTCCATCAATTGTGCAGCAGTAGACCTACACCCTTATCCTTGATGTATTCTTTATGCCAACTCTCTGCCAACACCTCATAGTCATCAAGTTTTGGGGGAGGAGGTGGTCAGAGGTACAGCCAGCAGGAAAGCGGTGTTCCCGTCATCCCTACTTGGCACAAAAACCTAAGAAGGACTATTATCATCCAGTAAAATTGAAAAAAGTCAAAAGGCTTCTTTAATTTAGACAAGGGGTATAATGACCCTGGCTGAGCATAAAGACGAAAGCCTCACTTCTTGATACGGTAAGGAATCAATTTTATATGCCGTGGTTTGGTCTACAATATGCCATAGTTTATATGCTGTAGTTGTTGAGACTTACAGATATTTTGTTCCCTGCCTTCCATCCCTTGTGCCAAGCTCATGGACTGTAGGCGCGAGACTGACTTTTGGGCACATTTACTAGAATTCTTCTGTGCGTACTTGGCTAAAAACTCTACTGTAAAATTAGTGTCTAGCACTTCATTCCTGCTTCAAACCATCTGTCTATTTGTTTTCCATTACTGTTACCCTCACTGGAAAGAACTACACCAGATTAATATTATACCTTGTCCCTTCCATTTCCCAGTTCTCTCAGGCTTTGCATTTGAGAGCAGTTCCACATACAAAAGTCATACTGGTTTCACTAAAATCAGGGTTTCTTTTAAATAGACTTGCTTAAACTAATGCAAACTAATTTGTGAGAACTAATATATCAGTTTGTGACCCTTTTCTATCAAATTAGTTAAATTATAAAAAATTAATTATTGGTTTATGTTGCTATTATGGTAACTTTCAGATCTAAGGTAATTAGATATAAATCAGCTGTAAACCAGTTTAAGTGTTTCCAGTTGGTGGTGTACACTGGTGGAACTAAATCAGTTCTTTAGTTAATTTGTGTGAGAGTAGAAAGAATTATACTGTAAGAGAAAGATGAATTATTCTGTAATAATTGAAAAAGTTGAAGGAATACTGTTTATCTCTGAACAGGAAGAAGAAAATGTATGTTAATGTTGAATAGCGATAGAAATGTAGCCGTGTTAGTCTGGTGTAGCTGAAACAAAATATAGGACTATGTAGCACTTTAAAGACTAACAAGATGGTTTATTAGATGATGAGTTTTTGTGGGCCAGACCCACTTCCTCAGATCAAATAGTGGAAGAAAATAATCACAACCATATATACCAAAGGATACAATTAAAAAAAAGAACACATATAAAAAGGACAAATCAAATCCCCCTTCTGTTCTGAAATTTGATTTGTCCTTTTCATATGTGTTCTTTTTTTTAATTGTATCCTTTGGTATATATGGTTGTGACTATTTTCTTCCACTATTTGATCTGAGGAAGTGGGTCTGGCCCACGAAAGCTCATCATCTAATAAACCATCTTGTTAGTCTTTAAAATGCTACATAGTCCTGTATTTTATGTTAATGTTGTTTGTAGATCAGAGTGCTAGCCAGGTGGGCCGGAGATATTAGAAAAAGGAACATTAGGTGTTAGGCAGAAAGTAATTGAGATAACCAGGGAGATATGGACAGGAGATTGCTGTGTGCTTGATGTGGAAATGAAGATACTTGACTAGCCTCACACTAATCATGTGAAGTTTTGCCCCTCTTTTAATCCCGGTAACTTGGCTTTTCTTTGACTGTATAAATCAAGGAGTTTGAACCTTGTGGGGTACTCACATTTTCTGGGTGCATTTTGCAGAGCGGCTTTGCTAATAAACAGAGCAGTCTGACAAATCTGTGAGTCCTGTCTGACTTCGACATTTGTTACTACTATTGAATACAGACAGGCCTTTAGACTCATGGGCCCTGATTCTTATTTGTTCTTCACTTTATGCAATCATTGATGCTAGTGGGCAGTGGTTGTAAAATGTTACTGATACAGAGCAGCAGCATTCCACACCCATATTGGCTGTAAATTATGAGTCAAGAGATGTATACTCGAGACCCATGTGCTTTCATTTTCAGTTCCAAAGGGATACAGCTTTTGCAATTCCACACAAGGAATAAATCCAGCTCTTATACCACCCCCCATGGAAGGCAAGCAAGATTCATCTCAGTGTAAGAATCCAAACATTTGTCACATGTTTCAGTGGCAAAGGGCCTCATCTCCTCTACAAACCACTGGCATAAATCAGAAGCAACTCTGTGGATGTTTGATGGAGTTATACCAGCAAAACTCAATGCAAGTGAGAACAAAACTAGGCCCAAAGCTTCCACAACAAGAAGGACTGTCCCTATTGCTTTGCTAAACCAGATAATTTCTCGAACCATGAGAGGTCAGTATTATCTAGCAGTATTATCAACACTTTCATTGCTTACTAGGCTCTTAGAAGACATTTAGGGGTAAATTGGTGCTAAATAACCAGACAGAACACTGAACACCAAAACTGGCAGCTATTAGCAAACTTTATGGGACACTTGGCAACACCCATAATAAGTGGACATCCAATTAAATAAATCATGCCAGACACAGACGTTGCTGGACCAGAGAATGCTGGACAAGAGAGGTTCAACCTCTACAATTTTCAGTGAACTAAGGAAAGTACTCAATAAAATAATATTACCATGTCGAGCTATATCACTGGTCTATGTCACTATGATTTTTGTAAAAAGCTTCTAGCAGTTTTAATAGAAGAGAGGCCCAAATCAAACTAAAAAAAAGCCCATAAGCTCAGAGTAGACATATATAAACTGACAGGCTGACTATATCCAAACTGCTGTTTTATAGCCATATTATGTGCTCAGTCTAAAGAAAAGTCTAATGTAACAATTTTAATAAAGATAAGACATTAGTCGAGGGGTGGAGCTTTGTTTTTTTCATTAGATATATTTGATTCTCCTCCTTAAAATGCTACAGTCAGCAGTAGCTTAATTCTAAGTTATAATTAGGGTTATGCATTAAACTAGGACTACTGAGCATGTCTAACCTAAAGGAGTTCAATGCATAAATGAAAAACAGACTTCTGGCTGACTGACTTGGCATCCACTAGGATACCAATATCTAGTAACAGAATAAATTTAAAATGAAAATTAAATGTTGGTCTTTATTGTTTAAATTGACGTCAGATTTACCAACTGTTTGTGAAAGGAAAATTGAAAAGATAAGCATGATTTTGGAACTGGCAGTATGTTCTGCTATACACCAGCTTGCTGTGATTTGGGGTGCACTTTAAAATAAATTAACACTAATTTTTACAGTCAACCAAATGATGTCAGCATGTTTTTTTTGTTAACAACATAGCTTCCCCAAACGCCACATGGGATTTAAATGCACAATTGTGTGTGTGAGAGAGAGAAGGCAAGAGAGAGAGCAAGAAGCACTGATTTATACTTAAACAAAATACAGGCTACATTTCTATCACTGTTTTATACTTGTGGAGGCTTAGCTGTGGTTACTCGGTTTCTAGATTTGCAAGTCAAACTGTGTTATAAAATTCACATTCCCGATAAAACATTAAATCCTCAAAAAAAAAAAAAAATAGGCCAAAACACCCAAACTGGTGGGGAGTTCACTTTGTTTTTCATTTTGTTTTGGTTTTTTATTTTTATTTTTTTTTAATTTCTTGGGATAAATGATGAAAATCCTCACTTCTCAAGAAACACAGTGTTTGTATTCCTATATAACTAAATGTAACAGGAAATATGGCATCACAATAGAAATGTGCAAAAGACATTTTCAAATGTTCTGCTCTACACCAAGTGTTTTGATCTTTGCAAAACATTCACCAGTATATTTTGGTCTGAGATATCTCTAAATCATCTAAAGTATTATAATGTTTGGCAGTAGACTCTATACATCTCAGGTCTTTAGCCAAAGAATACAGTTATGCAGCCTTTATATAAGGAAAACTGACAGTCACATTTTCAAATGGACAAAGTTGGATCTACACAGTGTTTGGGCGCAACGCTTATCTGTGCACAGACATTTGCTCCTATATGAGAGGAAATTTACATGTCAAATGCCCTTTGCACACCTTTTCAACTTAGTTATGTCCAATTTGTAAACTCTTTGTGCAGAGATGGTCCTTTTGTTCTGTTCCGTGCCTGGCACAATGGAATCCTGGTCCATGAGTAGGAATCATAGGTGATTTGATAATATAACTAAATCAATAGATTTATAAAAAAAATTTTGCAGGCAAATGGGTATCATGCTTGTATTTGTGCATACCCAACAGAGCTGGAACTCATTTCTATAGGCAAATTGTCAACTAGTGTAAATTGTCATAGATCTATTGATCTTCATGGAGTTATGACAATTAACCTAAAGGTGAAGATAGGCTTCAGTGTCTTTAAATGTCTGCAAAGCTTCTATGAAAATAAAACAAACAGTAACAACAGAAGAGATGCTTTGAAATCACGGGCATATAGCCTATCAATAGTAATGGCATCTACTTAATTAGGGTTTGATCCTTCAAGGTACTGTGTGCTATGGCCTTTACACAGCA
The DNA here is from genome assembly GCF_052426305.1 of Pelodiscus sinensis. Lineage (NCBI taxonomy): Eukaryota > Metazoa > Chordata > Testudines > Trionychidae > Pelodiscus > Pelodiscus sinensis. Next base: position 39,364,015 of record NC_143063.1, read on the forward strand.
AAACATTTAAGCAGATGCTTAACATTAAGCACCAGTTGCCTCATTGGAGTCAACGTAACAATTTACGTGCTTAATAAAAAATATGTGCTTAAGTGTTGGAGCCAGAGTGCATAGCTTGCAGAACTGAGTCTTCACGATGTAGGTTCAGACCTTAATTTACACACCCTATCTGAGGAGAAGAAACTGCAGCAAGGAAAGAACATTCTTTATTATCACATCCTTTAACTCGAGTATTTTGGAGTACAGACATCTTGCAATAGACCCTGTGAACAGGCCTTTAAATGGCTGTTGCAATAAGGATAGAAAGAGTTGGCCAACCTTCAAAGGATGTTGCTTTAATTATCTATAGAGACTTAACATGAATTAAAATGAAGCAGATTTTTTTTGAAAGGCACCTATAGATTGCAACAGACTTAAAAAAAAGGTAATTAAAGGTTTGTTTTGATCTTTATCTGAAGACGTGATTCTATGAATCAACCTTGATCGTTAACATTAATCTCTTCAAGTGGATCAGTCAGAAACCTGCCACTGTATGTTCCTATGTCGTATCCCAGGCCACTGGTTGAGTGGAAAAAGATCTGTTTCAACAAACCTAATTTTAGAGCTGATTCTGTAACTGCTAAACTCAATGGCAAAGTTCCCACTGACTTCAACCGAGTCATGATTGCCTCCCATATACCTATCTCATAATTCCAGATGAAAGAATAAGACATTGACAGTTTACTATATACTATATGATCTTTAGCCTACAGAGTACAAATTATCTTCTCTTCTAGTAACAAAGATCTGAGAGAGATTACCAGAATCCCTATTTACACTAATTTCCTTCTTTGAAATGGTCTTCTTTCCAAATACAGCATCTGGTTAAAGAGAGTGGAGAACAAGTTAATCATCTGTCAGTATAGGCTGTAGACTTGACTATAAAACTAGCATATAAAAATAGCAAGAATCACCGTAGATGCTTTCACCTGTTTTGAATTAAATGTAATGCTGTTGCACCATAAGAAGTCACACAAAAAGTTAAGACTAGAGTCTCAGTGTAAATCAGCATAGATTCATTAAAACTCACTAGGATTACACTGATTCAAACCAGAGGATTTAGTCTCATAGCTGCAAATGAAAATGTCAATAATTACATTTCCACAACAAGCAAAGGCTGCCCTAGTTTTAGGCAAATGAAGGAGGCTGGCGTGCTACCTGACGGGAGAAATTATATTGCTATACAACCAACTTAAAGTTCTATAAGTTAGATTATAACTTTTGAAGAAGCAATTATGATTTTATTGCATTCACGCTGCTGATGATTAATGCTGAGAGCCTAGGGGAAAATGCATCCTATCATTTGCTAACATGCACTATAATTATGCATACCTCTCCAGGTACTGTAATTTAGGACTTAGAAAGCAACATTCTGAATGAGGACTGCTGCACTTATAAAACATTACAGATGTGTTATCATATAAATGAGGTAGCTTTGACATGACAGTGTTCTAATAAATCGTCAACTAAGATTTGGAGACAAGATATGTCAAAAGCAAATCCACACTGTCTCTTAATCTTCTACATAAACCGTTTATTTTTTCTGAGCCCTCCAATAGTACATATGTCAAGAAGGCTTTGATGGCTTCTAGATTAAAGTAGGGATCCCCCGCCCTTCCTTGCAGGTCATCTTGAGAATACTCATTTTTGTTAAATTAACTCAGCTATTTGCAGTATTTAAATGTGAACCAAAATAAAGCTGTTGCCATCAAATGGGGGAAGTTCTGAGATGAACTTCATAAATAAAAAACTGATTTTGCTCCATTGCTGGGGAAGTTTTAAATGTCTAATGATATTCTGTCATTGCGAGAGCTTGCATTTCAAACCGCTTTCCCTGCAAAAAGTGCTTTGTGTTCTACACGATGAATTTAGGAAAAACCTTTTGCTTGATGCTTAGGTTAGTTATTTTATGGTGCCTCTCAGGTGCCTCCTCTAAGGTCAGGAGCCCATTGTGTTGCACCTACACTTCATTAGAGACAGTACCAGCTCCCCCAAGAGCTTACAGTCTCACTACACAAGGCAAAGAGAGAATGGGAGGAGAAACAGAAACATAAGAACAGTCATACTGGCACTAACAAATGGTCCCTCTAGTTCAGTATTCCTATCTCCAACTTGTACCAGAACTTCTGGAGGAGTGTACAGAACAGCTCAGTCAAAGTGATACACCTTTATTTTTTCTTCTCGGCTTCCAGAGGTGATGAGAAAGGCAATGTGAAGTCACAGCTGTGAACAAGAGGGCTGCGACTAGACTGGCAAGATTTTCTGTCTACACTGAAAAGATTTTCTGTCTACACTGTCTACACTGGCCACTTGAATTTCCGCAAGAACACTGACTTCCTACTGTCTGAAATCAGTGCTTCTTGTGGAAATGCTATGCTGCTCCCGTTTGGGCAAAAGTCCTTTTGCGCAAAGCTTTTGCACAAAAGGGCCAGTGTAGACAGCTCAGATTTGTTTTGCGCAAAAAAGCCCTGATTGCAAAAATGGCGATCAGGGCTTTTTTGTGGAAAAGCGCGTCTAGATTGGCACGGACGCTTTTCTGCAAAAAGTGCTTTTGTGGAAAAGCATCCATGCCAATCTAGACGCACTTTTCCGCAAATGCTTTTAATGGAAAACTTTTCCATTAAAAGCATTTGTGGAAAATCATGCCAGTCTAGACGTAACCAAGCAGTAGAGAACCTCCATCCCTGATTTTCAGTTCACTATCTACTCAGTCACACTCGTTGCTGCAAGTTCTGTTGGTTGAGATCCTTAAAGGTATCCAGAAGCCTAATGCCCAATGGATCTGTCTCTTGATACCTTCCTCCTTTTAATATAATGCTTAGCCATATGACCTAATATCATTGTATTGGAAAGAATTGTCACTCTATTAATTAAAATGTATTTAGAACAGAAAAGAACTAACCAGGGATCTTCAAGTCCTCCACTGAAAAAAGGAATTACGACCATTTAGAATTGTATTGGACAGTCACCAAGACAACTTCTGTAAATGCTCAGGAAGATAAAAATTAATAATAAAAATTAACACATTTTATTGATTTCGTACTGCAAGTAGTGAACACAGTGCTCATCATCCTATGTTTGGAATTCGCCTCAAGACTCTCATTAATCATAAAATATCCTCACACCTCGCTGCAAATTTGCCGTTAGGAGTTTACATTGATGCTGTGTTGGAAAATACTGACTAATAGCACTATAGGGTTAATGGGATTTTAGCGTATTTTCTTCTCTTCCTGCTACAAATTTATTAGTCACTTCAGACATGCCATTTACATTAAATCTACATGCAAGACTCTGGGCAATCAGAAACAGTTTATGCTTAACCCAGAGGAACTAAAAAATGCGTCACTTGTGACTTGCTTTATTTCCTTAATGCTTGTACTCTAAAAGTTCCACTCTAAATGTCTGTATTTTTTTTTTTCAGAGCGGGAGCAAAGAAGAGAGATCAGTGCTGGGTAATAAGACACACTTTGCCATTATTAAGAAAGAAACAATAATACACACATTTATATTCATTATTCAAACTCAGAGTTTGCTGAATTGCTTTGAGTTGCTGGCAAAAGGAGAATGTGAACATTGTCTATCAAGTTTCTCATGCACGCGCCAAAGAGGACAAAGAATGCCTAAAGGGATGTTTGTATCTGCACCATGATAGGTGGCGCTCATATTAAGCATCACATGTGACTAACTGAACATAAATTGTCATGTTAAACAGATAATTTTCTCCACTGAATAGAAAAAAGTAGCATATGGGGTGTTGTCCTACTTAATACTAAGTGTGAAATATATTGTTCAGTGATGTCTTTGGTGGTGGTGAACACAGCAATCAGTTTGCTCCACAAACCTGTTCTCAATCAAAATTGCCATATGCTTTGTGAACATACTTAGCAACAGAGTCCATATTAGAAAAGTTATGAAACAATGTGGGTAGTATATTTTCTCATTTAATTTTTTACAGAAGAAACTATGGACAGGTAATGCAAATGAAGGAATGGAAGTGAATGAACAATATGCATTTTTATGTGTTACAATATGTGAGAATGCAAAAGTTTGCCAACCTGTGGATTTGGATGTCTAACTATTGACACCCACATTTGAAAACTGTGCACATTATTATATCATGTTTAATACTAATTTTGCTTCAATGTTCAGCAATTATAAGAAAGTCAGTTGTAATCAGATACTTGACACAATCAACATGAACAACAGGAGGCAAAAAATACAAGTTCAAATAGAGATAGAACAGGTTAAAGAGTATAATATAGATGGATCCGAATTGGAAGGGCCTGATGAAATTTATACTAGAGTAACTCAGGAACTAGCTGAAACAATCTCACAACTGCTAGCAATTCTCTTTGAAAACTCATGGAGGTTGGGTGAAGTCCAAAAGGACTGGAGGAAGGCAAACACCATGCCTAACTTTAAAAAAGAACCAGAGCTCAAAATAAGCTACAATCTGAGTTAATTTTGAAATAGCTTATTTCAAAATTTGTCTGTCTACATAGCGCCAAATTTTGAAATAGAGCACTATTCCAAAATATCCCTTACTCCTCATGGAACGAGGTTTACAGGGATGTCGGAATCATGACCTTGTTATATTTCAAAATAACGGGCTTGCTCAAAAGATGCAGAATAGCTATTTCAGGATTCTGGAACTATCCCGAAATAGCTCCGCAGAGTAAACGTACTTAGAAAACTTGACTTATGAGAAAAGGTTAAAAACTGGTTGCATTTAATTTTGAGATAAGAAGACTGAGGCTATGGCTACACTGCCATTCTTCTGCGGAAGAGGATATGCAGATTGTGCTTGCATTTGCATATCTTCCAATTCTTTTTTCAGAAGAGGTTTTGCCAAAAAAAAGCCCTGTGTAGACGGGGCCATTTGTCGGAAAAAACCCTCTTTCACAAGATCCTGTAAACCTCGATTTTTGAGGACTAAGAGATCTTGCGACAAATGGCCCCGTCTACACGGGGCTTTTTATTGGCAAAACCTCTTCCGTAAAAAGAATAGGAAGAAGATATGTAAATGTGAGAGCGATTTGCATATCCTCTTCCGCAAAAAAAATGGCAGTGTAGCCATAGCCTGAGTGGGAGCTGGAAAATAGTCTTCAAATATGTTAAGGACTGTTATAAAGAGGCAGTGATCAGTTGTTCTCCATGTCCATTAAAGGTATTACAAGAAGTAACAGTGTTAATGTGTAGCAAGGGAGAGTTAAGTTAGCTATTGGTACATTTTTCTAACTGTAAATATAGTTAAGCACTGGATTAGCTTTCTAAGGGAGGTTGTGCAATACCTGTCATTAGAGATTTTTTTAAGAACAAGTTAGACAATCACATGTCTGGAATAGTGGAAGTAGATTTAGTCCTACCTCCAGGAGAGCCTACAGAATTGCTTGATCCCTGGACAAAGTGTGTGTGTGTGTTAGGGAGGAGTGGACTCCGTGCTCCCAGAAGGAGAAAGGACTTGAGTGCAACGGGTGGAGCTAGGGATATCCTTTGCCACCCAGACAATGCCACACAACCCTTCCTTCCCTAGCTAGCCCTCAGAACTGCCTGGAGTGCACCTTGTGGGGCTCTGCCAGTGATTTAATGGGCCTGAGACTCCAGCAGCAGCTGCCAAGAGCTTCAGGTACTTTTGAATCCCTGGACCCCAGGGCAGTTGCCCATTTTGCCCTCTACCCCATCAATGGGCCACATAGGGAGTTGGACTAGATCATCTCTTGAGATCCCTTCAAGCCCTACATTTCTATGATTCTGTGCTTCCATAATCTTTGGGCAGTGATTGAAACCCACAACCTTTGCAAGAAGAAATTCAACAAGGTAACTTATTTTGCACCTTGATTAACAAAAGAAGAGACAGAAAGAACAAGTAATCAAAAGGTTACTTCACAATCTCTTGAAATCCCACTCTGGCACGCCAGGCATTATTGCTCCCCTGGGAATGCATTGCCATTGCTCTTCAGAGTTCACTGCATCCCGCGGCTTGTGGGGATGGTGGTTAAGTACATGAAGTTAAATAAAAATCTCTGTGGTGTCACTTAGGAGCCACTCTTTGGAGTATATAATGGAACTCAACATCTGTGCATGCCAGAGACTTCAGGTGTTTCACACTTCCTGCTCCTCAATTTATGGAACATGCAAATGAAAGTAAACCAGCTAAACGCTCTTTAACAACAGGAGCCTTTTGGTCATATTTCAATCACATTACTCTGAAGAGCTGATTAATTTAGCCACCCAGAAGGATACCATAGGTGATGCTTCCACTTAAAATAAAATAGAGGCTTGCGTTGTTTGATAATGTGACATCATTTTGATAGCAACAATACAAGCCGCTTCCCGTTTCTGTGCAGACCAATTTTCAAGCAGGAGGTGTCTTGTGCTTCACCTTAATAATGAATCAAACTGAACGACATTTCAAATGGCAATCATTTCCCCAGGAGATGCAGCTGCAATCTTAGTATTTTCTGTTTTCTCTCTCCTTCTGATTTCTCTTACTCACAGTGTGAGGCAGCTGAGTAGAAGGTAGACCACGTTATCGGCAACAATGCTACAATTAATGCTGAAGAAAAAAATACATTTGTCTACAAAAGAACAGATCTGTGAATACCTATGGGACCAACTGTACTTTAAAAATGGAGCCATTGTGCACATTTACTGAAGAGCATTTCATTTCTCTAGTTCTGCTACAACTAGTTAACCATATCAAGATAATAAGTGCTATCGAGATTCTGCACCCGCCTTAAGGTTGTTTACTGCATGCCTGAGTCTGTTAAAAATAACAGGCAGAGTTGGCTGTGTTCAGGCCTGCGGAAGGGGGGGAGCAAAGAAGGCAACTGCCCTCAGCTATTTTTCAAGCACTTGCCCAAATCTCCCCACCTCAAGTCTGTTGACCCGGGCTGGGAGGCTTTCTGCCATAGGCTGTGTAAACATATCCACTGGGGCTCTGCTGTCAAGAGAGAGGAAGACACAGCCCCTGTGTGGAGATGCTTACCCACTAACTCAAGACAAGATATAAGCAACAAGCAGAGTGGGGGAGCTGGCAGCCTCCACAAGCCCTTAGGCAACGTGGGAAGGCCTGGATCCACACTCCTGGAAGGGGCGGGGCCTCAGACAGAAGGGGTGGGGCCTCAGGCAGAAGAGTCAGGACCAGGGCAGCCAGCCCTCAGCACTGTTTGGAGTACAGTGTGCCCCACCTCCTCATTCCTCAGAGCCACTCCGGGTATGTCTACACTACAGCACTAATTCAAACTAACTTTGAATTAGTTAATTCGAACTAAGGTAATTCAAATTAGCACATCTAGACTTAAAAACTTTAAAAAAAATAGCGTTTTGCTAATTCGAACTAGCATATCCACACTGAGTGGACCCTGAACCGAGGTTAAGGATGGCCGGAAGCAGTGCCGGCAGGGCATCAGATTAGGACTTAGAGTGTGGAGCTGCTGCCTCAGGCTAGCCGAGGGCTGTGCTTAAAGGGACCCGACCCCCACCACGGACAGACAGTTCTCAGGGGTTCCTCGCTTGCAAAGCAGTCCTGGCTTGGAGTGCCCTGAGTGCCCACACTCGGCACATCACAGCACTCGGCCATCAGACCGGCTGCACTTGCCGCAGGCTGCCATCCGGAGGGGGGGCAATCAAGGGGCTTCAGGAGAGTTTCCGCCCCGAGGAGCCCAGTCCTCCCCATCGGGGGCTCGTGCCCCATTCCTCCCTCACCTCCTTCCACTTACCGCTCCCTAGCCCCCCTTCCTGATGTACAAAATAAAGGACACGTGTGTTCAAAAATAGAAACTCTCTTTATTGAACAAAACTCGGGGAGACTGGGAAAAGGAGGTGGGAGAGGGGAAGAGAGAGGATGGGAGAGGGGAGGGCAACTACAATGATCAGGGGTTTGGAACAAGTCCCATATGAAGAGAGGCTAAAGAGACTGGGACTTTTCAGCTTAGAAAAGAGGAGATGGAGGGGGGATATGATAGAGGTCTATAAAAGCATGAATGGTGTGGAGAGGGTGCATAAAGAAAAGTTCTTCATTAGTTCCCATAATAGAAGGACTAGAGGACACCAAATTAAATGAATAGGTAGCAGGCTTCAAACTAACAACAGAAAGTTCTTCTTCACAAGGCAAATAGTCAACCTGTGGGACTCCTTGCTGCAGGAGGCTGTAAAGGCTAGAACTAGAACAGAGTTTAAAAAGAAGTGAGATAAAGTCATGGAGGTTGGGTCCATGGAATGGTATTAGCCAGGGGGTAGAAATGGTGTCCCCGGCCTCTGTTTGTGGAAGGCTGAAGATGGATGGCATGAGACAAATGGCTTGGTCACTGTCTTCGGTCCATCCCCTCCAGGGTCCCTAGTGTTGGCTGCTGTCAGCAGACAGGCTACTGGGCTAGATGGACCTTTGGTCTGACCCAGTACGGCCATTCTAAGCTCAGGGCTCAGGGTCGGGGGTCTCAGTGGACCACCTTGCTTTTCATGCAAACCTGCTCCTGGGTGGCCAGGCTGGCAGCTATCCTGCCCTAGATAGCCACTTTCCTGTGCCTAGTGCGGAGGTCGTGGATGAGGTCCACAATGTCTGCACTAGACCAGGTGGGCGCCCGCCTCTTGCAGACCTGGGCAGGCTCCCGGGAGCCGCCAGCCTGTTCCCGGGAAGAGGCGGAGGGCTGGGTGGCAGCGGGTGGCCGGCTCGAGCCGTGCCAGGTGCAGGGTCTGCTGGCTGGGTGCTGGCAGGCTTGCACCTGGCACGGGCACCTTAGCCAGCCCGTGCCCCTTTAAGGGGTCCGGGGCCGGGAGGAGGACCGACGAGTTTCCCTGGTGGTGCCCAGAGTGGCCACCAGGGAAAGCTGGGGAGGGCTAGCCTAGCCTCCCACTAGTTCGAATTAAGTGGCTACACAGCCCTTAATTCGAACTACTTAATTCAAAGTAGGCGTTAGTCCTCGTAGAATGAGGTTTACCTAGTTCGAATTAAGTGCTCTGCTAGTTCGAATTAAGTTCGAACTAGCGGTTTGTATGTGTAGCGCCTATCAAAGTTAATTTGAACTAACGTGTGTTAGTTCGAATTAACTTTGCAGTGTAGACATACCCACATTGTATATTGTGGTGCTCTGGTGGCAATTTAAAGATCCTAGCGCTGCCACATTAGAAGCATCAGTAGGCAGGAGCCCTGGCCCCTTTGAATCACTGGGCCCTGGAACAGTTGTCCCCATTGCCACTCCCCTCCTCGCCCCATCAGCAGGCCCAGGGGCAGAGTAGCTGTTATTTGTGCTTGCGTAATAGAACTATCTACAGATCCTCATCCAATGCCTTAGCCATTCTTTCTCTAGGCTGGCAGCTTATGCAGAATGTCTGTGTGCACCATTTAATTCGAATATAAGCTCTTTGGTGCCGTGACCAACCTTTTTATTCTGTTTGTCCAGTACCAGCACAATGGGGACTTGCACCAGGCTTGGGGCTCCTGCGTTTTACAGTAAAAACAAATAACAAACAACATGCAAGTTTGCATTTTAGGAAACTCTCATAAGATGTAATTAAACAAGAGACGGAGGTATCAGGCCATCCTTTATCCCAAAATCTAGTGTGTGGTTTACGTGTTGAGACTGTCACAGGTGATAAAGCTTATCTAATCACTTCTACCATGTGGCTTAGGAGACTGAGTTTATCTTTCACTATATACCTGATGTTCCTGAGCAAATCCTGCAGCACAAAGGTGACAGAGAGCCCATTCTGGTCAACTGGAAAACTCCGCTTACCTCAAAAGGGCAGAACCAGGCCTTGTGGTAACCATAGACATATTCTGGTAGCTCCTTTTGGAGGAAGACTCTAATAATGTGGCCGTTTGATTGGTTAGACATCACTGAACGAAGGTAATGTATGTAGACATTTAGGAAATGGTGGTCACCCACTGCACTAGACTTCACCATAATTTAAAACATACATAACCAGCTCCTTATCTGGTGTAAATGACCATGAAATGCCATGTTAAACGGTCCGAGCATCTGTCTCTAACTCCCACATGCACCATGCAATGCAATCAATATAGCAATAGAGCAGCCATAAGCCACTGCTGTATAAATTCATTTTTGGATTGAAAATAGAAGATCAATATGTTTAATACAACCTGGTGATGGAATAGTTAACAGTAGAATCTGTTTCTTTTTCATGCAAAAAACTTTTTCATTACCAAAAAAAAAATAATGGGGAATAATGCACAAGTGAATTGTTAGGGAACATATGAATGAGTCAAAGGATTGAATTGAGGACAAATCAGTGCTGGAAAACAAAATGACTGTTATTTAGCAAAAACTGGCAATCTAGCCAGCAGCCATGCAAACTTATAGAATGCCTGGTCAATGTGCTTCTTCCTTGCCTAGCCGTTCAGGAAGGCAGCTTTTATCTATTTGGAAATAGAGCCTCATGCAGTGTAAGTCAGTGTATCCCATTAACATCACTGAAGCTACACCAATTTACAACAGTGGAGAATCTGACCTGAATCCAACTGAATTTTACTGCTCAGTTTGATAGTTTCTCATTCTTAATTGTTGTATTTTCCCCTCATATACTCACAATCAAAAATAATAACAAAGCCCTGATTAGTACTTGTGTTGATTCCAAAGACTATTTTTCATGGAGCTAAGAGGAAGAGTAAGCTCTTTTTTTAATGGAATAAGACTGTTCTCTACCAAAAATGTTTAATCATAATTACATTAAGAAACATTTATAAAAAGTTAAGTAATAAAATAAAATGGGTTGCAGAAAGCAAAAGGAGCGGGGGGAGGACAGAAAGGATTAAGTGGAGTCATATAAAGAATAGATACTATTTAATGAAAATTTCCACGGTGTTCAACATTTTTATTATAGTTAATAGCACCACGCTTCATTTTTGTCTGCAGTAATTGTGTATCCTTAATGAATGGGCACTCTTATTTCCCCATTGAGCACTGACAGAAATTAATAAACCTAATTCTGTAGGTTTAAGTTTAATTCTGGTGAAATATATAAAGTAGTTACATTTTCACTTAGCGACTAACTGGGATAGAAATGGTCTTAAGCTTCTCAGCAACTTAATAGGGAGTAAATTGGGTTTTCTTTTCTTTTTTTTTTCCTTTCACCCTCCAGCACTTGGGTTTATTTTCATTGCCGTGTGCAATAAAAGACATGTCATGGCCGGTGAGGCTGAACAGAACCCAGAATGAGGGTTGTAAAAAAATACAATTACTAGACTTAGCCCTTTATTCTGGCCCAGTTGTTAATGATTGGCGAAGACAATCTCATTGGTTTACTGTTTGATAGAGACAACAAGCAATCAAGGAAATCCAGATTGACAATAAGAAAACAAAAGAGGACACCACAGTAAACTCCAAAATGGGGTGCTCTGAAACTGGTTAATTCTCTCCTTGTCTGGTTGTATCAGGTGTCAAAGGTAGAAGTAAAACTATGTTTAAAGTAGATAATGCAGGGTGCAATTATTTGGGATTGTTTAAAATAAAAATGGTATTGAGTGTGATTGTAGGTAACCAGTTCTGATGGTGACATTCTGGGATAGCACTAGATGGAATACAAGGCAGAATCTAACCCCCCAGGAGTTCATGCACGCAGTGTGTTCAGGTAGAATTCTCTGCAGCCAGACTGTGCCTCAGGCTAAGATCTTATGAGTTAAACAGAGTGGACCTATTTTCTATCTAGATAAGAAGCCTGTAAGGAACCCCCCCGGGCACTGCATGAAGTAGTGCTGATGATTCACCAATGGCAGCTCTTCTCCCTGTGCAACTGTGAAGCAAGGACCTAGCATAATGTTTGCTGTTGAGAGTTGCCACCTTTTGGAGGCCAGCTGAAACTAGTGTCCTGATCACCTGTGGCCATTAAAAAGCCATAGTATTTTTACAGGAACAGGTATGTCAATCCTGTGTCTTGGCAAAATTCCACTTTGAGATCAATATATATTAATATTATATAGACTATATTAATAATGATATGCATGTGTCCTATCTACAGTTCTACCTTGAAGTTTCACATATATCATGGGCCAGATCTTTAACTGGTGTAGGTACAGACAAGCAAAAATATAATTTGCCACCCTAATTTCCACTCTGTTAGAGATGCTGGGAGCACAGTAAGGGTGACAATGAATGAAGGTTGAGAGGACGGGGAATGGAAAGTACGAAGTTGCAAGAAAGAAATATCATGAGAGACTCCTATTGTTGTATTATCACCCAGGTACCTTGGTTAGATCCTCCTTATTTCAAGTCTATAAATATAATTTAGTTAAATGGTGTTTAATATGAAGATATAGACCTAGAAAAAAAGGGTTGGTAGAAGGACAGTGATGGCAGTGACCTTTGAGAAGAGGTCTGAGAGGAAGAGGGAAGTCACACGGGTAAATGAGGTCAGGAAAGATGCCCCAATGCCTACTGGTGCATCCTGAGACAAGACACAAAACTGTCCATAAGTAAAGACCACTGGGGAACAAACCACCAAGTTGTAGTGGTGGAAGGTTGGCAGGAACAGAAGAGCAAGCAGCAAGAAAGGAAAAGATGGAGAGGATTGTGCACAGCAGCTGTGGGGCGCTGAAAGTGAGGATCGGGAATTTGAATGTGAGAAGACAGGCAGTCAGGTACAAAGACTCAACAATCCAAAGCAAAAAGTGGAAAAGAGTAGTAAAAATCAAGGCAGAGTTGACCAAGGCCTGGATCAAGCATTTTGCAGTGTGGAAGGAGACCACAGAATGGTCTGAGAGAGGAATAAGTGGCAAGATTTAGCAGTGACCTGCATGGGGAGGAAGAGAAGAGCCAAAGGTCCAATCACAGTAAGGTTGCAGGCCTGATTTCCTGGATAGTGGATTGGCAGACATTCCTAAAGAGTGTTGCGGAGAGAGAGACGGGGGTAGGCTTGTTTGGGAGTTCCACTTTTGCCCTTGTTTCATCATTTGTTGTCCTCTGGTTTGAACAAACGTTTACTTTATCCAGTCAGGAAGCAGAAACATCATCATGTGACCTTGGTGACCACTCTCACACCTCGCCAAAAAAAAAATAGTCAAATGTAACAGTTCATGAACAACCAAAAGACTTCATTATTCTCAGCAGCCTATAACTCACAGGGCAAGCATGGGCTCTGAATCCAAAAGGAGCTGTTCCAGTGAGAAATGAGATGAAATAATATACTACTGTGGGTGTTCCTGAGGGAGGCATGATAAAACGCTGCTATCAGAAAAGGTCAGTTGCAACTGAGAAGCCTACAGTGGGCTGCCTCTGCCACCTTATATCAATTCTGCAATCCTCAGATATTAAAAGGAAAGTATTTTGTGGGAGGTTATTGAGGGAAAGGAAGCAAACAAGTCAGTGAGCTACACAGGACATAAGCAGGATGCTGAAATGCAGTGGATACTCTGTTCAGGGTATTGAAGAATTCTTCCGTGTGCTATGCCACCATCTCTCTAGATAGCTTGGGCTCTGGTTCTGCTATTAGATCCATGCAGATGAATCTAGTGACAGACTCAGGGCCTGTCCACATAAAATCCTCATCACCATGGATTCTGAATGCTAAAAACATTATAAAGCTGTACAATTACACAGGAAGTTATGACAAAAATACATGCCACATGATAGGCCTGTTGGCGTCTGAGGGGCATCTGGCAAAGTGGCTTGCTGTTCCAAAGTACTGCTGATCAGGAAATTATTTTCCCCTTTCTCACCATGGAATTTGTTTCCATTTTTTGTAAAAAAAAAAAATTCTCCACAATTGTTCACATTTTCATCAAGACTGTTCAGTTGCTGCAACCCAAAACAAAATCATAGCTCAGCCGGTCAAGTTTTCAGCAAAAAAACTCATACGTTTTCTATGAAAACAGAGAGGTTTTTTTGAGTGGAGGAGCAAAATCTTCCATTTTGGCAATCCTTTTTGGTATAAAAAAGTTCAGATGAAAATGAGTTTAGTGGTTCTAAGAGCCCTGGTCTACACTAGGGAGATATTTCGAAATAACCCCTCTTATCATATATATAGTAGCCCAATGTCTGTGACTCTGTAACGCTGTAGCGTTACAGTCTTACCTCTAGGGGGTGCTGTTGCCTCCTGCCGTGGCGCTCGGCTCACTTCTGCGCTGCTCAGCTGGGCTGCCGCAGGGGAGCAAGCGGAGCAAGTGACTGGAGTCCGCGCTGCCCATGCAGCATGGGAGTGCTGCATGGGGAGTACAGACCCCAAACGGCTGCTTGCTCCCCTGTGGCGGCCTGGCTGAGCAGCGCAGAAGTCAGCCAAGTGACGTGGCGGGAGGGGGAGGGGGAGCCAGCCGTATACATCACCGCCCTGCCCCCCTTTGCCTCCCACCGTGGCGCTCGGCTGAGTTCTGTGCTGCTCAGCCGGGCCGCCACAGGGGAGCACAAGAGGCTGTTTGGGCTCCGCGGTCCCTGTGTTGCATGGGGAGCATGGAGCCCAAACAGCCGCTTGCGCTGCTTGCCCCTGCATGGGGAGTGCGGAGCCCAAACAGCTGTTTGGGTCCATGGTCCCCCGAGTGAGCGGCAGGAGGGGGAGAAGAGAAAGAGAGAGGGAGAGAGAGGCAGAAGGCGGAGGAAAGAGAGAGAGACGGACATGGGGGGGAAGACCCAAAAATCCCGGTTTATGACAGGCTATGGGCTACTTTTGAAATAATAAGCGAAGCATCCACACTACCAAAATCATAATTTTGAAATAACGGTCTGGTTATTTCGAAATATGTACTCCTGCTTTCCTTAGACGCTTATTTTGAAATAGTTATTTCTGGAGTTATTATTTCAAATGTAGTTATTTTGAAATAATTTCCTAATGTAGACATGCCCACAGTGACGCCTATGTAAACCACTTATTCCAGTTCCTACGGATGGTCTTAGGAGCCTAATTTCAGGCATCCACCATTGAACATATACATTTTCCCCTTTGCCTCAGAAAGGCATCACTCCTTCCTTGTTCTCCCTTGCTCCCATCAATACTCCTACCGCTTTCCATTTAAGTTGCACTGGGATACCCACTATTGGAGCACCCAGGTTAATGCTCCACCCAGTGGCCACCCATTTCCACCTGCGTAGTCAGGGTTGTGCAGTAATAGAGGTGTAGTACTAGCTTGAGCATTGGCATCTGAATTTAAGTCTGGAGAGAACACCTATGTTCATAGAGATAAGGTCTTATGACCCTGAGTAGCCCTAGAGGCTGGGCCATGATTTCAGCCTGAATTAAATGTGTTCTGGACTTAAGGAGATTGCACTTTATGCTTGTTCAAAGACCATTTAAATGTGAGAAGTCCCATGCTGAACGGTGGTGGGATGATGCAGAAGCAATAGAGATTGGCTCCCATAGCAGCACTTCAAGTTTGGGCATTGAGGGATTTCTTGCTACTGGCGAGGTACAGCTAAAGTCATGGCTCTGTCCCAGCATTTCATCTAATAAAGGCTGAAGCAATTTCTACTCAACGACTGTATCTTGGTTCTTGAGGATAAAAATGGTGTTTCCCCAAGGCTGAATTTCCTACACATTTCCCACGGCCATCTCTTGGCATTGGCAAAACAGTGTCATGCAAATCAGACAGACATACACCTGGGTATGCTGCATATAAAAGTTGCCCCAACATGTTGAAGATCAAATTCTGCTGCCTTACAGACAACATTGCTCTTTGGTTGCCACATCCTCCAGAAGAGTCAAGAAAGGCAGCTTTCCTGCAACCACCTGGCTTTCTTGCCTGTGAATAGAGGGAGGATCTACCTGCGAGCAATACACCACCTTCTTCTCCTACCTCCTCCACTTTTTTGTTTGAATAGACTCCGATCCTATTTGTCTGAAGAAGCGCTTTCCCACTCACAGTGCCAGTGGTACAGTGAAACTAACTAGGATCATGTTCTATGGTCTATTTCACAGCACTGCGGGCACCACTGGTAAAATGCAAGTGCACAGGAATATGAGCTGAGTCAATCTGTCTTTCCAGGTGCTAGTGTCTGATAATTACATGTGTAGAGTTGGGGAGAGGGGGGGAACCATGGAGGTAGCCTTAAGGAGGAGAAAAGGGAAGAGAGAAATAGAGACTGGAAAAGGAGAGGAAACATTCTAGAGTAAAAAGGAAGACTGGAAAAAAAAAGAAGGAAAAGAAACAAAAGACATAAAAAAAAGGGGTGAGAAAGAAAACCATGTTAATTCAACATCATTGTAGAGGCTTGTCCCACCAATATAATGGAAATGCATTGTGGGAAATCTGGATTCATTAATTGTCTCTTGGGTTAGGAGTGCTGCGTGATAGGGCACGTCTAGCTAGCTGGCTCCTCTTGCAGTTCTGCAACTGCTCTGCAACTGCTCAGCCCCATCCCTGCCTGAGCCCCACCCCATCCCACCCCCAAAAGCAGACAGCATGTACAGCAGAGGCACCATGTGCTGCCCCTCATCCACAGGCACCAACCCCACAGCCCCCATTGGCCACAGTTCTCCATTATTGATCAATGGGAGCTGCAGGAGTGGTGTCTGCTGGCAAGGAAAGTGTGTGGAGAACCCCTGGAACAGCAATTATTAGCCCAGCAGAAGCCACAGCCAGTCCTCGTCCAATGAAAAGAACACAGTCACTACATGCGAGCTTTTGAACAGGAAGCCTGCACTTGGAGATGTGCTCTGAAGACCCAATGGAAGATGGCAGAGGGGGAAAATATGCTAATGTCATGCCCCAAGTGTACTTCATGCTACAACACTATAGAACGACTGGTGGGCTGGAATCACAGACGGCTACATTTCCTCTCTTCAGTTGCATTGAATCTCCTTTGCCATTGCAGCTGTGCTCTAATGTCATCACCTGACACATGATGAAAGCCGCTGATTTCAGAACCACATATTTTAAGGAAGGAACATAATCATTAATGAAGCAGTGTGACCGGGAGTACTCTGAAGGCTTCACACTTGGCTTAGTGCTCATGACAACAATAATTAGCCAGGAATAGTCATCATAAAGGGTATGTCTACACTAGAAAGTTAGTTCGAACTAACGGACGTTAGTTCGAACTAACTTTCCTAGGCGCTACACTAGCGCTCCGTTAGTTCGAACTTAATTCGAACTAATGGAGCGCTTAGTTCGAACTAGGTAAACCTCATTTTACGAGGACTAACGCCTAGTTCGAACTAGCTAGTTCGAACTAAGGGCTGTGTAGCCCTTTAGTTCGAACTAGTGGGAGGCTAGCCCTCCCCAGGTTTCCCTGGTGGCCACTCTGGCCAACACCAGGGAAACTCTATGCCCCCCTCCCGGCCCTGGACCCCTTAAAGGGGCACGGGCTGGCTATGGTGCCCGTGCCAGGTGCAAGCCTGCCAGCACTCAGCTAGCAGACCCTGCACCTGGCACGGCACAGAGCCACCCACCTGATGTCCCCCAGCCCACCCCCTCTTCCCAGGACCAGGCTGGCAGCTCCCGGGAGCTTGCCCTGGACCACAAGAGGCGGGCACCTTCCTGGGCTAGTGCGGACATCGTGGACCTCGTCCACGATCTCCGCACTAGGCACAGGAAAGTGGCCGGCTAGGGCAGGAGAGCTGCCAGCCTGGCCACCCAGGAGCAGGTGTGCATGAAAATCAAGGGGGTCCACAGAGACCCCCGACCCTGAGCCCTGAGCTTACAATGGCCGTCCTGGGTCAGACCAAAGGTCCATCTAGCCCAGTAGCCTCTCTGCCAACAGCGGCCAACCCTAGGGACCCTGGAGGGGATGGACCGAAGACAATGACCAAGCCATTTGTCTCGTGCCATCCCTCTCCAGCCTTCCACAAACTTTGGGCAGGGACACCACTCCTACCCTCTGGCTAATAGGACTCCATGGACCCAACCTCCATGACTTGATCTCACTTCCCTTTAAACTCTGTTCTAGTTGTAGCCTTCACAGCCTCCTGCAGCAAGGAGTTCCACAGGTTAACTATTTGCTTTGTCAAGAACAACTTTCTCTTACTAGTTTGAAGCCTGCTACCCATTCCTTTCCTTTGGTGTCCTCTAGTCCTTCTTTATGGGAACTCATGAAGAACTTTTCTGAATGCACCCTCTCCACCCAACCCCTGCTTTTATAGACCTCTATCCTGTCCCCCCTCCGTCTCCTCTTTTCTAAGCTGAACAGTCCCAGTCTCTGTAGCCTCTCTTCATCTGGGACCTGTTCCCAACCCCTGATCATGTTAGTTGCCCTCCCCTCTCCCAGCCTTTCTCTTCCCCTCTCCCACCTCCTTTTCCCAGTCTCCCCCAGTTTTTTTCAATAAAGACAGAGTCAATGTTGGAAGAAACGTTATCTTTATTTTGTACATCAATAAGAAGGGGGGCTAGGGAAGGGCAAGTGGAAGGAGGTGAGGGAGGAATGGGGTACGAGCCCCCGATGGGGAGGACTGGGCTGGCTCTGCGGGCT
This sequence comes from Pelodiscus sinensis, assembly GCF_052426305.1. Taxonomy (NCBI): domain Eukaryota; kingdom Metazoa; phylum Chordata; order Testudines; family Trionychidae; genus Pelodiscus; species Pelodiscus sinensis. Next base: position 39,382,401 of record NC_143063.1, read on the forward strand.
TCTGGGGGTGGAAGCTCTCCTGCAGCCCCCCAATTACTCCCTCTCCCCAGATGGCAGCCTGCGGCAAGTGCAGCCGGGCTGATGGCCGAGTGGTGTGATGTGCCCAGTGTGGGCACTCAGGGCACTCCAAGCCAGAACTTCTTTGCAAGTGGGGCACCCCTTAGAACTGTGTGTCCGGGGTGGGGGTCGGGACCCTTTAAGCGCAGCCCTCGGCTAGCCTGAGACAGTATCTCCATGCTCTAAGTCCTCCTTTTATGCCCTGCCGGCACTGCTTCCGGCCATCATTAAGCCCTGTTCAGAGTCCACTCAATGTGGACTTACTAGTTCGAACTAGCAAAACGCTAGTTCGAACTAGTTTTTAGTTCTAGATGCGTTAGTTCGAACTAGCTTAGTTCGAATTAACTAATTCGAACTAAGTTAGTTCGAACTAGCGCTGTAGTGTAGACGTACCCAAAGGTTTTTTTAATTAATTAACTTTAAAGGGGAACTAATCTGGCTCAGAGATTGGTAATGAAATATAGAGTATTTTACTACCAGAATACTGTTTCAGTGAAGCCAGGGCTGACTGCATCTGAGTCTTTAAGATCTTAGTGCTCTTCAGTGGTGTAGGTGAAATGAGTTGGTGGGGCAAACACCTTAAGAGAGGCATTTTCTGCAAAGGCCAAAGATGGCATGGAAACTAAATTGCCTTTCACCCATAATAATGGTAACCCATGCTAGTTGTATTACATGTTTGGATAAACAAGGGCCTTTGATCTTCAGAGTTATCAGTCCTTTGCATTTTCCAAGTCATGCTTCCACCGAGAGTTGAAACATACCAGTGACTAAGGGCTTGTCTCCACGGTGAGGTAATGAACATTGGGGGTGAGGAATGGGGAGGATGGTTTCTAAAGCACAGAAACAAGCTGTGCAATAATTAATCCATGCAGAATATGCTGGTGTGCACGCAAGGTTTCCTAGTGCACACCAGCAAGCGCTTTTTAAAGGCCATTCTTCAGTAAATACTATATAATTTTTTTCACTTGTAAACTGAAAATGACATGCTGATAATATGAACCAGAATTCAAATACCAGTCAGACACTTAGGCTGCAAAATGTCCACTCAGCCAATATCTAAATATGGAGATAGGACAGACGTCTCAATACTCTTCTTCATTTTTAAAGTATTTAGGGATCTGAGAGCAGCACTTTCTGACTTATATACAAAGGCCTGTTCAATGCTCAGCTGTTCAGTACCACGTTCAGGGCACCTTATTAGCCTTGTCATGACAGACCACTCTCAAGCCTCACACTTGTTTATTCAGCATACTGAAGTACTGTGTTTCTCAACACCTGGAAATGGCCTTTTGGTGATGCTTTCTGAGCTGATTTATTTATCTGGATGCACAATACTTATGGGCCAAAAAAAGGAGTCCTAAGCTAAATACAGATGATCCAAGAAAAATGGAATGTGGGTCCTAGCTGACCTCTATTCTGGGTTTGCAAAACAAAAATCCAATAGCTAAGGTCTTACATGATCAAAGCATACTGGTTTTCATTTACATTTGTTTAAAGACAAAATGGGCCAAAAATGGGACTGTTGACCTCACTCTCATTACTTTCCTTCCCATTTCATAAGAACGGCCATACTGGGTCAAATCCAGCCTACTATCCTGTCTGCCAACAGTGGCCAACCCCAGAAGGTGTGAACACAACAGGTAATCATCACATGATCCCTCTCCTGTCATCCATTTCCAGACAAACAGAAGCTAAGGACACCATTTCTACCCATCCTGGCTAATAGCCATTGACGGACCTAATCTCCATGAATTTATCTAGCTGTTTTCTGAACCCTGTTAAAGTCCTAGTCTTCACAACATCCTCTGGCAAGGAGTTCCACAGGCTGACTGTACGCTGTGAGAAGAAAAACTTCCTTTTGTTTGTTTTAAATCTGCTACCTATTAAGTTCATCTGGTGACCGCTAGTTCTTATATTATGGGAACAAGAAAATAACTTTTCCTTATTTACTTTTTCCATATCAGTCATGATTTTATAGACCTCTATCATATCCCCCCTTAGTCTCCTCTTTTCTAAGATGAAAAATCCAAATTTTTAATCTCTCTTCATATGGGACCTGTTACAAACCCCTAATCATTTTTGTTGCCCTTCTCTTTTTTGAGGCATTTTGTTGAACCTTTTCCAATGCCAATACATCTTTTTTTAAATGAGGCAACTGCATCTGTATGCAGCATTCAAGATGTGGGTATACCATGGTTTTATATAGAGGCAATAAGATATTCTCTCTCTTATTCTCTATTCCTTTTTTAACGATTCTAACATTCTGTTTGCTTTTTTGACTGCTGCTGCACACAGAGTGGATGTTTTCAGAGAACTATCCACAATGACTCCAAGATCTCTCTCTTGAGTACTTGTAGCTAAATTAGTACCCATCATATCGTATATATAGTTGGGGTTATTTTTCCCAATGTGCATTACTTTACATTTATCAACATTAAATTTCATTTGCCATTTTGTTGCCCAATCACTTTTTGAAGCACTTCAGTCTGCTTTGACCATAACTATCTTAAGCAGTTTAGAATCATCTGCAAATTTTGCAACCTCACTGTTTATCCCTTTCTTCAGATCATTTATAAATAATTTGAATAGGGTGGGTCCCAGGGCAGACCTTTGGGGGACATCACTATTTACCTCTCTCCATTCTGAAAACTGACCATTTATTCCTACCCTTTGTTTCCTGTCTTTTAATCAGTTATCGATCTATGAAAGGATCTTCCCTATTATCCCATGACAACTCACTTTACTTAAGAGCCTTTGGTGAGGGACCTTGTCAAAGGCCTTCTGAAAATCTATATTTATCTACACTAGGGAAATCAAACCAAATAAGACCTGGGGATTTGAAGCACCTGTGGTTTCAGCTTTAGGTTTATACAAGACCATGACAAGGCTCTCCTTTGCCCTTCTTTCAGATAGTCATTTCTTCACAAATCTCTCTCTCTCTTTCACACACACACACACACACACACACACACAACAGGGCATTTGTCCTGCACTGGCAGCACTAAGAAAGGGCTGCCCCAGGGAGCTAATTGAAATAGTGTTTGAAGCAGCCAATCAGGGCTCAGCAAGCCTGTATAAAAGGATGGCTAGTTAGAGGGAGCTCAGACAGCATCACTCCTGCTGAGGAGTGAGATGGAGTTGGTTGGCCACTAGAAAAGCGTACCTGAAACAGAGCAGTGCTGGGGAAAGGCAGGAGAAGTTAGGGAGCTATGACCTGGTGAACCTCCAGGCTGAAACCTTCCTACGACGGCCCAATTTGGTACTAGGTTACATGGGACAGCCAGGGCAGAAAGGGACAGCAGGCCCAACCGCCCTTCCAATTATGAGAGACCAATACAGACTGCAGTTTGTCCCTGGGAGAAGAGGCTAGATGAAGAACAGCAGTGGGTCACTGAGGTAAGGTAGGCCTAGGGGTAACAGGGTTCCTCAGGAGGGCAGGACCCCAGGTATGGGAACCACCAAGAGGTTACAGGGCCTGAAGCGGTGGAGACAAAAGGGCATGTAACGACAGGCAAAACACTGCCCAAAAGAGGAGCTGGAAGAGCTCATTCCCAGACCAGCCAGTGGGAGGCATCATGGCAGTGAATCCAACCATGTTGTGGGTGGGTGGGTGGGTGGAAGGAAGGAACGAAGGAAGGAAGGAAGGAAGGAAGGAGATGTAACAAGGTGTTAATTCATAAGGACACAAAATTCTGAATGTAACATAACCAAATATACCCGACCCATCCATACTGAAGCAAAGAAGCTAAGTGACATTTGTTCCTGCAAATCCCCAAATCTGTAACTGCCATCAACTACATTGCCAACAAATTATAGGTGTTCACCAGATGAGAGGATAAAAATAGGATAACTAGGAACACAATGACATTTCAGTGTGCATAATATACTCATGCTTAGGAGCGCTTGTGCAGCTGGAATATACTACTCCATTTTGGAGAGGTTTAATCCACCATGTAGCTTCTACTAAAGATGCTTTAACGAGGTCTCATGCTGCTACAGAGGATTTATATCTCCATTGAAATGCATTGGCTTCCACCACAGGCACATCAAACAAGAAACTTTAGTGACAAAGGTCAGGGTGACAAGATGCATGTTATAAAAAGGGAATAATTAGATTGGGGCTCTAGTCAAAAGTCTGGAAGATCCTTTTGCTACTACATTTCAAAGAGCATTTGTGATGATTGATACTATAATGAGCTGTTGAGATCTACATAGATCACTGGCCTCCATTGGATAAGATGACTCCTCAGCTGTGTGTCTTATGTCCTATAATGCTGACAGGCAAAGGAGACTTTCCCTTAGTGCAGGTGATAGGGACCTGTGCTTTTTGAAATAGGATGGTCCATACTTTACCCTTGTTGACCCCATGAAATTAAGAGTAGAATCAGGAGGGACCTGGAGAGATCATTAAGTCCAGTCCCCTGCCCAGTTTAACTACCCTGACAGTTAGGAGGTGTTTCCTTATGTCCAACCTAAACCTCCCTTGTTTCTTGTCCTATCCTCAGAGGCCAAGCAGAACAATTGTTCTCCCTCCTCCTTGTAACACCCTTTTAGATACTTGAAAACCACTATCATGTCCTCAGTCTTCTCTTTTCTAAACTAAACAAGTCCAGTTCTTTCAGTCTTCCCTCATAGGTCAAGTTTTCTAGACCTTTCATCACTTTTGTTGCTCTTCTCTGGATGTTCTCTAGTTTCTCCATATCTTTCTTGAAATGTCGTGCCCGAACTGGACGCAATACTTCAACTGAGGCCTAATCAATGCAGAGCAGAGAGGAAGAATCACGTCTTGTGTCTTGATCTCAACACTCCTATTAATGCATCCCAGAATCATGTTTGCTTTTTTTGTGACAGTGTCACACTGTTGACTCACATTTACTTGTGGTCCACTATGTCCCCTGGATTCCTTTCAGCGGTACTCGTTTCTAGACAGTCGCTTCCCATTCTGTAATCATAGACCATAATAAAGCGGTGCCTTCGAATTTTCTGGTGATCTCTCACAGTAACCCAACCCAAGTGTGGGTCAGGCAGCTGTACACATCCACTGTTAGGACTGAGCTGAACTGAATTCTAGAGTAGACCATAGCATTCCATCTAGCTGGCACATCTCCTTCTCCTTGCCTGTCTCTAAGAAATAAATTCTACAGAGAGATCACTGGGAAGTCTTTTACTTCTTAACTGCAAAGGGTATTTCTTCAGCTCAATGCACCAGGAGCTCTGTACCGAATTCTCTGGCCAGCTAATCAAGAAGAGAATCTCTCTCCAAGGGTTAAACTCTTCAGTTTCAATTACTGTTACATAAAACCCCTTATGTTTAATTGCATTTATTGCATGTCTTTGTTTCTGAAGCCCCTGTGATCATCTCCAGCATAGCCTTTTATAAACAGGTCACACAGAGATGCAATCCTGCCGAGGCAGCCACATGCTGTTCTTCCACTGGGTAGCTCCATTTATCCTGGTGGCGTCATAAGAAAGAGCAATAGCATTTCCTGATACTTCTCCAGGTCTCATTTACGTCCTGTGGTTTGTCCTGGATTTTGTACTCCTTATACTCCACTTTTCAAAGAGTAATGGAAGATCATTTGATTTCTAGTTCCTTCCATATGTAGTGAGTAGATAGTCAGGTCTACTAGTCCATCCTGCACACTGAGGAAAAGTAGGGTTTTCTTACTGAAGTAAAAGGCCAGTGAAGATAATTTCTTGCAGCTTGTATTTCCCTAGAAATATGTTAAATATTTTTGGTGTAATAATAAAATATCTTCATAGTAGCAGAGCCAGGTCTCCTTTCACTGAGCTAGTGTTGGAGGCCACCAGCTTTTTTGTCCATGGTGACACTAAGACCTCCAGTCGCATTGCTCAGATTTACAATACAATGGATGCCACCACACAGAGCCACCCATAGCAGTGTGCCATGCTCACTATTTCAGGGACCTCAGGTGTCCCCAGGTAGGGCGGGTGAAGGGCACTCCTGGGATTAACTAAGTGGCTCTGGTGCTCACGACAGATAATTATGTTTCATTTTCAACTCCTATGTCTGTCAGAAAAGGGGAAAACATCCATCTGGCTCTTGCTCCGTGGAGAGAGCGTTATGCCGTGAAGTACTTGAATCAGGCAGTGAAGGGGATTGTTTCACACCAACCCTTCAGCCACAAGCAGAATTGTCTCCCTTAACAATTCATTTAAATTATATTCACTTACGTGAACAGTCATGATCAACTACAACTGTGTGCCACAAGCTAGTGCAAATAGCTTCTTATTTAAGTGAGTCCCTTGTAAATATACACTGGATCTGCTAGGCACAGATGCCCAACAAAGGAGTAAAACCTGAGATGAATGGATCTCAGGGAATCTATGTTGAATTCAAAACTTTGTTTTATCCACAAATTGACATCAAAACAGAGAAGCCTGACCCCCTTACCCACCTTTTCCGTGAATATAGAGGCAAAGAAAGCATTGAGTACTTCAGCTTTCCCCACATCATCTGTCACTAGGTTACCTCCTTCATCCAGTAGGGGCCGCACACCCTCTCTGATCACCTTCTTCTTATTAACATGCCTGTAGAAACCTTTCTTGTTATCCTTCATATCCTTAGCCAGTCGCAATTCCAATTGTGCTTTCACCTTCCTGCCCGGCACATTCTCGAGCTATACATTTAAACCCCTCCCTGGTCATTTGTCCAAGTTTCCACTTTTTGTAAGCTTCCTTTTAGTACTTAAGTTCAGCAAGGATTTCCCCTATAAGCCAATCCGGTCTCCTACCATGTTTGCCTCTCTTGCTATGCATCGGGATGGTTTCTTTCTGTGCCTTTAATAAGGCTTCTTTAAAATACTGCCAGCTGTCCTGGACTCCTTTCCCCTTCATGTTAGCATCCCAGGGGATTCTGCCCAACAGGTCTCTGAGGGTATGTCTACACTACCCCCTTAGTTCGAACTAGGGGGGTAATGTATGCATACCGAACTTGCTAATGAAGCCCGGGATTTGAATTTGCCGGGCTTCATTAGCATAAAGCCGGCTCTGCCATTTTTAAAAGTCGGCTTGTTCGAACCCCGTGCCGCGTGGCTACACGCGGCACGGGCTAGATAGTTCAAACTATGTAGTTATTCCGAACTATCTGTACGCCTCGTGGAACGAGGTAAACCTCATTCTACGAGGACTAAGCCTAGTTCGAACTTACTAGTTCGAATTAAGGGGTGTGTAGCCCCTTAATCCGAACTAGTGGGAGGCTAGCCCTCCCCAGCTTTCCCTGGTGGCCACTCTGGCCAACACCAGGGAAACTCTATTGCCTCCCTCCCGGCCCCGGAGCCCTTAAAGGGGCACGGGCTGGCTACGGTGCCCGTGCCAGGTGCAAGCCTGACAGCACCCAGCTAGCAGACCCTGCACCTGGCACGGCTCGAGCCAGCCACCCAATGCCCCCCAGCCCTCCCCCTCTTCCTGGGACCAGGCTGGCGGCTCCTGGGAGCTTGCCTGGGACCGCAAGAGGCGGGCACCCGCCTGGTCTAGTGCGGACATCGTGGACCTCATCCATGACCTCCGCACTAGGCACAGGAAAGTGGCCATCTAGGGCAGGCTAGCTGCCAGCCTGGCCACCCAGGAGCAGGTGTGCATGAAAATCAAGGTGGTCCACTGAGACCCCCGACCCTGAGCCCTGAGCTTACAATGGCAGTACTGGGTCAGACCAAAGGTCCATCTAGCCCAGTACCCTGTCTCCCGACAGTGGCCAACGCTAGGGACCCTGGAGGGGATGGACCGAAGACAGTGACCAAGCCATTTGTCTCGTGCCATCCCTCTCCAGCCTTCCACAAACTTTGGGCAGGGACACCACTCCTACCTCTTGGCTAATACCACACCATGGACCCAACCTCCATCACTTTATCTCACTTCTCTTTAAACTTTGTTCTAGTTCTAGCCTTCACAGCCTCCTGCAGCAAGGAGTTCCACAGGTTGACTCTTTGCTTTGTGAAGAACAACTTTCTCTTACTAGTTTGAAGCCTGATACCCATTCCTTTCCTTTGGTGTCCTCTAGTCCTTCTATTATGGGAACTAATGAAGAACTTTTCTTGATGCACCCTCTCCACCCCACTCATGCTTTTATAGATCTCTATCCTATCCACCCTCAGTCTCCTCTTTTCTAAACTGAAAAGTCCCAGTCTCTTTAGCCTCTCTTCATATGGGACCTCTTCTAAACCTCTGATCATTGTAGTTGCCCTTCCCTCTCCCACCCTCTCTCTTCCCCTCTCCCAACTCCTTTTCCCAGTCTCCCCGAGTTTTGTTCAATAAAGAGAGATTCTATTTTTGACCACACGTTTTCTTTATTTTGTACATCAGGAAGGGGGGCTAGGGAGGGGTAAGTGGAAGGAGGTGAAGGAGGAATGGGGTACAAGCCCCCGATGGGGAGGACTGGGCTGGCTCTGCGGGCTTCTGGGGGTGGAAGCTCTCCTGCAGCCCCCCAATTGCCCCCTCTCCCCAGATGGCAGCCAGCGGCAAGTGCAGCCGGTCTGATGGCCGAGTGCTGTGATGTGCCGAGTGTGGGCACTCAGGGCACTCCAACCAGGACTGCTTTGCAAGCGGGGCACCCCTGAGAACTGTCTGTCCGGGGTGGGGGTCGGGTCCCTTTAAGCACAGCCCTCGGCTAGCCTGAGACAGCAGCTCCACGCTCTAAGTCCTCATCTGATGCCCTGCCGGCACTGCTTCCGGCCATCCTTTAGCCCGGTTCAGGGTCCACTTAATGTGGACATGCTAGTTCGAATTAGCAAAACGCTAATTCAAACTAGTTTTTTAGTCTGGATCCGTTAGTTCGAATTAGCTTAGTTCGAATTAACTAATTCAAACTAAGTTAGTTCGAATTAGCGCTGTAGTGTAGACATACCCTTAGGGAGATGATATCTTGAGGTCCCTTCCAGCCCTGGGTTTTTATGATTCTATTTTATCACCTGCATATCTCAAATTTTCTTAAAACAGCCAGCCAGGTGTGCAGTGAAGGGAAGGCAAAACCAACGTCAGGTTCCTAGGAAAAGCAAGACTAACAATTGTTTGACAAGCTTCAGATGGGGAGCTGCCTCCTTTTGTCCCCTCCGCCTCCCATTGTTTTCTTTCCCTCCCCCTCCCTTCTCGCCTATTTATATTGGTTCTGGACATACAATACTCCAGTCATCTGAAGAAGTGGGTTGTGCCCACGAAACTCATGATACCATCTACATGTTTTGTTAGTCTTTAAAGTGCTGCCAGACTATTTGCTGTTTCTTAAGTTTAATTGGTTGACAGTCCACCATTCATTTGTCGCCACACCCTTAGCAATTGCTGCAAGGAATTATTAACCAGATCCGGTGTTAACTAGCTTCACTCTTCTATGAATGGTCTGCATTTATTGGACTACCTTTGAGCTAATACATGGGGGATCAATTCCCCCCTCCCCCCCCCCCCATGTAAATCCACAGAAGAAAATGTAGATTACCAAGGGAAAGTTGCATAAGGGATAAGTGATTGGGAGGGCCCAATCTCAGACATCTTTAAGAGGTGGGTACTGCAGCCTTTCTAAAATACTGTTCCCAGATGCAGCAGTCATTGATTCCTTTGGACTCCATGTGACTTTATATATTCAGGAGGGGGAGACAAGGATGAATAACTCCAGGATTGTGACCAGTGTCCCCTGTAAGTTGTGCAGCCACTCAGGAGAGGTTCCAGTGCCACCCAGCTGATTAGCAGAGTATCCACAGCTAGGTTTGCATTTCTGTTGGTGGTGCACAATTTCACATGCTTCAGTGTGCACAGAAAAAATGTATTCTGCACATGGATGGAAAAAAAATCTACGCAAGAATGGAAAAGATTAGAGGAAACATTGTTTGAGACTAATAATTTGGCAATGGATGGGTCCCAGGAAATAACCTTTTCATGCTAGCCTAGAACAACCACATTTCAAAAATGAAAACTTCAAAATACAACAGAATAAATTAAAACCTGAGGTCATGCAGTCAGAAATATAGAGAATTGCAGGCTTCTGCTCTTAGCTATGTTACTGACTTACGCTATGTCTAGAGTGGGGAGCTTTTCTTCTGACACATCCAAGGATCATGTCTGCTTTTCTGAAAAAAATTTCAGAAAAACAGATGCATTTTTTCAGCATCCTTGTAAACCTCGTTCTACAAGGAAGAAAGGATGTTCTGAAAGAGGGTTTTTTCCCGACATTTGGCCCCATGTAGATGGGCCAAATATTGGAAAAGCCTCTTTCGGAAGAAAAGCAGAAAAATATATGCAAATTGCAATAGCTATACTGTTTGACTTTTGGAAAGTCACTCACTCCACGCCTCAGTTTACCCATTAATCAAATCAGATGAAAGGCATTAAATGTAGTCCTTGGTTCTTTCCTTTCCCCAAGAGGTGATCTACAGAAGCCACGTTCTTTCTTTTAAAACAGTGAATTGATTTTTTGAAATCTAACTTTCCAAAATAAAATAAAAAAAGAACGAGGCTGGAGTTATATCTGTTCAATAGGAAACATTTAAATGAGACTGCACTCACAAAAAAACAATTGTCTTACAAGGGCAATTGAAAATCAAAGTGAATGGGTATTTATAGCTACTGAGCTGTTTAAAACAACAAACTGAAACTGCAACAGCAACCACTTCACAAAGTCATATTCTTGAAGAAGGGGGAAAAAAAAGATCAAAGATCTGCAGGCAGCCAGCTCTGCATACAAGTGGCTTTATCAGCTCTTGGCTGTGTTAAAGAGAGTCAGGCATCCTGAAAGAGAAAATATTTAATGAGATGATGAATAACACTTCTTGGCCTTAATTATAAGGCTAGTACTAAGCAATAATAATTGCAGGATAAATTATCATCAAGAGATATTTCCAAATAAAAAAAATGCATGTAATTATCAAACAATTATTTTAAGCCTCATTTACATATAAAAAAAGAATAAATGTGATATTCTTTTTTTTTCTCCCTTCTACTTGTGGGGGTGGGGAAAATTTTCAGGGTGGTGCATGGGAATTAGATACACAACGCCCAGTACAGCTAATGACACCACATCGTAAGGGCAGAATTCAACCCAAGCAAAACTCAAATATCTTTTTATTCCCCCTCCCTCCCCCCGCCACACACACATGATTAGGCATGTTTAATAGTGAGGATGTAAGACCTAACATTTCTCTACAAAATCATCCTTGGCAATAAATGGGGGAGAAGGTTTATCTAAGTTAGGGAATATTAGATGTTATAATCAGAAACTAAGGGCGTGATCCAAAGTCCAGTAAAGAAAATGAGGACTCCAACTGAATCAATAGGCTTTAGATCCACCCCTAGATTCTGAATGATTAAAAGAGGAATTATTTTAGTTACAAAACAGATTAAAATTCAATCAGTTCCACTACTTTTTTCACTATAAAGTTCACTGACAATGAGGCACAGTTAGTGTACTAGCTGCTGGTTTTAATAAATGAGAGCCAAGACTCTCAAAATAGAGAAAAATGCACAGTTCCTATTTCAAAAGCTCCCTCTAGCTTTCCCTAACTGTTTGTTACCAGAATTTTTCCTGATGATCTGCTAGAAAAAACAGTGCAGAGTCAAAGGTGGTCTCATCAGCCTTAGAGAAACACAAGCAGATATTGTATAACCAATTTCAAGTGAGTTTTTAATTTGCAAAAGCCACACAGTTAAGAAGATGCTAAAACCCCACCCCCTTCTTTTGATTCAAGATCAAAGAAATTTTTGTAAAAGTGACATAACCCTTAGATGTCCTAGAAAACCACATTTACCACTGAATTAACCTGCTTCAGTCTCCGAGCCTCACACACATACAGAGAACTAGAACAGAGTTGGAGAAGCCAGTTACATTTCAACTGTGGACACATCTGAAAAAAAAAACAAGAATAGGTCAATCCCCCTGAAACTTAGTGCTAGTACATCATAGCCATTGTGGAGGGATAAAGGATCCCTTGATAACAGAGGTAGGATTATAGGACCAGAGCCTTAGCTGGTGTAAACTGATGTCATTCTACTAACTTCATTGGCACTACACTGATGTACACCATTAAATCTGATACATAGACTCCAAACTGGTAGAAGCCAGTAATATTGCAAGAATAGTGTGCTCAGACTCTCACAAGACAGATCCTCCTTTCTTACCTTCCTCGGGGATTGGTCAAAGGCTCTGGTGGCTGCACAGATGACCTGAGAGGAAGTAGAAAGAAGCAGTTGGAAAAGGGGAGAAGTAAGATCACACACATTTTCAGAAACTGGAACCTTTGTCCAATCTGTGTCTATGCACACTTGTGTTTTCAGGGACAAAGCTGGGATTCTGTGTGCATAGCGGGGTCAGACCAGTGGCTATCAGGCCACATATGTGCATATAAACTCTTATTTGCATGTGCCTATACAGCAGTGTATAGACCAGCGTTTCCTAAAGTGCGTTCCGCAGCACAGCAGTGTGCCGCGAGGCAGTCAGAGGTGTGCTGCCGAGAGAACAAAAAAAATTCTGCTCCCCTGCCCCCTGCAAAGCCCATAGACAGCTCCCACTGCGGCTGCCCCCCCCCCCCCCCAGCCCGCAGGACGGCCCCTGTCCCACAGGGTGTCCGGTGCTGCGCAGCCTCCTCTTCCTCCACCTGCGCAGGCAGCAGCTTTTACAGCGGCCGCTGCTGCTGGGAGGGGGAGGGGTGGCCAGAGCTGAGGAGCTGCTCCCAGACCCCCAGCTCAGGCTCTGCTGCCCCCTCTCCCGCCCCCTCCTGCACCTGGGGCATGCTTAGCTTCTGCTATCCCCTCCCCCCCACATGCGGCGCTCTTGGGCTCTGCTGCCCCCCATGCGCTGCTGCTCTCTCTCCCCTGCGCCCCTCCCCAGCCTGCTGGGGAAGTGGCAGAGTTTAATCTGGCGGGGACGGTTGGGGTTTCTACTCTTCCCCCTTCTCCACCCGGTCCTGCCAGAGGGAAGCCTGGCCTGGTGCTGTAGCTGCAATGGGTTCCCTGCTGCATGGGCAGGAGTGGGGGGGACAGAGCTCTCCATCCCTCCCCCACCCACCCCGAAGAACAAGAGCATGCTCCCTGGAGTCTTTCCCTGCTGCAGCAGGGTGCCAAGCCATGTAAGCATCCCTCCTCATGCCAAGACCCCAGACCCAAACCTCCCTTACTCCCCTCCCCCTACCAAGACTCCACATTCCCAGATTGCTCTGATACCCTGCCCCAAGTCCCCTCCTGCACTCTCCCTCCTGGCCAGATACCAGGTCCCAAGTCCCCTCCTGCACTCTCCCTCCTGGCCAGATACCAGGCCCCAAGTCCCCTCCTGCACCCTCCCTCCTGGCCAGACACATGACCTTATTTAGCATTTGTTTATTATTATCCTTACTTTTTTGTGGTCTATGTTTTCAGACTGTTATTAGGGGAGTCTTCCTGTGGGGGTCATGGCGCATTTCGACCCTCAGGTCTCCCAGATCCAGTGGGTTGTTTTTTTGAGCTCGACAAAAACATCCGTGGTGTTCCCTATAAAAAATGATTGCCTTAAAAAGTGTAATAAACACTGGTATAGACGCATTTGGTGAGTAATTCTATGTGTAATGATGCGTGTGGACTTGATTTGCGAGAATCAAATCCAAAACATTTCCCAGAAATGAGGACCTGATCAGCCCCCTCTAGAAAAAATGTGTGAAGCAGGAAAACACCCCCAAATGTACTGCTAAGCCGTAAAATGTATTACACTCCTAACAGCTGAGATTCTCAGCAAGAGACAGTGGGGAGAACTGACTAATGTGGGGGAAGGGAAAGTAATGTGAATGTACTTCAGAATCCCTTCAGACACTGCACAGGACACTGGAGGTAAATACAGGGCTGGCTTTACCATGAGGCGAACTGAGGCAGTCGCCTCAGGTGCCAGACTGTGGAGGGGGAAGGGGAAGCACCACTAGGACCCAGAGAATTTTTGGCCCAAGCAAGGGAGCATGGGGGCGTCATTTGAGCTCCCCACATCAGGTGCCAAAATGTGTAAATCAGTCACATCTGAGATTAGGGAGCAAGTCTGCTCATATAGCTCTAAGTGCCCAGACTGAGGCTTTCACAGGGCATTGACTTTGAGTGTGCATGTGTACGTATGTGAGGAATGACAGAGAGCAGGCAAGTCGCTGCTGGCCCGAACTGGATCAAAGCCCTATCTTGATGACACACGGTGGAAATTCTCTGTTAGTTCCAGCTGTAGAGACCTGTGGTTTTGGACTTGAAGTGCAAAGGCGTAATCCTCCTCCTGCAGGTGCGTGTGTATCCACCCAGCCTATAGGTTTCCAGCAATCTATCCTCTTGGGCTTTTATGGCCCTTCTGAGAGTGTGAGTGTCTGTTTTGTGAAGCACATACATTCATTGCTCAAGAGGCTGCACTAAATAGTGCTGCATAAACCTGGCCAAAATTTTGGCAAGTACATGTAGATATTCCAGGTGGAAACACCTGAGCTAATAAGTCCATGCACTATTCTGATACTCACAAGAGTGCAAGTGTTAGCATTTGTCTCCATAAACCCACTGCAGTTTTAACTAGCTCCCTTTTTTGAAGTGACATTTAGGAAGCAGCTTGTGAACTAAGAGATTTGGCCTTGGCCAGGCCCACTTATGGGAAGGCCATTTGCATGTTTCTGATGGAGTGCTCCAAAATGAGCAAGTATGAAACTCACCATTTCAGTTGTTTGCACATGTCAGACAGGAACATGGGGGCATGCTAGGTTGAATACCTAACTCTCAGTTAGGAGCCACAGGTATTGGAATGAACCTTAGGACAGGAGCTAGTAAAAGATGAGGGCGCACACTTAGTGATAGTGACAGCGTTAATGCCCTTTTCAAAACCGACAATCTAGGCACCTTCAGTGGAAATCACTCAGGTTATGTCTATACTACAGAGTTTTTTCGGAAAAACTCGCGGAGCATCCACACCGCAAGTGTGTTTTTGTGTGAAAAAATTAAAAGAACAGAGGGGTTTTTCCAGTGTAGGTACTCCTCATTCGACAAGAAAGAACACCTTTTTGCGAAAGAGCTCTTTCGCAAAAAGGTGTGTGTGGATGGGAAAGAGGGGGTTTTTTGGTGCAAAAAGAGGTAAAAGGAAAATGCACTGGTGCCCTGGTGGCCATTCTGTGTATAGCAATCAGAGCTTACTTTCGAGAGAGAGTCCATGCAGTTTGGACACTCTCTTTTGCAAAAGCGCATTGTTTTTTCGATGCGCTTTTGCAGCGTGGACGTGCACTTGTGCAAGAAGTTTTTGTGGAAGATCTCTTCCGATAAAGCTTCTTGCACAAGAAGCCTGCAGTCTAGACGTAACCATAGAGAGCGTAAGATCTAGCACAGCTGATTGAAAATTGGAATTTCCATTCTGTAAGAAATGCCAATGATTTGAAATTTTGTTTCCACCCTCAATCTCCAACAGTGAATTATAGTCATGTGACTCCCATCCTGCAGCAGACCCAGTCTGTTACAGAGAATGGAGGCAATAGGCATCAGACCAGCTCAGGCAATGCAGATTAACATGAAACTGACCTGAAATTAAACATTTTGATTCGGTTCAATAAACCCACCCCAAAATGAAACGTTTCATTTCAATTTTTCTAACAGATGATCAAGGAAAAGTTTTGATTTTGTTGCAAACTGTTTTCATGGAGAAAACTATTTCTACAGCAAATCCCCAACCAGCTTTGATGTCCAGCCTACCAAAGTCCAGGGAATGGTCTAGAATAGTAGAAGTCCTTAAGCATAAAAGAAAAATCAAATCACTTCTGTTTTGAGCACCCGAGTTATATCTATCAACCCAATGCAACTGCCAGTGAAGCCACGGAACAACTCTCTTCTGGTGGAATGGCACCAAACCCTATATAACTAGAGAAATATGCATAAATGTGGTGTTTCTACAAAATAAATCATCTGACTCCTTCCTATACAATTATCATCCCTACTGACTCTTCCAATTACTTTATTGCTCTTGTGAATTACACAGATGATACATTATAACCTCATCCTATTTCTACAGGTATTCTCAGGAAACTGCAATGTCTCAGCATTAAAACAAAGCACTGCACGTTATGCAATAAAACAGAAGTTTATAATGAAGTTAAAAATTGGGAGCTTTATGAGAAAGTTAAAATTGTCACAGAGAATGGGTGCAGGAAGATTTATTGCATTAACAATGTGCACTAAAATGAAAAGATTAAATAAAAAAAGCAAAGTCTTTTATAGACTGAAGGAAACGTAGAGAAGCGTCAAAGCCATTTGGCCACAAATTAGACCCATCATTTTTGCTTTGCAGGTCCTGTCTTTCCCATGATTTTTTTCTGCACAGGAATGGAAACAACAGAATGAGGAGACCAGGAGCCTGGACCCCCTAAAAAAAAAAAAGAAAAAGAAAAAGGAGAGCACATTTCTGAAAGAGTATAAAAGGATGTATAGGGAGTACCTTTTAGGTGTGGCAGTAATATCACTTGATGTCGCTAATCATGGACTGTATAAATTGTGCAGCACAGATTGTACTCATGTTGCAATGTAAACCTACCATTTGGGTACATGTGCTCATGCCCAAGTAGCATGTCCACACTAGTATAACTTTGTTAGCATGACTAAAAGTGCAGCAATGCAGGCTGCACCATGGTCTGAACAAGCACGACAGATGCCCAGGTGTGATACACCCAAAGGCACAGCAAACAAGGTTCTCTTTAGAGTTAGGTCCCTGTTTCTCTACGAAAAAGACTCTCTCCTTTCCCCTTTCAGTGGCATTATATGTAGGGTGACTATATTTCCCAAAAGGAAAATGAGACACTGTGTGTGGCTAGCCCGAATGCCTTTCCTTCCCCTGCACAGGGTTGGTCCAAGGCTCCCCCCCAAAATGCGGGACTGGTTTTGCTGCACACCCATATACTACCTGCCCCCTGCACTAGACTGAGGCTGGCGTCACTGCTCACTGGAGCCCTGCCCACACCCTGTCTGCGCTCTGCCTCCCTCACTGTGCAGACTGGCCTTGCCCTTCCCTCCCCCCTGCACAGTCCACCATACCCCATCTTTTTGTCAAACTTGAGCATTTGTCCAACCAATCGGGGCTTAAAAAAGGGACGGTCCCAGCCAAAATGGGACATATGGTCACCTTACTACACTCTAATAGGTTCAGTGTTGGTGGGTTCCAGTTTGTGCCTACATAAAAGCACACACACCAGACCTCCATAGCAGGGTGTCAATGGCTAATGCAAAGAGGATCTTTTCGGTAACATACACGGAACTGAAACTGGACTAACGGGGTTTTGCAGACATCTGAGCAGACTACCAAGGTTGTTTTGCCATAGCCTTGTCAGTTATCTCACTTAAATGTTTGGTTCAGCCATCTTCATTTTCCCCATTGATTTGAATGGGACTCCTCGCAGAATAAATTCTGACGCAAGAGGAGTAAGTACAGCAGATCCTGTGAAATGTATCTTTGAATACCCTCAGGTCCCATCCTAGAGTTCTCATTTAACATCCTGTGGGGCGCAAGACCAGTTTGCGTCTACTTTTTATGTTGCGATCTTTATTAAGAAAGACAATCAAGAAAAGCTCTGACAGAAATAAAGAATCAGAAGAGAATTCCTTCCCTTACATTCAACAGACTTGAGAAGTCTCCACCATGGAAAGGCAATAGGCTTGATCCTCACAAGATGTACATCGAAGCCAGTGGAACTTCATCAATTCATAGGGACTCAACATGTGGCGTATAAAATAGAGACACATAAAGTGTATCTCCCATAAATTCCACAAATGCTTTCTGATTCCAAGTGACTCCAAGTGTTTTCATTGAAACAATTCCATTCTCCAGCATGTCTCCCAACTTGGGTCTCCTCATGTACTCTCGTTTAGGAACATTTGCTGCACCTGGATGTTTCCATTTTCCTTGAGATTTCAAAATAGTTGGCATTGGTTAACTTGGAATATTGCTAGTTAATTGTAGGCTTGAAAAGAAATTCTGAGCAAGGGAACCGTTCTGGGAGGATTTAGTGTATTTGAATTATTTAGACCCCTGCCGCTCATGTGACAGGCTTGTTTTTCTCTTGCAGGAGCCTGCTGCTACAAGAATTAAAACTGTCGGGGCACGCTAAGGCCTGGGCTAGGCTTTAGTAATGAGCTTTAGCAGTCAAGAAATGATTTTATACAACAAATTAAACTGTTCATTTGTTCGGGGGGAGGTAAATATTTAGAGAATAAAGATATCTCGGTAATGAGAAGGACTGGGTGGGAAGAAATGTAACACGAATGTCAATCCTTTAAATCTTCAGCATGCTACGATTTTATAGAATGTTTACTGCCATTGTCTTCCATTATTTCTTCCACCTCATCCAACAGGAATGGAACACTCTATTTCCACTGTATTTACAGATGCGTGGGGTGGAGATGAGATGTGGCTGCTGGATTTTGTGTTGGTCAGAATTCCAAAGGCACATTTGGCTCTAAAGCACGAATGTCCAACCGCCTGATGTAGAAAGCATTATCGTAGAAAAGCACATTTCAGCGGGGAATGTGGTTCAGTCACTGGGAATAGGCATCTGACTGGGGTTCTATTCCTGGGTTTAGTCCAGTGGCGGGCAGCCCACCGGGGTTCTCTGTGTGGCCCATGAGAAATTTTGTTTCCCGTTGTCCATGCAGGGTGGCCAGATTCTGCTAGTTTTCATCCGTGTAGGTGATTTTCCTACTGGTATCACAGAAGTGACACGCATTTCAAGCACGGGCACGTGATGTGAGATGCATGCTGATTGCACACAACATTGTGAGAGTCGTGCACGCTCTCTGCATCCAATCCAAGCACTGCTATGCTTCAATCCGCACACCCCGCAAATTCTAGGTACGCAAGCACAGTTAGCACAACGACCCTATCCCAGGAGACGGTCTTGGTCATGGCAATCTTGCAGCTCACAGAGATGGAGGATCACTCATGCTGCCCACTCACTGGCCTAGGTTGCCCCTCATTGATTTAGTTCCTTTCCCTAGAGAATTTAACAAACTAACACAGGGCTGGGCAAGATGTGCCCTGGGGGCTGCCTAACACTTTGATCTGGCCCTCGGACAACATCTGGCCACTTTCTATTTATATCCTGTTGGCTGTGCCACTGAATTTCCAGGCGGTGGCTCAGGCAGCAGGATCTTCTTTAAATGGCTCATGGTTCCCTGTTGCGTTACTAACCCAGGGTATGTCTACACTACCCCGCTAGTTCGAACTAGCAGGGTAGTGTAGACATACCCCCAGACAGAGATGAAGCTGCGAGCCCTTTAAATAGCTGCAACAACTCCAGGCAGCAGCCAGGCAACACGCAAGCAGCAGGATCGTGAGCCCTTTGCTATTTTTTTTTAATTCAAAGCCTCCATCCCCAGACATCTCTGAGGTGAGGCTAGTCCCCAGCCTTGCCCTCTCTGCCCCAGGCCCTGCCCCTTCCAGGGGTGGAGATGGCCCATAATCACATACCAAAAACTAAGTGGCCCCCCTGTAAAAATGATTGCCCACCCCGATCTAATGTAAGTAATTTGGTTGCCTCTCTCCCTGTCTTGCTATGACAGCTGCAGTCAGCACAGACATTCAAATGAGCCACCCCTTTTAGAAACAGGAAGCTGCTTCCAGCAGGGACCTGTCACTCTGGAATTTACTTTTCCCTTTTTGCCCACTCCAGCAGCAGATCCGTTAACCTTCCAGGGATGCTCCAAGAGTCATATTTCCTCCGGGAAGGGCTGGGATGTTTTTTATCTTGGCAGGGACATTCATTATCAAGATTAAAATTTTCCATAATACCTTCATTTTTTGGTCAAAAAGTCACTGTTTGCTGAGAAAAATGCTTCTATGAAAAAAAATTTCCAATAGCTCTGTGAAGACTCCATAGTGCACGTCTAAAGTTAGGAGTGTTGACCCCAATGTCCTTGTCAATTCCAGCTCCAGGAGCAATATTCAATTTGCCATTTCAGTTGCATGCATTATTTTCTATATGTTCTGACAAAGAAAGTGTGCCCCAAACCCCAATAGAGTCCAGCAGAGCAATGGTTTTAATTACATATTTATGTATGTGTGCATTCATTAATTTGTAAAGCTTTTAATCATCCCACTAATAGGCACCCCTCCCATGTTCTGGGCTGCCTTACAACTTCTAATATTTACATTCTCATTAAAAAGTCATCTTCATATTGTGCAGTGTAGATGTACCCTATTAAAAGATGTACCAATTTGACACAACCCTATAGTATTCAATAGATTAATATAAATATTATACCAGAACATAATGATCAAGAAGCAACTCTGAGTTTCAAGATTTATATGTATAGTTTGAACGAGGAAGAAATTTACTTTTAGTCAGTACATTGGTATTTTTCTTCTTTTCACTATAGTTAGAAAACTGGTGGTTATTTGAGGGAGGGTGGTGTTGCCTAACAGATATATTTACAGGATATCAAAAGACAGGGGTTCTATTCCTGGCTTTTCCACTGGGTGATTTTGGGCAAGTCATGTAGCTTGTTCATGCCTCAGTTTCCCCCACCTGTGGCCTCTTTTGTAAAGCATTTTGAGACCTATTGATGATAAACACTAGCTGCTATTATTATTTCATGAACATTTAATATCCAAGCCACCTTTGTTTGGACTTTCAGTAATTTTGAATAGCGTATTTTTTTTCCAGTTTTTTTTTTAATGTGGAAAAACACTGAAATCCTATAGCTACATCAAGTAATGACAGGGGAGTGTTCTCTGTATCAGGACCACCCTTGGGGCCAGCACACATCAATTATTTAGATAAAAGTATTTTCAACTCAAAGTTTTAAAAATTGTACTGAAAATCTTGGTGATCATTTAAACTGGACCATTGGATTTCCTATTGATGCTTGTCCTTGGTGCAGTTTCCCCTTTATTTATGCCATTTTTGTACAAATATGTATTTACTGATCCTGGAATTAAGATGGCCAGTGCATTACATGTTGCCATAGGGGGCAAGACCAAGTGCTCCTAGAGCACGAATGACCTTTGGTTATTCTAGGCAGATGTATAGTGCTATGGGGGGGCTATACACGTAGGCTACGTCTAGACTGGCATGATTTTCTGCAAATACTTTTAATGGAAAAGTTTTCCATTAAAAGCATTTGCGGAAAAGAGCGTCTAGATTGGCACAGACGCTTTTCCGCAAAATCACTTTTCGTGATTGGGGCTTTTTTGCACAAAACAAATCTGAGCTGCCTACACTGGCCCTTTTGCACAAAAGCTTTGCGTAAAAGGACTTTTGCCCAAACGGGAGCAGTATAGTATTTCCGCACGAAGCACTGATTTCAGACAGTAGGAAGTCAGTGTTCTTGTGGAAATTCAAGCGGCCAGTATAGACAGCTGGCAAGTTTTTCCGCAAAAGCTCCTGCTTTTGCGGAAAAACTTGCCAGTCTAGACGCACCCATATGGTGCAGTGTAGAGCAACCCACATTGGAGGCTAATATCAAACCAATCTTGAGCCGTGGGGGCTACAACCTGCTCTTTTGGGATCATGGCAGGCAGCTGAAAAATCAAGCCATAAACTCAATTCATTTAATCCAAATGTCAGCTGAAATTTAGTTCACAGGGATGGAGCATACACAGAAACCCCAAACTATCTCCATGCCCCCTCTCTCTCACATGAGACTTACACTGAGCAAACTTCTCAACCATACTCAGGTTCTGAATTGTAAATGACAGCCTTGATCTATTTGGAATAGCAATGATTGAATAGCAGAGCAACCAACTATTCCAGGTTTTTACTTAGAGTGTAAAATTTGAAAAGAGCAGAGTTACATATTGAAAGGAAATTGAGCCACAGAATATACTTGTAAAACAGCCAGAATGACACACAACATGCTCCAAACATTATGCTATTAAGTGTAGTAAATCCAAACAACACCCTAGACACTTGTTTGGAGGATCAGAATGCACATTATGGATATACTATTAATGCTTGTTTTTAGGATGGAATCTACCCAGTCGCAAACATTCACTGCTATTGATATTAACTATTTCTTGAAAGAACTGATATACTACTGAAGTTTATTTGCATGGCAGGGAATGAAACTTCATGTTTCACCTTCTTCACACCTTCCATTGATTAGATTGCCTCAGTTTAATTACCAAATTCTTTAAAAGACTTCAGCACAGATGTGATTTCACACAGGTGTTACCTGGTGTAATAAGGCCAGATGTTTCCCATGAAATAGGCCTGGCTCATTTGAAATGCATGAGCCGCAATAGCTTGATGTGTACATCCATTAGTTCAAACAAACAAAAAATGGTGAGGAATTATGACCAAGCTAAAAGTTTGAGTAGAGGGACACCACCTATTTTTTCTCTTCTTTTTGTTATTAGTTTCCTTCTCTGTATTTATGCTTTACTTTTAATGACAGTTAAAGATCTCTCATGTAGATTAGCTCATTGGGTTGGCAAAAAATGCACAGCTCTTGAGTATCTGATGTAAACATGCACAGATCATGCATGGAATAGGCAAGGGTGTGCTTGCCTGGGCATGACTGCTGCATGAAACTGACGGTTGCCTGTCTTGCATCATCCATGTATCATCTTGCACTGTTACAAGAATGGAGTTAGCCAGTTTCATAGTTTTGAAGGATGGGGAGGAGAAGGTCAAGTTTCCACCCAGAGAAACTCTTCTCTTTTTGCAAAACTTTGAGTGAAGAATGAAAAGTGCTTTTGCTTGATGACAAATCCATCAATCCATTAATTTTCACCATCAGTTTTACAGTTCTCAAGAAAATAGCTATCACAGCACAAGGAAATAGGAGCGTTCAGCCTGGGAAGAAAGCTGACTATCTGCATGGGTTGTTGGTGGAACCATACGATCCGATCAGCCACACAGTGACTCTTGGCATTTTTAGCTGCAAGGACAAATTTTCTTGTTAATATTATTTACTTCTGTGCACTTTATTAGAGTAAGTGATTTCTGCTGTCATGCAATGCAAGAGAAACCAAATGTTTCTGAGACGCTTAATGGAGCTGAATTATTTACAGCCCATTCCCTCAAAAGTTGTCTTAGAACATGTGGGATTCGAGGATGAGAAGGCAAAGTTGCTAAGTATTGCTGCTGGCCCAGATAGCTTCTTATTTTTACTAGAGTAAAGTAGGAATAACTCAACTAAAATTATACTGAGGTGAAACCAGCATAGAAGAGACGAGAATAGGAATTTGTTTGAAAACCTGTCCCTTATTTATCCTCATAACTTTCGGTTGTTCTCACACCATGCGAGTGCCTCATAGGTCCAGGGGACCTATTCATCCCTACCTTCTGGTGATTCAGATGGCAATGACCAACTGCAGGCAAAGTAAAGAAATAAACAAACAAATCCAAAAGGTAGAAGATGGAGGGGGAAGGGGCAAGATTTTCCAGTTTTGTGCTCACACAAAGGGGTTGTTCTGTAATATTCCATCACCTCCAAAACGGAGCAAACCCGATCTCAGCGGTCAGAGTAGCTGAACCCAATTGGCAAATGAGTCAGGACCGTTTCACGTGTCTCCCTGTTGTTCTGTGTAGTGTGATGCTGCATTGATGATATAAAACAAGCCCTGGGACTCTGAAACTCATGGGACTGCAAAGCTCTGAAGAGCTGAACGTTACTAGAAAGTTCACAATAGCAGCTAATAAGCCTTTGCACAAAGGGGCTTGCCAAGCAGATACCACAGAAGCTCAAAACAACGAGACTTTTAGGCTGTGCAATATGGCTTACTGCTTTTTAAAATTAAAACAAGATCCCACAGGAGATCAAAATAATTGTAAACCATTCTGACCTCCCCATCTTGCAAATACTTATGTTTGTGCTTAACTTTAATCCCCATGGGGAACCTCAGATGCTTAGAGTTAAGTACTTGGATAAGCATTTGCAGGGTGGATGAGGGTCTAAAATTGTAGAAATCAATAATTTTAATTAAAAATAGACACTTAACATCAGCCAAGCATATTTCTTTAAAATTATTTGTTTGAATGGGTTGTTATGGTTTTTTGGGTGGGGAGCTTAAAGGTATGTGTCAAACAAAGTGTTTGTAAAAAACTAAATACCAACCACTCAACTGTCTGCCCTCATTATTTCAATTCAGGGACTGGCAGAACAAGACTTAATATTACAATAAAGCAAAACTGGTGTCAGCAAAAAAAAAAAGTTTCGATGACACACTGATATGGAACACTATGATACATGGATAAAAACTATGTGAAAACCAGAAACACATAAGACTGCAATTTAATCTTTTTATTTGAAATATAAATATTGTTACTATCAAGCTTGACAGTATAGAAAATGTGTGCCCTGCAGCCTTCTGACAAAACAAAATTTATATTTAAAACTTCCTGAAATAATGCCTTTCATATGTGGGGTTTTGTCACATTGCAGTGGCTCAGAGCCTACCTTATGGTCCTGCACCTTTAATTATTTTATGCCTAGAAGACACATTTTAAATAGAAGAGGCGGGTTACAAGAGTTTTGACAGCTGGGGATGATTAAAATACTGACAACATGCACTATATAAAATTCCCTGAGGTTTTAGCAGGGTACTCATAGGAAAGTTAGAGATTAGCATCCAAGGGGGGAAAAGTATTTTTACCCACTAACATGCAATGTTCAGGACATTAGATTGGCTCCCCCCGCACCCTTCCTCTCCCATATAAACTTTATCGCAAGGCCACATACTCGAAAATTGGTCAACAAATCTGATTTACTAATCTTTTCCCATTTAACAAGTATGGAGCCAGATTTCATGGCCAGCTGTTCTATATCATTTTGTGAATGGAAGGGGAGGAGAGCTGGATTTCAAACACAGTTAATGTTTCGGGAGGGGGTATGTGTTCTTTACAAGGGTGTTACTGATTGTGCTGATTTTCTGATGTGCCTGTGTTTCTCTTTGTGCAAAATATTGTTGTTGCTACTATAGTGGAGAAAACGGGGCCCTTGGGCCATGATGCCTCAAGGTTTTTAAGCATATTCCTAACCATAAGTAACTCAATAGCCCGTGTTGACTTCAAATGCTTAACATTAGGCCCATATTATGCCCTTTGATAAACTGAAGCCCTAATAATCAGATGCATTATGAATATTCAGAAAATACAAAGGGAAGCAGGGGGATCAACAGACTCTGGTGATCCCCTAGGCAAGATATATGGGGGTCCAGCTCTGTGCTCCTGGAAGGGGCGCTGGGCCTGTGGCCGAAGGGGCTAGGCTGGGGCAGCCAGCCCTCAGGGATGCCCTGAGCATGTTGTGTTGGCCCCCATCAGCCCTTGCAGCTGCCAGGAGCATGCTACGTGTTGCTCCACTGGTGATTTAAAGGGACCAGGGCCCCAGCCGCCACTGTTCCTGTTCTGGTGTCCATGTCCAGAACCTCAGGCCCTTTTGAGGTGCCAGGCCGCTGGGCAACATGGCATCTCTTTCCTTCAAGCCCTTTTTGATCCCCCATTCCCCTGTCAACAGGCCTGAGGGAATGAGATGGGTTATGACAGTCACGGGCAAAGCTCAGTGGTTGTCGTTCATAGGAGGTCACGTGAAGCTTTTCATCCAAACAGTCCTAAAAGCAAATCCCCACAAGACTCCCATATTTTTTCTTAACGTCAGGAAGAACTGCAGCATCCCTCTCTAGGCCCAGGCAAATGTGAAACTTGCCACATGTCACTGTTCATTGTTATCATTCATTGATTTCATTTCAGCAAGTGAAGCCACAGGATGGAATCCTGACACCACTCAAACCCAAAGCAAAACCCCCATCTGATTTCACTGAGGCCAGGATTCCTCTACCAGTTCTTGCCCCCTGAAGTTGGCCCACTTATCCATGAGCATTGCTTGCTGCGTCAAGTAGAATGTTAAGTGGGAATAATGTGATCTTGCAGTTGCTCAGTCACACAGGTGGAAGATTAACCCCCTTCCATTTTCGTCAGTTTTCTGACAGACATGAGGCTTTAGAAACGACAGGAATGAGACAAGTGAAGGACGTAACCCACATGTAGAATGAAGCATAGAAGACAGCCCAGTGTTAATGTAATGCCAACAGGCAGAACCGAACTTGGGACCTCTGGAGCTCAAGCAGTAGAGGCTTGAGGTAAAAGCCAGCTGGCTCTCAGACTGTAAAGCAAACTCATTCTCTCTCTCTGTAGGTGGTCTAAGGGCCCCTACATGGGACAGTGAACCACACCCAGCAGGTATACTGGTCACATTGGCTACGTCTATACTGTGGGTTTTTTGCGGATGAGGAAATGCAAATGAAGTGCTCATTTGAATATTTTGTGCTCTCATTTGCATATCTTCTTCCAATCCTTTTTGCGGAAGAGGTTTTTGCAATAAAAAGCCCTGTGTAGACGGGGCCATTTGTCAGAAAAAAACCCTTTTGCACAGGAACCTGTAAACCTCATTTTTTGAGGAATAAGGGATCTTGCACAAAAGGTTTTTTTTCTGACAAATAGCCCCATTTACACAGGGCTTTTTAGCTCAAAAACCTCTTCTGCAAAAAGGATCAGAAGAAGATATGTAAATGAGAGCGTGAAATATGCAAATGAATGCTCCATTTGCATTTCCTCGTCTGCAAAAAACCCGCAGTGTAGACGTAGCCATTAACTGCAGGTAAAAGAAACAAACGCAGTGTCAAGGCATGTATCATTGCTCGCACAGAGTGAAGGACACACATGGAAATAGACGAGGTCAGAGAGATGGAGAGGAGTTGTACACTACAGATCTTTGTAGATTCAATGGAAACTTTACAAGTTTGGCTACAGACACATGAGAAGTCAGTCTTCTGAAGTCTATGGATTTACACCCGTTCACACCAACAGAGGATCTAGCCAAAAATGTAAAATCTCTTTTCTAGGCTGCTTCTTCATGATGGAGAATATGAAGCTTACATGAAATAAAGTATTGTCCACCTTTGAGAAAATACATTGAATGGGATCTAGACAGAGTCATTTCATGAGTTTATAATACTACCGTACTGAACTCCATTTCTATATACTAAGGCCCACAGATTGATATTATTGATGCCTCTGCAAGACACGTTTTCCCATGAGATCAAGTGAATCCTAAATGCCCTAAAAATCCATTTCCCCCTTAAGGAGTAGTGGAGAATAAGTCTTTGTCTATAGTACACCATGAGACCAGTTTGGTCTTCTCCCAAAGATTAAATCAAATCCTAAGAGTATGTCTACACTGCAATCAGTGGCAGAAGGTTTCTATAATTTCTGGTGGTGCCTAGAATGGGTCCAAATCCTGTGTGTGCACTCGTGTGTACGTACTCACACACATACACTCCCCACCTGCCTTGTAAGCTGGTATATATTTGTAAGCAGGCTCTAGGATGGGGACAAGGTGTTTGGAGTGTTATAGGGGCTCAGGACTGGGGCAGAAGGTTGGGGTATGGGGGGAGGGTTTGGGGATGGTGATGAGGGGTTTGGAGTGTTGAAGGTGCTCAGGCCTGGGGCAGAAGGTTAGGGTGTAGGGGTGTGGGCTCTGGGATGGACAAGATGGGTTTGTGGGGGTGGAAGGGACTCAGGGCTAAAGCAGAAGGTGGAGGTGAAGGTTTTAGGGCCCTGCACAGGTGGGGCTGGAGATGAGAATTTTAGGATATGGGTGGCTAGGATTCCCACCACTTTCTCTTCCTCCTCTCCCTCTCACAGCCCAGATGGCTCTTATCATGGACAGGCTATGGCTCCAAGACCTTCCCTCCAAGTGGAGTGAGATCAGGGTAAGAGCTGCATGGACAGCCATGGGGAACCACGGACCATCCACATGCCCCATGTAGGTGCCTAGGATTCCTTGCCCTCTCTGTCTTCTGGCTTGGACAGGACCACATGAGCAAGAAGATAGGCAGGGACAGGGACACGATGGGGTTGGGGTTCCCCACACTTTTGGGGAGTCTCCACCACCCTTGCCCCTGGGTTAGCATGATTTGTTTTCCAATGGAAGGAGGGGTTATGTCTGAGCTGGAGTTCCAACCATGGGCTTACATTGCCATTGTCCCATGAGATATACAACGCACCTCCAATAATGCAAGTCATTCTAAGTTAACCGCAGTGACTGTAGGCTGAATTTAATAATAATGATAGTCATAACAGGGGAAAGGACAAGAAATGACTCTTTTAAAAATGGTGCAATGCAAGTAATTGAAGAAGGAGTGAAATTACATAAATAGAAGCCAAGAATAATTGAAGGATTTGATTCAAGAGGTACAAGGACATAATAAGAATTTATCAAGCGTTCCTATTTTATTTGGCTATGATACAAAATACTTAGTTAAGTGTTTGTAAATACAAGGTTGGATAAAAAAAATTTCTATGGAAGAAAACTGATTCCTCCAACCCCTCTGAAAATATGCACATTTCCCAATTTCATACCTGGGTAACAAACAAAAACCAAAACACAGCAGACGTGTTTGATACAGATATTATTTTAACTCCCAAGAAAAGTAACTCAAATAAATAGATTTGAAAGATTGTTTCCATAAACTGGTGTCTCATTCCATGAGTCTCTAAGATTTCAAATTACAACGAGCAGGCAAAGTGGAATATATCCTGTTTCTCGTTAAGGAGAAAAAATTGGTTGAGAAGACAACTTATTTTAAAAGGGCAAAATATAAGTTCAGAGCAGGTTATTACAGAACTGAACATAATTTAAAAGGATAAAATGAGCCATTTACAGAATCCCTTTTTGGCAAATGTGCACTAGAGAGTGGTTAACTTGATTCCTGTGATCATTTAGGCTTGAAGAATCTTGACACCAATACAGTAAGTGCTTGGTTTCATGGTTCACTTGTTAATATTCTTATCACTGGACCAATAGAATTCTGGGCAGAAGCAGGAGCGTGTGAAAGACGAGCCCCCTTTCTCAGAGGTAAATTTATCCAAATGAATTTCCATCCTGGGGAACCCTCTGCTATCAATGTTTGGTGTACTTTTTTCAGAACAATAACTACTCAGAGGTTTGCCCTCAGCTGTACTTTATATGAATATTTCCATGTTATCTACAGTAACATTCCTAAAGACTAAAGCACTAGACGCAATAAATTAAGGTCCAAAATAATTTAGAAGACACTTGATTCACATGAGCAACATGTAAGTACTATAGAGTTAGACACCGGAGGTAAATATTCATAGCTCTTTATAGGGTTTTAGTTGCCTGACTCTGGGTTTGAGTCAATAAAAGTCAAGCAGCTTGAAATGTCATTCAATTCTTTCAAAATTTCCCCCTGTATAGTTTTATGAACTCTTGAACTGCCTAGCACTGAACAGTAAAGTTGTTATTCTGTTGCTATTGTACTATGGTAACTTATATATCCAGGAATCTAGGCCAAGATGTAGGGCATTTCTGTATTTACCAAGAGATCAGCACTGCAGTGATTGGTCCCTCGGGGGATTGATTTAGCAGACATAGTGAAGACCCACTAAATCGACCACTGATCACTCTAATCGATTCTGGTGCCCCTCTGGAATGAGAAACAAAAGGGAAGTTGATGGAGAGACCTAGCATCAGCTCAACCTAAGGTACATTGACTCCAGCTATGCTATTCACGTAGTTGGAGTTATGTACCTTAGGTGGGCATTGCACCGTAGTGTACATCTCCCCATAGTGACTGCCACACACACCCCCCCAGAATTTATCATATTTCTAAGTTACCATAATTATACCCTATTCTAAGTACGGAATACACTATGATCTATGATGATATTGCTAAGTACAGATATATACTACCGTAGGTACCGATATACAGTAGCTCTGTGTGGTGCTTGAAGGCAAATATTGACTATTTAAGCAGCAGCCACATCTGGGCTATGATATACAGCAGTGCCCCCTCCCTCTTGTTGAATATGCCATTATACATCAATCAGTTGTGGAAAGGGTGAAGACCAATAAACTCCTATAAAATCAATGGATGTTCTGCCCTTTTGAACATCAGGCCATTGATAAAAGAAAATGAAGAGTCAGTCCCAGGAAATGGGCAGTGTGAGACAGACATCCATGTGCTTTACGTGTACCACATACAGTGCCTGGGTGTGAGCTCAGTCCAGGCATCAAGCAGGAAAGATCGGAGCACCTCCACTCTATTTCCATCTGTCTATCCACATCGTGTAATCACCGTGGCCTGCTCACCTGTACCTCATGTTCAGAAGACAAGAGCTTTTCAGCTAGTAAGTGCAGAACTCTGGTGGAGCTGGGGACTGGTTTTTGTCATATGCCATAGGCTGGCAGATTTGTATCAGCACCAGAATTTTGGGGACAAGTCTTTACAAAAATCATTGCAAATTTAAGTATCAGTGTACCCCACCTTTGGAGAAATTAATTACTGAAACTGATGGAAAGTGATATCTGTTCAGAGACATTACCTCAGTATCTCGTCAGCCTGATTTTTGTTGTTAAATAAGTGCTCACTGAAGGAAAAACTCCTAGCATGTAACCTAGTGTCCTTGTTTTCAAACCTTCATTGTTTTATATAGGATGTGGCTGTGTATTTTATGGCTGCTGCTGTTTCCTACCCAAAACCTATCCAATACAGATGTTCACTACAGTGGTCTTATAAAATGCTTTGCCTATTAAAATCGCCAAGTTGTCAAAGTCAGTTTTTTAACCTGTTTTCCCAATGATTTTTATATATGTGTACACACACCCAGAGACACACAGCCCTCCATACTTTGCTGATTTTGGACTTTCATACTGTAGAACTTTTTGTGCACATGATGATCCTGTTCAGTTTTTTTTCTCTCTTATCTTTTCTTCTACAGGTAGTTACAGCTTAATATTTTTGTATTCAGTTAGAAAGAAAGGTGAGAGAGAGAGATGGAGAGAGTTGTGAAATAAAAAAATGTGACAAATAGAATTACAGCACAAAATGATGTAATACTCTCGCTTGGTATTAATAGTTTTTTTCCAAATGCTTAACGACTATGCCATAACATAAAAAAATGGAGTGGGAGTGGCCTGTTAGCTGGTTTAGACAGACTGTTAGTCAATTTATTTTATTGTTTCATTGTTCCAGTGTCTCTAATGTGTTCATTATCTGACTAATGAAGGGTAACAGCCTGTCTTTAACAAACATCTACTGAAAGAAACATGAAGGGATGTGCATTTAAGAGCACACAATTGAGTATTCAAGGATGTTTCAGCAGAATGGGACACTGCTTACCTTCCCACACAGTGGGGACAAGTTCCTGGCATAGAGATGATTAAATGAGCCAGAGGAGAGACAGGTCAGACCACACCCATTGCAGCAGAACTACAAAGAAATGTAATTATTTGTGTGAATAGCATAAAAAAAAGAAAGTCATTCTGTGCCCAGCTGACAACTCTGACTGTCGCCTACTTTTTTACAGCATACATCAGACAATGCCCACACTGTCCAGAAAGAAAAAGGCTCATTGTTTATAAAAACACTCTAATCCTGTTTACAGCCCTCACTGTCCAATGCTTAGAATCTATCTGCAAAATGTAAAAAAGCAAATCACAAGAAACCTGTGGAAGTAATATCTAACAGGACCTGATCCACAGTCCAGTAGAAATCTTTTCTTTGATTTCAATGGCCTTAGCCCCACATGGGAGGAAAACACCATCTTCTCATGGACGTTTCACAAACCAAACCCAAGTCTCACTTCATACAATTGCTGCAAATTATTCACTTAGCTCTAGCACTTGGGAATATATAGCATCACCAAGGACTTGTGCTGGTGTTAAAAACCATCCTTGCTAGCAGCATGCTTTGGTGATATACTTACAAGAGTTCAGCACTTCTGAATGCCACTGTTAACATTAAATTATGCTCTGCATAGATATTTCATGTGGTTTTGATTATTGTTATTCAAAGAGCTTTTTAAGTTAGGCCAGCTGAGGTTTCAGACTCATTGCTTCTCTTTCTTTGGCTGGTGAGGAAGTGGAAATGTGAATAATCAAGTGACAGAACATTAATATGCTGTGACCAAATAGTTCATCCTTACACATGGCCTAGGTATAATCAAGAAAACATGGAAACTACAGTATTATTATCTACTCACATTTCAAAGTCTAATTAATAACAGTTACCTTTCAACAGAACAAAATTAGGAATTTTAGTAGCTTCTGCATACTGTCATATTTTTACAATACGATATTTTGTCTACTGTGTCCATTAGGTAGCATGTATTTTGTGGACTTCGCACAACACAATTGGATAGATAGGTTTAGCATGCATAAATGATCAATGATGCCTCCAACTAGTCATTTGAATGCCCAATTTCTGCAGCTACCTGTGCATTGTGCAGCTACCTTAAAAACATGAACATTGTGTTTTGCAAATTTGTGACTATGTGGCTTACATAAGGGAAGAATGAAGGATATTTTACCAGGATCAAAGGGCAGTTACTGCCTACTGACTTTCAAGGAGACTTGGATTGCTAACTGTCGGTTGCACCTGTGAACATCTTCACCTTTAATGCACCTCATTCATATAGAATTTCCTTATTCAGCCAAAAAAGTTATTGGGGAAGAATAGGTTCTTTCTCTGACTTGGGAAGACATCCCCATGTCTCAGATTTCTCAGCCACAAAAGAGGACTAACAGTAATTACCTGCAAACGGCGGCACAAATGGTTAAAGTGACTTGCCCAAGGTCACGGAGTAGCCCAGTGTCAGAGCCAAACATGGAATCCAGGTCTCCTAAGTTCAAGTCATGTTCTCTTACCATTAGATCACTTTGTCTAAATAAGAAATGCCATGCCATGCCAGAGACCATAAAATAGATTTTAAAAATTAAATGGAGCATATTTAAATGAGTGATAGATATCATACTTGTTCTGATTCTCCATGATCTATACTGAAATTTGGAATAGAAATGGCAAAAGTATTCTATGACAAGCAAATTAAAATAAATTTGCATAAATAGTACCATTTTTAGAAGGGCCAGATGACCATATGTGGATTAAAATCATATGTGGTACTAGTAAGAACTGCTTTGAAAAAATCTAATCTTTTATTACAACACAAAGGAAACTGATGCTAAAAATAATGGCACACTTTTCACATTATAAATAAATGAAGAGCTGGGTTGTGGCACAATTTGCATTCTGTAAGCTCTTTAAACTAAAAGAGATAAAGGAGGGGCAAGGCAGAATGGGGTGGGGGGGCAAAATCAAATCAATATCTTAGATGGCTGTATACAAATGCAAGAAGTATGGGAAATAAGTAGGAAGAACTTGAAGTGCTAGGCTGGGTGAGGGGTCCAGCAGCAGGGGGTCCAGAAATAACCCCCGCTGGTCCAGCAAAATCTCTCATCTGGGACCGATCAGGTCCAGAGGGTGCCGGACTAGGGAGGTCCAATCTGTAATTCTTAATATTATTGTGACTCATGTGTACAGCATAACACTGTCATGGCTCCTTCCCCACTCTGGCATGATAAATGCAGAAGTGGGAGCCAGCAAAAGTACCCCACAACCTTATCTACCAGGCTTTGGTATAAAACTTCCCCCCAAAATCTTAACAACCTAGATTTTGGGAATAAAACACCACTGCCACCACCCAAATATTAATAAAACAACCAGGGAGAGACTACTTGAGAAATCTTACCCCTAAAGTACAAACCAGGACACAAAAATTAACCACTACCAGGTTAATAAAAAGAAAAGAGAAAGAACTTTTACTATCATCCCAATATTCCTGTTGCATGCATAATGGCTAGATGGAACAGTAACAAAATAATACACTCACGGAGGAGAAATTTACCATAGGCCAGGAATTTAGTTACAAAGGAGAGCAAAACCCATTTTTAAATGCACAGACCATATCCCATTTCCCAAACCATAAAACAATAAAACCTAACGGATTTATCTAAACTTTATCCTACTTACAGACTGTGAAGAGTATTTTCTTAGAAGGAAACATCCTGTCCCCTTCAATAGTTGGAGAGAAACTACCCAGAGACAAAGGAGGGAAAAATCCAAAAATTCCTTTGTCCCAGTTTGAAATTCCTACCTGCATTCCTATTGGCTGAATCTACCTGGTTAAGTAAGGGACCTAATTAACCTCTTAGTTCCCAGGCTGCTGGCTAACCCTCATGATCATGACAAACATACTAATTTTTTTCTAGATAGAACTCTTGCAAAGGTACCAGCACATCTTTGAAGGCAGCTTTTTACTAGCTATGGATCACTCCTAGGGAAATTTTGATCCTTTGTCCTGGAGCTTCGTATGATCTGTGAGAGACCCTGGGCCCAAGTCATCAAGCGCTTTTGAAGCAAAGACATGCTGACAACTACACTCCTCTGACACAAAGGAGTTCTCTACAATAAGGTAAAACTCATCCTTATAGCACATTGTTTACTGCTCTAATGGAAGACGATATCAGATATTATGGTGATAAGTGTAGTATAAAAACCTGACTAGACTAAGCTTCTTGATTAGTAAGGGCAATATGTAGGTGCCCATGTGATGGGTGCATACAGACAGGGCTGAGGCCAGACTTTGCTGTGCCCTGAGAAGACTGGCTCGGGGCCCCTGCAAGTGGTGGCGCCTTGGGCAGAAAGAGGCAGGACTTGTAGATGCATTCTCATATAAATAGCACTTATAATACTGTGAGCAAGCCCTGAGACAAATGATATGCTTAAAGTTAAGCACCTACCCAGGCATTTGCAGAACTGGAGCTTGTGTTTGTTCTGTGGATGAGGAGAGAATTTCAGATGGGAGGACTACCAATCTGACATCTTCATCTAGCACTAAATTCTCTTATTAAAGAGCAAAAAGAAATTGCTGCCTTTGCTTAGGTATTGTGCATTGTCCCATAGGAACAGCATGGGAAAGAGAAGCCTTTGGGTAGAGCTGATTGATGTATTACATTGCTTGTGCACTAAATACTATATCTGCAATTATATAAAGAGGAAGGATATTTTTAGTAATTGTTGGTTATTAAAGCCACTGAAAAATAGTATGTTTCTCTAGGTACAACTTATTCTGTTTGTGGGTTTGGACACCATGCCAATATTTCAATAATATATACATTATGAACTGCTATAGCTGGCAAGGTCTAGCCAAGTCATCTGTTCCAGGGGAGGATTTTGTTGCTCACTCAAAATGAATAGATTCTGAAGTGGCATCCAGCATGGAAAATGAAGGAAGGTCAGGGGTAGGATAATATTTATGGAAGATAGAGCTTTTTTTAGTATGGCTTCAGGGTTTACTCTCCCCAAAAAGACCCATTTGTATGCGTTGGAATGTTGAGAATTCAGTAGGTAACACAGTGTGACTAAAGCACACATTTAAGCCTCCTGGTGTTCAAAAAAGGGTGAAGTTTTTCATTATAAGCTGTTCTAATGCAGAATATTTTGCCTAAAATAAGTAACATGCAAAGGGGTGTTCCAGCCCATCTGAGACCAATACTGGCTCTAAAACATGACACACTTTTGGCAGTAAAGACTACGCCTCTCATACTTGCTCACGTCTCTTTGGAACAGGGGTGCTATAATCCTAGCTATTAATCATGGGTTCGGAAAATTGAATGTTGAGAATTGGGTGAGGTTGACTGGCAAGGGGATACAGAGGATGGATGCCTGTGGAATTAGGGAAAGAGGGTTTTGTATTAAATGTGCCACAAAGATATGTAGGGTTAAAGAATCCTCATCTGTAGCACATGCACAAATAAATAACGAAGACTAAAGTATTGGATGGCTTTTGGGAAAAGACAAGAGTTTATGTGTCTAACAGAGCCAGGAAAACTGTGCACAGGGAATGTGGGACCCTCAGAGCATCCCAATGCTAGAGGGAAAGGAGCTTACTGATATTGGATAAGTGAATTGGGCTATAGTGAACAGATCAGGCCAGCTGAAATTCACTATGTCATAATCTGTATCTAATAGGTGTGGAGAAAGGCATCATGGGAAAATCAATAACAACAGTGATTGCTAATGTCCTTGCAAGGTGGATGTATGGTAAATGCCCAAAGGACTGTACAAATGTGAAGGAAACACTGAACATGTGTTTGAACCAAAGAAGTCTGGGCAAGTGGGTAAACAGGTTTTTCTCCAGACAAATGAAATCCTGATACCTCCATATAGATGCACTTGCTGACAGTTGGCAATTCTATGCAAATGACCATGCATTGGCATATTGGAGGCTGAAAAGACAGATCCATGTGTATAGTAGAAAGCACTTGTGGGCTGGCAACCAGCATGAACTATTCTCCATCAGACTCCCTGATACTTTTCTTCACTGCAGGGCCCCTGGACTTTGGGAAGGATACAGTTTAAAAGTTCACTGAACTATAAAAGTTAAGGACAAAGGACCCCAAGTTATCTTTTTCCTAACATGACAAAGGAACTAAGCACTCTGTATTTTGTGGGAGATACAAGAGGGATTGGTAGGACCCTTAACGAAGTTATAGTTTTAGTTCACAGTAAGTCTTAGTCTCCAAAAAGTGTTTTTCACTTTCATTTGTGACCATTTTTTACTTTATTCTGTATACTTGAACTCAGTTAAAAATCTCTCTCTTTGATTAAATAAATTTGTTTTATTCATAGCTTAAATCACCTCAGTGCTGTGTTTGATTCAAAGTGAGTATTTACCCCAGTTAAAGCACCAAGCTACCGTGCTTTTGTCTCTAAAGGTTCAATGGATCTCATTTCTTCTCTGAATATTTCAGGAGAGAGCTGTACATTTCAAGGCAGATGGTTTGGGGAGAATTCAGAACAGGGGGTATACATTTAATTGCAACCATAAGCTATTGCCATCATATTGCTGTTCATTGGTCTGTGTACAGGGAGGTTGGGGTCTAAGTCAGCAACTGTAGCCATCACAACTGTAGCCTTGTCAGCAACTGTAGCCATCACAAATGTCATCCCTCTAATTGATAGTCTCAGTAGCACACCCAAAGACTGACTGAACATGATGACTGGACAATCGTCTATTTGGCAGAGCCCTTCTTTCATCCCTGTTGAGGAACGTTGGGTGGAGGAACAGAAGAAAAGAAGTGCTGTGAAGTGAGAAATCTTGGAAGACTGTATGTGCTTTGTGGATTACAGAGAGGAATTCAGTCTCCAGGCCTCCCCATCTGGTACCTTCAATGATGTGAAAAATAAAATAGTCTAAAAATACCAGAGGGGGAACACAGCCAGATATACCATAATGCAGGAATGCGTTAGAACTCACAGAGCAAGTACTTTTCCCCATGTTCTCTTGCAGAGTAATGAACAGGATGCCTGATGCAAAATCCATGTGTATTAATGTTGTTTTTGTCTTAGGTGACCTCCAGAATGCTGGAATTTCTAGAAGAACACCAACATTTGAAAGAATGGCAATGAGTGTAGTCATCCCCCTGATCATCATTGGAAGGAGATAAAACATACACATAGAATTATTCTTACAAGGAGCTGCATCAAAGAGTTCCTATTGATACCAGTTTGCTACGCACAGAGCACTGTACAAGTCATAAACAGTCACTCTCTGATGCTATCTTACTCTCCTTGGAATTGCTTCGTCTCCTCTTGATGTCAATCGCAAAACTCTTGTTGACTTCAGTGAGAGCAGTATCAGACTCTGATCGCTGTACCCTTTCTCTTTGGCCTAATTCTGATTAGATGCCCATGTAAAACAAGATGCAACTACCCATAAGTCAATGGAGTTACAAGGTCTGAGATCACAATCAGGCTCAATGGGGTGTTCTAGCTCTGGCCCTTCTGACTCTTGTGTACGCACACTTTGGCTCTCAGAAGTGAATTGACTCTTGTGTAGATTGACTACTCCATTGGGGAAGAAAGTGATCATTGTTCTTAAGAGGTTCTAAATTTAAAGGAATAAGATCCCATCTACTGGATCTTAGTTATATTGGGTAATACAATTACTCTTCAATGCTTCCTGGTCATTACATTATTCTGGAGGAGACCTGGTCAACTTTTAAAGTCCCAGATATTATGATCCTATTATATAATTTACCCAATGCAAATATATTCCTCTTTCTAGCTAGCCTAACCTGTTGTTATAACAAGACAAGTTTTAATTATAGCCCATTCACAATTGCACATTCACACACGGCACGCATAACTGAAATACAATGTGAGACAATTACTTATCAGAAATTACTACATATCTGAATTGTGCATTGTTTTTAATCAGAGACTTGCTCCCTCAGAGAATCCCATTTGAAATGTGCAACTCCACTTTGTATACCACCACTAAAAGTGTATTGCATTACAGTTGAAATTAAAGAGCACAGCCTCTTCCCCCCTCCTCCCCCCAGCCCAGCAGATCAGACACCTGCTATCAATTTGAATGGTATCTGATAGAAATACTTGTGCAGGAAGGAAAAGAATCAATTATTCATGAGAACGAGACAATGAACTGCATAAACACAGTTCATGAACCTGAATCCTTTACAACCTGGCTTATCCCCCATGCATTTATAAGGGTGCTTGATTCTTTTAAACAACTGACATATTTATGGTGCAAAAGACAGAAACAAATGAGAAAGCAAATGTTTTTGGTTAAAGAAAATGTGAAATGTTTTAGATGAGAGGGAATTTCTTTTCTATTGCTCTCTATCAATGGTAACATTTAACTATTTGATTTGATTTAACTAAACATCTTGTGAGACAGCCTTTTCCATGACATTTCCATCCCAGATTTTGCTGAAGCCAGAAATGTGGGTAATTGAGGTGACCAAATATATGTAACTTGTGGATGCTTATCTGAACAAAACTTTTTGAGGTTATCCCACCCTTTGTCCCTTTGCACTGTATGCATGTGAGTTCTTTTCCTGGCAAGCGCTTCATCTGTATACTTCAAATATAATTCAGTTAAGCATGGCTATCTTTGTGAAGCTGATCTGGTTTACCATATTCCAGGAGGAACATAGCACTTTTGTTATCTCATTGGAGCCTTGTAGTGTGACTACCGATGATGTCTGATGAAGAAGTGACTGACGTTCAAGCTATGTGAAAACACATTGCAGAGGTCAAAATGGAATGATAAAAACAATACTGAAGTTTGGGTCCTTGGAAAAAATCAAATGCTGCTAAGTATTGCATTCTATTAGGGTATGTCTAGACTACATG
The DNA here is from genome assembly GCF_052426305.1 of Pelodiscus sinensis. NCBI lineage: Eukaryota > Metazoa > Chordata > Testudines > Trionychidae > Pelodiscus > Pelodiscus sinensis. The sequence continues at coordinate 39,421,435 of NC_143063.1, forward strand.
GCTCCGTCGACGGAGCCATGTAGATTAGGCAGGACGGCAAAGGGAAATGAAGTTGCAATTTAAATAATCGCTGCTTCATTTAAATCAAAATGGCCTCCGTGCTGCGCCGATCAGCTGATTGTCGGCACAGCGCGGCAGTCTAGACGGGGAACTGCTGACCCCAGAACCCTTCGTCAGCAAATCCTTTATGCCTCATGAAACGAGGTTTAAAGGATCTGCCGACAAAGGGTTTTCACGAGGTGTAAAGGATCTACCGACGAAGGGTTCTGGGGTCAGCAGATCCCCATCTAGACTTATGCGCTGTGCCGACAAACAGCTGATCGGCACAGCACGGAGGCCATTTTGATTTAAATGAAGTGGCAATTGTTTAAATTGCAGCTTCATTTCCCTTTTTCGTGTAAACTAATCTACATGGCTCCGTTGACGGAGCCATGTAGTTTAGACGTACCCTTAATGTCCTGCTGCACCCAAAGCATAGATTGACTGCCACTGCCAAGTTTAATGCATCATTATGCATAGCATAGCCATATTATATCATAAGCATGGTTGAAACCCCAATACAAATATTTAAAATACGCGACAATAAGAAATGTTAGTATTTGTATTTAAAATGCCATGATTGGCTAGACTTTGAATGAATACAAGTTGAAATACAATTTGAATGAAAATCCAGCCTCCAATTGACTTTAAAAGCAGCTATTAATTTTTTTTTTTATGGTGAATGATTCCGACAATTAATTTCTCTCACACCTTAATAGTGTTTGAGTTACAAAGACCAGCAATGTAACAAGGCATGCCAGATGAATAATATCTGAGATTATTTCTTTTATAGCAAATGACTGACAAGTAGTGATAGTTACACCAAAAATATGGAATGATAGACAAGGTGAGCGCGACTGTGGAAAGTCTGTTGTAGAAACAGTGCAGAAAGAACAAAAACAAAGTAAAAAAGATTTGATTGTGTTAAATATTTTCCTCGGCATCAAAATGTATTAGCCTGGTTTTAATAGTGGTCACTATAAAAAGAACCTCCTTTCACTGTATCTCTTATATAAATCAGAACAGTAATTTCTAAACAAAACATATAAGGACTCAGTTCAATAAGACATGTCTGAATTTTGGCACTCCAAAGATCTTCACCACGCCATCAAAGCTGTGTAAAATTAATTTTCGTTGGTGTCTTTCAAAGCTTCTTGCCAACTTCGCATTGCAGAGGGCAGACATGTCTTTTGTTATATCAGGCCCTTTGCTATTCATTCCAAAGAAATGCCTTTCCTTAATGATAGGCCAGTTCATGACACAGACTGGGACTCTACTCATTTCCTGCTGTTCATGCGCCAGTTTTCTTCGCTCTCCTTGTCCTCTTTGTAGAAGGTGATTGAGACATCACTAAGCTTTCACATCATGTATTGGTTGTGCAAGTGTAGTTCTAGGGGCTGGTTTTATGTGCTTTCTAGTGAAGGGAGAGTGAGGCGAGTCTTCCGTTTCATACTCATGGTGGTGAAGTTCTGGAGCAGAGTCAGTCCTTCTGCTTTCTTGAGGATGGGAAACTACCCAAACCTCTTGAGTTTGCAAAATTAGGTGGAAATAGTATTAGTAAATCTTGTAGCATTTCTTCATTTCTACTTCCAGTCCAGGTTAGTGAAGCAGGGTCTTAGTGGTTAGAGCATAAAACCCAAAGTCAGAAGTTCTATTCATGGCTCACACACTGACTCACTGGAAAGCCAGGAGCAAGTTGTATAAATCAAATTCTTCAAAAGTATTCATGAATTGTGCACGCTAAAGTTTTTGGATGTCCAACTTGAAATACCTATGCCTGGATCTTCAGAGGTTCTGAGTAGCCACCTCTAGGACATTTACCCAGCATTACACAGGTCCTTAACTCAATTAAGTTTGTGCACTTCCCCCTCGCTCCCTGATAGTGATGAAGGGGAGCAGCCAGCAATGTCCCCATAAGAGTCGGGAGGGGGAGAGGGGAAGGGAGGCAGGGAGGCTTCAGCTCCCCCCTCCTGCCCTCTGGAGCAGTACCAGACAGAGAGAGTCATGCCCTTTCTACCTAACTGGTGATTCTGTCTCTTTTCCGTATGGTTTTAAGAGAAGCAATCTCATTCCAGACACATCCCATTTCCCTGGCACAACCAAACCCTGATCTCACTTTAAGTTATGATAATAGGAAGCTATATCCTGAATTTGGTGGTCCCATCTCTTACTGTTTAGGAAGACTTCTTGAACAGATAGACAGACAGACAGACAAACTCTCTATAGTTAATAGGAGAAGCTGGTGTCCAGTTTAGCACAGTGAGCAGGCTATAGTGATAATTTTTTCTGGACCAAATCTTAGGCAGGCCTTGTGCAGCATGAATTGAATTCCTCATTTAGGGAGCTAAAAAGCCTGGGACCAACAGAGTCTCTTTCTGTCGAGAAACCTAATACAGATCCCTTTTGGGAAGGTGTATTCAGCACCTGTGAAAATTAGACCATAGGAGGCTCAATTCTGGCATTCAAAATTATTGGACATGTTAGACATTTTGGGTATGCCTCATTTTATCTGCCGAAAGGAGTGGATTCATATCTCACAAGGGTCTTGAGAGTCTCCATTATTGTCTGCCAAAGCGCCCTGTAATCCTTGAGTGAAAATTGTGGTAGAATACAAAAAATTCTTGTCATTACGTTGCTGAACCTTCACAAAAGATTTAGTTCCGGTATACTTCTTGCAATGGGCAAATATTTGGCATGGGAAGGTGCATTGTTAATTGTTCCACAGGCATTTGAACCTTACTAATATGCCCATGTGTACAGAATTTCTTAAATCACTTTTTTATTAAATATTTCTCATCAATTTTAGACTTATGTGTAGATTTTGCCACTTGAGTGGAGGTCAGTGTGCCCTGCAAACTGCACACTTGGTTGGCCACCCAGGAGAGAATCCAATCCTACCCAGCTGATTAGCAGAGTGCCCACAGCTTGCCACAGCATGTTTTTCTACTGGTGGTGCACATCTGTATATGTCTTGGCACACATAAATAAAATTGATTCTGCATATGGATGGATAAATTTAGAGGGAACATTGGTGGGAGCCATTGACATATATATTTAGTTGCACAAAAAAAGTATGTTCCCATCCGTTTTTTAATATATTTTTTGAACTTTGACACATCCACTGAAAAATCGATCAGTAGGAGTCTGATGCCTGGCTCATTCAAAAAATGACAGTTAAGAATTCAAAGCAACTTGGTTGAAAAGAATCCTGTACTAAACTCATAGCTCCCATCAAAATTAATTTTGTTTTCAGATATGATAGGTCAATGATAAAAATGGATGTAATTTTTACCATATACCTCTTCATTGACAACATTTTAAAATGACAAGGTAGGTGACATCATATTTTTTATTGGACCAACATCTTAAAGTAGTCAGAAGAAAAACAGGGTTAAATCAGACTCCCTTACTATTAGTTTACCACGCAAGCACTATGTTTTAAGCCACAATATGTTTTCTGTTTGAGTGGTTGCAAGCGTTATTTTGTGAATTCATTCATTTTCTCTGCCCAGGCGTATCAACCATTGTATGGGGGATTTTTGTGCACTGTGGAGTTCAGTTTATGATGTTCGTGTTCTGAAATCAGAACTCTGTGCTTCCCAAAATCAATTCAGCTTTGGGGCTTTTTTGTTCTTAACTTAAGAAATATGTACACCCCACTTAAATATTAAATTCTGAGTTTGAAATCATGGGATTCCTATTTACATACATTGAGAAAGAGATTTGGTCTACTGCAAAGCTGTCAGACAAGTTTGCCATGCCTGTGACCTTAACCTTGATGTGAAATATTTGTCTCCAGGGGCAAAAAGTAATTCAGACATGTTAAGCATTGAGCTAGTTCTTCTCAGACCCCTCACCCCTGAACAAAATGCCTCAAAAATAATGCCAAAAGGATGCTATTACTCCCCAAATAAAACAATCAAGAATATTGTTACAGTTTAGTGTTTATGTTTGAGGAAAATATGGTTGTAGGGGGAAAATGAAAAAATCAAATCAAGCATGTCTTAAAATGCGTGGTGAATATGTCCCTGGCCTTATGTCCTTTATGGAAATGTGCTTATTCAACTGATAACTCAGCAATGCAGTCAATACCTGGCAAATCTGATACTTCCAAAGGCACTAAAGGGGAATGTGAACCAACACTGATGAACAGCTTTGAACCCAAGGCCTTTCAGATGCAGCTTGACAAGTTAACAGGCTTTTTCTCCTCTGACTGAAAAGAGACTTCAGATAGATTGTGTTTCTGAGAGTAAAATAAACTCACTGTCCAATGGGCACATGCCTTAAAGGGACAGGATTACCACTGGGGCTATGGAGTCTTCCTAAAAGGCTGCCTTGCCCTACACTCTCCCCTGCTTTGCCCTTGAGATTCCTCCCCCAGTCAAACCAGAAACCAAGCTGGGGAGCCCAGGACCCTCCACCTGCATGAAGTAGGGGGTGGGCTGAGAGCCATTCTCAACAGTGTCCCTATCTCCTGGGGACAGACGGACAGTCCACAGCTCTCCAGGCCACTGTAGGCCAGGATGGGATCCAGCTTTCAGCCTATCTGGGGGATAGGGCCTCAGTAGGAAAAGGAAGGGCAGGGGGCTTTGCCATGGTGAAAAGTAGATGGGCCAGCCAATCTACTTCCAAAAGTGGAGCAGGCATGGCTCCTGGGTCTCCCCTGCCACCATCTCCTGCACTCCAGCACCACCGATTACCACTCATTCTCAATGTGTACTATGTCATTGAACTGCATATGGTATTTCTGGGAGGAAAAATAAAATAAAATAGTAGACTCTCTCATGGGTGGATGAGTTGCTAAGTGGAAAACCTTGAAGTCCCATTTTGCAAGGTGACAAAAGAATCTGCCACTGAAAACCTGCTTTCGCCTTTACTTAGCGCAGAAATGCTGGTCTAACTGTCACTGTTCTACAAGAAAGGGGATGTTTTACTCTTTAAGAGAGTGAAATATTCACTGGAAACAAACCAACTGAGAACGTTCTTACCCAATAGATCACAGGAAATTCCTCTATGTCCTAAAGGCAATAGCAGACAGAAGTGCTCCCATGGACTGCACAGTCAAAAAGATTAACAGAAGTTGGACAGTCAGTCAGGTACATTCACCTGACGACTAAAGTGATGTGTCCATGTTTTCAGCTCAATAACCCATTTAAACAACAGGACCACCAACAAAACAAAATGTAGTTAAGTTAATAGGAATCACCAAACAAGGTACAACCATATAAGCACTGAAGATAGAGAGAGTTTGGTCTCTCTTTTTTGTGTCTGACTATAGGCCAGATTCTCAATAGGCATAAATCAGTGTGACACTAAAGGAAGTAAGCAGAGAAAAACTGATTTACATTGTGTCCCTCAAGATTGAGGATCTGTCCCTAAAGGACTAACTAGTTCTGAATTGTTCACCTACCATAGTCACTACCTAATGCTTCAAAAGAAGGTAAGAATCATCCTGAAATGCATTTGCCTTTCTGTATATTGGGGGTACGGCTAGACGGCGGGGGAAAGAGGGGTTCAGGATAAAAACTCCGCTGCATCCAGGGAACGCGTTTGCTCTTCTGCTTTTTTTTTGCGGAAGAGCAAACGTGTTCTTTCTGAAGCCCCTGTATTCCTTGTTTCACAAGGAAGAAGGGGCTTTCAGAAGAGGATTTTTTTCTGAAATTTTGCCCAGTCTAGACGGGCCAAATTTAGGAAAAGTCTCTTCTGACAAAAGTACTGGAAAGAGATGAGTTCCACATTTTGCGTATCTTTTTCCAATAGATCCTTGCAGTCTAAACATACCCTTGGGAAAATGTCTATTCCTTCTTGACCATTACAGGTGTTGAGTTTATAGTGGTGGATTACCCTTATTTATTTCCTTATTGTTAGTTTCCGTCGCTATGCTATATGTGGCTGTAACTTATCCAGTCTTCCAGCCATCTCCATAGGCCATAAAGATTTATTTTTAATTTCAAATATAATTTCCAAGGCTTCTGTTAAGGTTTGTCAAGCATATGTACAGTATTTCCATCATGTTGTAACACTGGAAGCATTTACAATGTTTGGAAGTAATGAGGCTCCAAAGAAAGCTTAGACTGCAATTTTCAGAAGTGGAATGCAGCCAATCTCAGCTAAAAGCAACATGGAAATCCATGGAATGTATTCTTTAGCAACTCCGTTGTTTGTGTTGAGATTTCTGGTAAGGTCTTTTGGGAAAACATACCACATATCCCTTTAAAGTCCAACCAAAATATCATCTATCCTGTTCTCAATACAGCAGCCTTACTGAGATAAACAACTCAAGAAAAAGAAAAAAAAAATCCTTCCACAGTAAATCATATTAACCAAACACTGTTTTTTGCCAAATTCCCTATCCTTTTCTCCAACCAGCGAGATGCTGTTTTACAACAGGGAGTCAGATTGTTTGACAAATTTAGGACATTAAAATTAAGACAACATATCTGTGGTCCTCTCCGAAATCAAGCTGTTCTTATTTTCCTAAATCTCTTTTTCTTGGCACCAGAGGACTTTGGGTCACAGCTAAATAGCGTATGAACTCATTTCCTAAAATGTCAGTCTTCCAGAGGCTTTCTTTCTTTGGATTATTTTTAATTCAGTCAATTTGTAACACATATTCAGGCCATCTCCTCCACAATCTTTTATAATAAATCCCATTCAATTTCACATGTATGGTTGCAAGCTTTATTGCTTAACAAACATTTCATCTACTCTCCCATAATTTATATCTGAATGGGTTTATTATAGACATAGCATTTCATTCATTGTGCAGTTAATTCTGTAGCATGCTGCCTGCTTTCTGTATGGTTGCTCTACCGTTATGTGCTTTCAGTACAATTGAATTTTTTCCTTGGGAGTTTTATAAAATGGTTTATGAATATGTAATACAAATTGTGTTAACAAGGCAAATGTACTTTTTATTTCTTTTACGACCATTTCCAGTCAATGGCTGGTAAGAGAACAGGCATAGCTCTCTCAATTCTTAGGCTCTATTAAAGAGAACTAGCCATTACATTACTGTTTTCAAGGAACAGTGCTATCACTTTAAAAATAAACAAACACTCGTGATCATGCTGGCAGATGTTGCAGACTGCACCAGAGTAGGGTTGGGGATGCTATGTAGCACAAGTCTTCTATTGGTAGGTTTTGAACCCTTTAATCAGGTAACAGAATAATTAATACAAATATTATCGAGGACTATTTTCTAAGATGCTTGCCCTAAACTTATGATTAGTGATTTGTATTGTAGTAATACCTAGACATCCATCCCTATTGTGCCCCAGTACACACACGTAGCAAAAAAATACTCCCTGTCCCAGAGAGCTAACAGTCTAACTATAAGATGAGAGATAAGAGGTGGATAACTAATGGAGAGGGCTGGAGCACAGGCTAATAATGAGAAGATTATAATAAATGTAATGGGCTGGGCTGCCTTGCTATTTCTAAGCAATTTGAAGGCATCATGGCAAAGGTGGGGTTTAATGAGAGATTTGAAGAGGACAATGGCCCTGAGGATATTTGCAGGGAGCTCTCATTATGCATAAGGGCTAGCATGGGAGAAAGCAAGAAGATGTTTGTTGGGAAAATTCATTAGCGGGCGAGGAAGGCTGACATCATTGCCAGGGAAGGTGAGGACCAGCTGGTCTGTTGTGCTATAACAGATGTTAGGCAGGGTGCGGCAAAGCCATGAGCTGACTTAACTCACTGTGTGTACCATGGTTTTGATTTTTGTATGACGCTTTTGTAAAAACACCCAGGGGACACAACGGCAGCTGGTGCAAATTGTCTGCTTTCCTTTGACTTTGATTGAGCTATAATGAATTACACAAACTGAGGAACAGGGCTCCAGAGAGTAGGATGAAGCCCTGTCTGAATAGGACATACTGGGATTAATGCCACTGGAACGGCATAACTGAAGAGTGTGGAGGAATGGTGAATGGGGGTCTACATTATCCAATGGGGGTCTACATTGTGCTTAGAAGTTAAGGTATGTTGTGAAGAATTCAAGCACATTGTGTAAAGGCAGGTCCAAACTCTAATTTATATACCCGGGGTAGTTTTGATCTTTTCGTTCACCACAGTTACCTTGCTAAGCATCCAGGGTGGATTCCCTAATGCACTTTACCTCTTAAGGCATGTTCTCAATCTTCTGATCTGGCTCCAGATTAAGAATGCAAACCCTAAAAACATCTTGCTCCCATTCCAGACCTTTGACTGCTGGTTACAAGCTCACTGCACTGAGACTTTGTCCCTTTCATGGACTGACATGGATGAATGACTTTCCATTAACTCTTCCTTACAGGGTCTGAGATTAGTTACTCAGTAATGACAATGGCTGGCCAGAGGTTGAGGATGGCAGTTAGCAGTCTGGGTTTGGCAGATTAAAGCCAGGTCTACAGTGGTGGAGAAAAATTGATGCAAGATTCACAACTCCAGCTATGTGAATTGTGTAGCTGGAGTTGCCGTATCTTTCATGAACTTTCTGGGGTGGCTCCACAGTGGGAGGTCAATGGGAGAAACACTCCCATTGACTTCCCTTACTATTCATGGTAGTGAGGAGTACCGCTGAGGAATGCCCTCAGCATTCAATTTAGTGGGTCTTTACTAGACCCACTAAATCAAATCCCAGAAGATCGATCACCAGAGCATTGATGCTCTGGTAAGTGGAGACAAGAGGAGGAATTAGAACCCTTTGACTATATCTGCTTTGGTCTTTGTCCAGGTTCAGAGTGGAGGTTAGTTGTGGGATTTCAGAATGTAACCAAGTCTATGTGTTGGTACCTTTTACTGAAGGTATGGCTAGACTGCAAGGATCTATCAGAAAAAGATACACAAAATGTACTCCATATTTTGCGTATCTTTTTCCGATACTTTTGTCAGAAAAGGCTTTTCCAAAATTTGGCCCTTCTAGATTGGGCCAAATTTTGGAACCTCCCCCCCCTTTTGAAAGTCCCCTTCTTCCTCGTGGAGTGAGGAATACAGGGGCTTCCAAAAGAGCGCATTTGCTCTTCCCCCCAAAAGAGTGGAAGAGCAAACGCATTCTCTGGATGTGGCACAGTTTTTTCGGATACCTCCGGTATCCCAAAAAAACCCTGCAGTCTAGGGCTATGTCTAGACTGCAAGCCTCTTTCGAAAGAGGCTCTTTCGAAAGATACTTTCGAAAGAGCCTCTTTCGAAAGAGAGCGTCTAGACTGCACGTTGAACTTTCGAAAAAGCGGCTTGCTTTTTCGAAAGAAAGCACCCAGTGAGTCTGGATGCTCTCTTTCGAAGAAGCCCTATTTACATTCAAGAACACCTTCTTTCGAAAGAAGCACTTTCGAAAGAAGGCGTTCTTCCTCGTGAAATGAGGTTTACCGCCGTCAAAAGAAAAGCCGCGTTCTTTCGATTTAATTTCGAAAGAATGCGGCTGCAGTCTAGACGCAGGTGAAGTTTTTTCGGAAAAAGGCTACTTTTCCCGAAAAAACCCCTGAGTCTTGACACAGCCTAGCTGTATCCTAAGTGAGCAATTCCTACATAAACCTCTAAACTCTTTCATGTACAGGAAAAAGGTATGGAAAAATCAATGGTCATTTTTTGTAATAAATATTACAGATATAGGGCCAGATTCTGCTAGAAGGGATGCACCAACATAAATCTGGAATAGCTCCACTGAAGTTATTCTGGATTTATAACTCTAATTTAGAGCAGAATTTATCTGACCCATTCACATTTTCATATACGATACTTTATGGAAAAACAATAACAGCTGTGAATTTCAGGAAAAAAATGCCCCAGACTCTCCAAGCTCATCATCAGAAACAAGCTCCCCATAGACTAACACACACTAACACAAAGCAGCAGCAGACTCTGCCAGAACAACAGATGCAAAACCTGTAGACGTATCTCCACTGATAGAGATCAACAGACCTTACCACACAACTTTCAAGATCCATGGGACCTACACATGCATATCACAACATGTTTAGTGCAGTAAATGCCCCAACAACAATTATGCGGATGCTCTAATAACTCACACAGGAAAATAACAAAAGAAAAAAAATCCCAACTCTATCATCTGTGAGGTGAATACTTCTCACAACAGTATCACCCCATTTCTGACCTTTCAGTCTTGAGCCTCAAAGGAAACCTGCACAATCACTTCAAATGGCAAACCTGGAAGTTTAGATGCATAACTTTGATTGACACTGAAAATGGTGGACTGAATAACGACACCAGATTTCTGACAACAGTCTATACCCCACTCACAACTGCCCCCCCCAGTTGTCTTTTTATTCCTTTCTCTCTTCCTTTCCTCCCATGATTGGTGGGGTGTTAATTGGCCACTTCACCTTGAATGGTGCCTTGAAATTTGTATTAATGACTTATTCTAAACAATCAGTTCCATTTTGTATTTAGCTGTTACACTCTGAGCAGGGTGGCCAACAGACTTCACCGGGCCCTGGGCAAGAGGGAGAGGGGGCGGAAGTAGGTTGGCCCTATTTCCCTATGCTAAATAGGGGACACCTGGTAAAATTACTTGTATTCAAGCGAGTTCAACGGCAGTCAATCAGAACTAAATAGCACAAATGTTCAAATTAACATCAACGTGACTGAACCCATTAAAAAGAAATCATGCATAGCTGGATTATTTTTATTTGCCTTGTTAACTTTGAGGTTTGCACAGGGAAAGGTGACATATGCACGCATTCCCTACATCCTTCTCGTGTGGGGCTGGGGGTGACTGACCCAACCGTCCCTACTCAGTGCTCTCCGCCCTCCATGCAGGATGGAGCAACCAATCCTGGTTCCTGGTACCACATCTTCCCAATGCAACTTGTGGGGGGCATGAAGGGTCATAGCACCCCCCCTCCCCAGACTTCTGTCGAGATTCACCCCACAATGTGGCCAGCAGCAGCCTTTCAGCACAGTGTGGGAGGGAAGGGATGGGAGCTGCTTCCAGTGGAAGGGCCTGCGGTTCGGGGTAGAGATTACAGAGACAATCTCTTCCTTCCTATCCCCCATGCCCCGATGGTAAAAAGCAGCCTGTCCTTTCCTCCCCTCACAGTGTAGAAAGGCAGCTAACACCTCCAAGCTGCTGCTGGTCACTGACAACCCAGCCATCTCCCATCCCCTGGCTACAGTATGGGCAGGAAGGGGTTAAGACCTCAGGATGTGCTCCAGGGCTCAGAGACTCTGGGGTTTCAACCAACCCAGCCAGAGAAGTGGCTCAGCAGTGGAGGTTGCCTAGGGGACAGAGCAGCCTCCCATGCACTGGGGGCAGGACCTAAGGCAGGGGGGTAGCATATGAAGAGGATGCTACGCCCAGGATCCGGTCACAAACAGGATGGAAATAGTTTCCTCCCCACTAGTCCAGAGCTTAGCTGAGGGGTGGAGAAGCTTCTCCGTGTCGGCACTGTGTGGGGTTTTGGCACATGCAGAGTTTGGCTCCACTGGCCAGCACCCCGGGCTGGAGGACTGACTGGAGTTTTTCCAACCCAGCCAGAGTCAATGGGGAAAGGAAGGAGCCTGCCAGTCGGGTTGTTGGGGAGATACTGGGTGCAAGATGGTGACCTCACAGGGAAACCCTATCATCAGCCAGCAGGACAGAGGTGCCAGGCAGGGGCAATCTCAGAGACTTCTGTGGCTTTGCAGCAGCAAGGCTCCTTCTCAAGGTCTTCCCTTGGGGGCAGAGAGAGAATAAAATGTAATGTATATGAGCACGAGGAGGTATTTCGTCAGAGTTTTTTCCTTCCCTACTACTGATTTTGTAGTCCCTGTGTAGACAGTAAGAGCCTCAGAGAGGTTTGGAACCTGTTCAGTCTGATCTATCTCATACTAGCAAAATTCTAGGTCTAGAAATCATTATGTTAAGGTGATTTGATTTCCTGCCCAGGACTTTCTCTCATAGAATCACTGGGGACATTGGAGGTCTGTCCTTTTAGGTTTCCCTTTTCATCCTTCCCTCCCTCTTTCTCTTGCTTCTTTTTCCCCTTTTCCATTCTTCCCTGCCTCCACCAGGGAGGTGCCTGTGTGTGCCGGAGGTGGGGTGTGTGCTGTCACTGTGGAAGGCCCCTCAGAAAGAGGTGGTGCTGAAATAGTGCTCGGAGACTGATCCCCTCTGGTGGTGACCTGACCCACCCAATTGGACTTCTGATGAGACCCCTTCACCTCTTAGCTCTCAGAATCTCGATGCTGATGGGCCAAGCAGGTGGCTATTGACAGGGAAGTCTCACATCCTTTTGTTCTCTTTCAAGGCCAAACAAATAAGTCACGAGCAGTCATGTATTTGATTGATTGTGTTGCTTCTCTGCAATTACTGTCTCTGTGCAGTGCCTGATTCTCTCTAATGTTCCAGTTCTTCTTAAAAACTTGCTGAATAATGACAATGAACATTTGTTGGTCTGTAGCTCACCTGGGAACACTTTATTCTAGTCAGTTAATGTGCCCAAAGGGGCTAGCTTGGAGCAGGATGTCAGCTTTGCAGGGGAGGGGTGAGTGTGGCAGTAACATTACAAAGGCCTGTCATAAGACCTGAGCCTATTGGGGAAAGATGGTGGGGAGGTAGGTGGTAACCTCACAGAATGACCAGCCAGGCAGGACAGAGGTGCAAGGCTGGGACAATCTCAGAGACAGCCTCTCTCCCCATTATACTTTTGTGGGAGGCTATCCCAAAGAAGTGGACCTAGAATTAATCTGAGACTGATCCCTTCTGGTGATGACCTGGGTCATCCTTTTGGATGTGTCCCAGCACCTCCGTCCTGCCTGGCTGATGCAATGGTCGTTCTGTGAGTTCACCACCTCCCCACCATTCTTCCCCAATAGGCTCAGGTTTACAACAGGCCTTTGTGATGTCACTGCCACACCCACCCCTCCCCAATAGGCTCAGGTCTTAACAACAGGCCTTTGTGATGTCACAGCCACACCAACCCATCCCCTGCAAAGCTGATGTCCTGCTCTTAGACGGCCCCTTTGGGCACATTAACTGATCAGAATAAAGTGCCCCACTTCTTTGTGACAGCCTCCCACACAGCCGTAATGGAGGTAGAAAGGTGTCTCTGTGGTTGCCCCTGCCTTGCACCTCTGTCACCCAGAGGGGATCAGTCTCCGAGCATTATTCAAGCCCCACCTGTTTGTGAGGACCTCTCACAATGACAGCAAATCCCCCACTGCCTGACATCCTTACCCTCCTCCCCCCGATGATGTCAGGGAAGAATGGAAAAGGGGAAAAAGAAGGAAGAGAAAGTGGGAGGGAAGGATGAAAAAGGAAACCTAAAAGGACAAACTTCCAATGCCCCCAGGGATTCTATGGGGCAAAGTGCTGGGTAGGAAATCAAATCACTTTAACCTAGTGATTTCTATACCTAGAATTTCGCTGGTATGCGATGGATCAGATTGAACAGGTTCCAAACCTCTCTGAGGCTCTACACAGGGGCTACAAAATCAATAGTGGGGAAGGAGAAAGCTCCAACAATGTTCTTCCTCATGATCATGTAAATTAACCCTAAATCTCTCTTTCCCCAAGGAGTGACTTTGAGAAGGAGCCTCACTGCTGCAAAGCCACTGAAATCTCGGAGGTTGTCCCTGCCTTGCACCTCTGTCCTGGCTGGCTGATGTCACAGTCTCTCTATGAGGTCACCATCTCCCCATCACCATCCCCCATTTGGCTAAGGTCCTTCAACAAGCCTTTGTGATGTCACTGCACCACGCCACACCCACCACTCTTTTGTAAGGCTGGTGCTTTGACTCTGGCCAACCTCTTTGGATATGTGAGTGACTTCCATCTGGAGTCTCAGGAAGCTTTTCATATTTCAAATAACTGTCTGGATAGAGCCTGACCAAATAGGATGTTATGTCCAAGGAAACCCAGATCCTAATATGCCTATCAAACATCAGCATCCCTTGCAATAAGTGACCATATACTTCTTTGTACAATGAAACCTATGATTCATCCACGAATAAAAATATTGTGTCTACATGCCACTTGTATCATCCAGGATGTATACAAACTTCTACTAACTCTGGAGTCTCCTGCGGCCTCCTCCTTAATTTCCTGGAAGAGTAAAAAGGAATTAACCTCTCAGAGGCTACATCAGTACAAAATTCTTCATCTTTGCAACATGGCCAACCTCAGGTGGACCAACATCAGGACTCATATAAAAAAATCATGAGACTGTCTTAGAACAAAGAGTTTAAAGAGAAATAAACCAGTAATTCATTTTGGGTCTTTTTATGAGTTTTTGCTTTGTGAGCCTTGAGGACACAATCAGGTCACGTTTTCAGTCTTTTCTCCACAAACCCTGAGGACTTGAAACACTTTTTCCATGAAAGCTGAGGGTGTGTCTACACTACAGAGCCTATGTTGACCTAGCTGTGCCAGCACAGCCCTCTAGCTTAGATGCAGCTGACATGCACAGGAGTATTTCTGGTGGCATAACAACACCACCTCCCCAAACAAGGCCCTCTTAGATTCATAGCTAGGGAAGTCATGCCTAGCAGTCAGAGCAGTGGTAGTCAGAAACCAGGATACAGCGACATGGGTCAGAGCTGGGGTCAGGAGTCCAAGAGCAAGCCAAAGGGAGATCTTATTGACTCACACTTTAAAAGCAGGAGGGACCATCACGATCATCTGGTGTCTGACTTTTTGCGCATTTCAGACCACAGAATGTCATCCAGCCATTTCTGTAATAGATCTATAGTCTCTGATTGAGTTACTGAAGTCCTCAAATCATGATTTAAAGATGTCAAGTTACAGAGAATCCACCATTTACACTACAGGTTGAACCTCTCTAGGGGTACGTCTAAACTACATGCCTCCGTCGACGGAGGCATGTAGATTAGCCAGATCGGCAGAGGGAAATGAAGCCACGATTAAAATAATCGCGGCTTCATTTAAATTTAAATGACTGCCCCGCTCTGCCGATCAGCTGTTTGTCGGCAGATCGGGGCAGTCTGGACGCGACGCGCCGACAAAGAAGCCTTTCTTGATCGGCACAGGTATGCCTCGTGAAACCAGGTTTACCTGTGCCGTTCAAGAAAGGCTTCTTTGTCGGCGCGTCGCGTCCAGACTGCCCCAATCTGCCGACAAACAGCTGATCGGCAGAGCGGGGCAGCCATTTAAATTTAAATGAAGCCGCGATTATTTTAATCGCGGCTTCATTTCCCTCTGCCGATCTGGCTAATCTACATGCCTCCGTCGACGGAGGCATGTAGTTTAGACGTACCCTAATACGGCAACATCTGGGGTCCAGCATGATTATAATTAGCCGGATGTCCACTTAACATGGGCATAGCCAAGTTTCCTATGGTCCCATAAAGTTTGTTTACAGCCACCAATCTTGGATCTCAATGTTTGGTGCTGTTATTTAGCTCTAATTTATCTGTTTTTAAAGAACCCAGCAAGCAGTGGAAGTGTGGGTAATGCTGCTAGACAAATATTGACCTTCTGTCATTTGGCAAATTCTCTGTTTTGGCACCAGTCAGGTCCTGAGGGTGCCAGACCAGACAGGTTCAACCTGTAGTTGAAACCAGCAAGTGACCCATGCCTATGCTACAGAGGAAGGAAACATTGTCCACCTAACACCCAAGGGGTATGTCTAGACTCCATCCCTCTGTCAGCAGAGGGATGCAGATTAGGCAGGTCAACATTGCAAATGAGGCAGGAATTTAAATATCCTGTGCCTAATTTGCATAAAAATGGCCACTGCATTTTGCCAACTCAGCACTTTGTTGGCAAAAAGCAGCAGTCTAGACGTGGATTTGTCGAGAAAGAAAGCCTTTTTCAACAGATCCCTTATGCCTCCTTAAGGATGTTTACAGGATCTGTTGAAAAAGGCTTTCTTTCTCGACAGATCCCCCTCTAGACTGCTGCTTTTTGCCAACAAAGTGCTGAGTCTGCAAAACGCGGTGGCCATTTTTATGCAAATTAGGCACAGGATATTTAAATCCCTGCCTCATTTGCAATGTCAATCTGCCTAATCTGCATCCCTCTGCTGACAGACGGATGTAGTCTAGACATACCCAAGGTCTCTGTAAATGAGAACTACTGAAAATTCCTTCCCAACCCTAAACATGAGGTCAGTCAAACCATGAGTATTTTGGGAAAAACCTCTAGCCAAATAACTGGGTGATGGGTTGAGGCGGCGCCCCCCCCCCGGGAAAGCAGACGGCATCCCGGCTAGAGACGCCGGAGAATCAGGTACCACAGTCGGAGAGAGAGGGAGGGGTGGGAAGGACAGGGCTGGAGACTTGAGGAACGGAATCCCACTCCAGCCTTAAAGGGGTGTTGTCCGTCGGCCCCCTAGGGCCCTGGGTTGGGGTCCAGAGGTGAGGGCGGGCCTGGGCCTCCCTACCCTCTCCCCTTCACCCACCTGCGCACCAAGGGACAACCAAAAGGGGTGAAGTGACATTGCAGGGCCGGGGCGAGGGGGCGGCCCATCCAGGACACGGGGAGGGACCCTCAAACTAGAGGGGCACACCCCCTAGAGGGCCCCGCAGACAGAGTCCTGCTAGGCGAGGGCAGCACGGTTGAAAGGTGGGTGGAATAACCAGCATGCCCCGGGGACCAGGTGGTGTTGGGTGGGAGGAGGGATTGCCCCCCCGTGTCCCTTCCACCCACCCGCCTGGGGGGCAAGAGGAAAAGGGAGGCGGGACCAGAAGAGGAGGGGGGGGGTAAGTGGACCCCCTGCAGTGTGCCGCCCGACACTGGGAAAGAATTCTCTGTAATAACTCGGAGATCGTGTGACTATATTTCCCTATGCTGAACATGGAACACCTGGAACGATTACTCATAGTCAATGGCAATCTAACAGAACTATGCAATACACACATTTAATTTAGCATCAAGTTGACTTGTAGCCATGTAGCTAAAATGTAGCTTTATGCAAAGAAATGTGCCTCAGTGTACTCTGCCAGCCACCCTTTCTGAAAGCTGAAAGGACCTTTACCTTACCATTGGCTTACCACTAACCAAAATATTGTGTCTAATTCCAAGTCATAAATAAAGTCTTATAATTTTGTTTTAAGTTTTAAAATTAGTATTGTAAAATAAGTAAAGGAGTGTAATAATTGTTTTTTAATTGTTATTTAATGTCCTTGTTCGAATGTGCATATTGCTTCTAAATAACAAAGTTGCTTCTTTGTAATAAAGAAATTAACCTTGTTATGTATAAAAATGTAAAAAATGTATAAAAAATTAGTGCAAAGGCCACCAGACCAAATGTTCTAGAAAAAAGCCAAGGACAGATGTAAAAGTGCCAACAACTGCTGTATATCCCAATCAAGATGGAAGCAGTAAGCAAATTAACGGCTCTAAAAAAAGGCAAGCATTTATCATTAAAACAAAATATCTGTAATCAAAACCAGGCTAGCATAGCAAAACAAACAAAGAAAAAGCAACCCCCCCCAAAATAACAAACATCCATCAATAAAATAGCATAACAATGCAAAATTTACAAATCCCAATGAAAAAAAAACTACTATAAAAAAAACTACTTTACCATAAAACTTTGGGGACATCATGCCAAGACTAGCGAATATTTCCCTGCTGGGAGGCTAGGGTTGATAGGCCTCTTGACAGAGTTATTTTTAGAGAAGGACTTAAATAGCAGGATGGAAGCATCACAAACTAGATCAAGAAATGGTTCCAGGTGCAGAGGGCCTCCCAGATGAAAGCCAAGAGGTGTAAGTAGAAACACTGGGGCTACGTCTAGACTGCATTCCTCTGTCGACAGAGAGATGTAGATTAGGCATGTCGAAATTGCTAATGAAGCAGAGATTTAAATATCCCATGCTTCATTAACATAAACATGGTCACCACTTTTTTTCGAAATGGAGCTTTTTCGAAAAAAACATGGCAGTCTAGATGCAGATCTGTCAAAAATAAAGCCTTTTTTGACAGTTCCTGTATTCCTCAAAAAATGAGGTTTACAGGATCTGTCAGAAAAGGATTTATTTTTGACAGCTCTGCATCTAGACTGTCGGGGTTTTTTTTTAAAAGGCTCCGTTTTGAAAAAAAGTGGCAGCCATGTTTATGCTAATGAAGCACAGGATATTTAAATCCCTGCTTCATTAGCAATTTCGATGTGCCTAATCTACATCTCTCTGTCGACAGAGAGGTGTAGTCTAGACACAGCCTGGGAGGAGACAGATAATCAGAGTGAGGGAGAAATGGGGAGGGAAGGACGATGAGACCAGAGAAGAAGTCAGGAGCTACGTTATTTCATACAATGATGGTATCCAAATAGTGTGAGAGGCATTTATAGTGTCACATCTAAGCAGGACTCTCACATTCTATTGAATATATGCACCTTTAAATGTTCCACCTCTATGTAAAGAAAATGACAAGGGTCCTCCTGTTAAAACAAGGCAGTTTGCATTAACTCCTACTATTAGAGACTGTAAACCTTGACACAGTGTCAAAATGCTCAGCAGTTTCTAACCCCTTTCCTAGGAGTCCTATGGGTCAGATTTGTGGGCATGCTCAGAATTAATAGCTTAGATCAGTGACCTGTAGTAATCCTTTATTATATTCCTCTACAGGCAATTGTACTGTTATTTTATATTAGTGTTAACAAAGGGCCTGAATGAGATGTAAGTAAGGGATGTTATATTTTAAATAAAAGTTCAGGTAATGTGGCCCTGGGGAACTTAGGATCAAATGAGCTCTTATATTTTTATGTAGAATGTAATCACTTTTTTCATGATTGTGGTTGCTACATTTCTATTATTAAAGAGTTTATTATTCCATGGAGGATACTTTTCATTGGTACTATGTGCTTACAGACCAAGAGAGATCGGGTCTGCCGATCCTTTAAATCACAATAAAGCCACGGGAAAACATAACATGATAATATTAGAATTGGCAAGCTACTCATAGTGCCAACTCTGATAATGCCTATGCCCAGTGCAGATCTGCATGCAATTTAAATTTTAAAAAGCTAGCATAATGTCGTTATCTGCTTTACGAACCTTAACCTCTCTGAGCTTTTGGTGCGTATTCAGGAGAATTTGCCAGATGCAGTATGTAAAGAGAGGAGAACAGATTCAAAAAAAGACAGTGAGAAATTCCTAAAAGGGAAGTAAGTGGCTAAAAAGGCCACTTACATGTATTCAAACTTGGAAAAACTGTGTGTGTGTGGGGGGGGGAGGGTTAGAACTTCCTCCTGGGTTATTGCACATCTGTCATTTATGCAGCAGGTCCACCTTTAACCTCTCTAACCTTGGCTTCATTACAGGGGCCATATGTTCTCACAGGAACTGGTTTTGAATAGAGTATCCAATACATTAAGCAAACCCACGCTCTACTTCAGTCAGGCAAGTAGAAATTCTCTTTCCACTGATTTCTCTTTCAACAGGCATTATGCTGTCATTTGGAACTATGTAGGTTACTTTGACTGCTCCTTGCAACTGTCATAGGAGAGGAATTAGAGCACAGTCTTCTCTAAGGCTATGTCTAGACAGCAGCATTCTTTTGGAATAACTGACATGTCTACACTGCAAGCCATTATTTCAAAATAATGGCAAGCTGGAGGACTTCCTACTCTGACGCCTGCAACCCCCATTTTCAAGGAGTACGGGAAATCGAAGGACGAGTTTTTCCTTTGACTTCCTGATATAGAAGCAGCACCAAATGCCAAAATTAAGCAATTTCGACTTAAGCAACGCAATTGACATAGCTCAAGTTGCATGGCTTAATTCGACTTTTTCCCTGCTCTGTAGATGTGTCCTTAGATAAGAGTGTCTTTCTAGCCTTTTGGTATTTCTATGTCTCCCTCAGGGTACTAATGCTGTACAATTTATTAATCCCACAAGTCCAGCATTCTTAAAGTACCTCTGGACAATGTTTCCTCTAATCTTTTCCATCTGTGTGTGTCATACATTTTTATGTGCACTGTGACATGTGTGAATGTGCACCACCAGTGGAAACACAAAACGTAGCTGTGGGTGTTCTGCTAATCAGCTAGGTGGTATCTGAATCTCTACTGAGTGGCCACACAAGCATGCAGCTTGCAGGGAACACTGCCCCTGAAAGAATCCAGTGCCATAAATGTACATCTTGTGTGTTTGCTTTAAAAAAAAATGTTGGGAGGCTTGTTTTTGTATTTTTGGAGGGGAGATGTCAATGTGAAGCCTAATACTGGAATGCGAACACTAAGGCTACGTCTACACTGCCTCTTTTGCCGGCAGAGAGTATGCTAATGAAGCGCTCATTAGCAACTTTTCATGCTTCATTTGCATATTCTCTGCCCAAAGCTTTTTGCGCAAGAGGTTTTTGCACAAAAACAAGCAGTGTAGACAGATCCGTTTTGCACAAATACCTTTTGTGCAAGATCTGTATATCTCCTTTTTTGACGCATAAGGATCTTGTACTAAAGAGGTTTTTTTGTGCAAAATGGTTCCGTCTACACTGCTAGTTTTTGCGCAAAAACCTTTTGTGCAAAAAGCATCTGAAGAGATTATGCAAATGAAGCATGAGAAGTTGCTAATGAGCGATTTATTTGCATTGCCTCTTCCGCAAAAAAGAGGCAGTGTAGACATAGCCTAAGAGAAAATGGACTTATTTCAGAATAGCTGTTGTTTAACTGAGGCCATCTGAGGGGGATACAAATGTGTGTTATTTTAACCTTTTAAGTGAAGCAGTTATAATATATTGGTCAACTAGTTATAGGAAGGAACATGCAGCAGGCCTAATTTTTATCCTAATCACTTTACCTTAAAGCCCGGTACCATGGTCTGGCTTCCTATCCCATTGCAGGCTGGGTGGCTACTGCAGAACTCTAATCACTTTTACAAGGGAAGCAACAGTCTTTCCAGTTAAAGAGAAGTGTCACAATGCACTCCCCTTATACATACTCCTGACAATCCTCTTCTGTTTGTAGCAGTAGTGTTTTTGGCATGAAAAGGGTAGAAATAGCACAATGTGAAGACCAGATACTCTGAAGTGTATGATACAGTGTATATTATGTACTGATATTTGCCGTGAGCCAAGTCACCATTTAGCAAACCTTTCCAAGAGCTGGCATTAGAGTTTCTGGAGCCTCAGGGAGATTATATCATAATGAAGTAGGGTCACCATTACAAATGGAGAAACTTAGTTCTTAGATAGCTAGGTTATTTCTAAAGGTTTGAACTTGGTTTCAGATCGGACATTTGCCATTTTCCCCTTCTATCAAATATGGCTGTACATTTAAGAGACTGCTTGTAGCTATGTGGGACATTTAGGAGAGTTTTCCAACAGTACTAATGCTCTATCGGTGCTTTTCCAATGTACCCATAATATGTCACTTTTGTCCTGAAAGATCCCCATCTTCCAACACACCTCCAGTTTCAGGAAAGAGGTGAACAAATTGGAGAAAGTCCAGAGAAGAGCAACCAAAATGATAAAAGGTCTAGTAAACATGACCTATGAGAGAAGACTGCAACAAACTTTTATGTCTTGAAAACTGTTCTTCTCTCACCCCCAGCCTTCTAGTCTCTGGATTAAACTAACCCAGTTTTTTCAAAGAGGGAGAAACATTGTTCTCCTTAACTTGTGAGGACTGAAGAAGCAGCAATAGGCTGAACTTGCAGCAAGGGAGATTTAGTTGTTGGACATTAGCAAAAACTTCTTACCTGTCAGGGGGGTAAGCACTGGAACATACTGCCGAGGGAAGTATGGACTCTCCATCACCGAGGGTTGTTAAGAGCAAGTTAAGCAAACATCTGTCAGGGATGGTCTTGATAATATTTAGGCCAGCTGTGAGTGCAGGGGACCAGCCTGGATGACCTCTTAAGGTCCCCTCCAGACCTACAATTCTATGACTCCACTTGCTGTGATTTAATGAAAACTTCTGTTTCCTGTTATCTGTAGTTGTTGCCACTGTTATTTATTTCTCTGTACAAAATGTTACACATTTGCCTTTGAGGAAGGGCTAGCCCAAGAAGGGACTTGTACTGTGCCCTAAAAGTGGTCACATTTGCACTCATCCTGCCCTCTCACAGTAAGGGGTTCCATGGTGAATGGGACTGTTCCTTGCAGTGTCAGCTCCCTCCCGGCCCTGCTTCTTCCCTGCCCTCTTTTCAGAGCACTGTCCACCAGGGTGAGGCCAGACCAGGAGCCAATAGTCTCTGCATCTTTTACAGCAAGGAACTGCTACTGTGTCCAGCTGTGTGCAGCCTCACAGGAGGAAAGAAGTGCCATGCTCGCCTTTGTATGTCCGTACATTGGTCATATCCAATCTAGTGCACAAACCGTGTCACAGATTAGTGAGGTGTAAATAATGCAGTAAGGATGTGGAAAGGATTGGACATTTGTAAGGATAGGAGTGACATTTGTAGTTACACAAGCTGCATTAAAAAGTTATATGGACTATCAGACCTCATGGTTGTCTGAATTAAGTGATCCAGCTGGGCTTTCAAAAGAAATTGTTTCCATCACAGTATAGCTGGCCAGGTGCATGATGGAGATTTTCATCCTCTGAGATAGGACCTCTGGATCACAGTGACCACTGGTCTGCTGTGCTTTGGAAGCAAGGAATTCTACCGCCCACTCACACTCTCCCTCTCCCCTTGCACTACATAGCTTTCGTGTAACCAGCATGACATTTATTTTTCATGTAAAAAAAAAGTATCCTGGGAAAGGAAGGGAGGGTGTGCTCTAAAGGCCAAAGGAAGGTCTCTGTGAAAAAGCTTTATGGTGTTAGTGAATGTGTCCAGGTTTGAGATTGACATAAAGTCCTGCGAGTTAGAGACAGGAAAAAAAATGTTTGGTAGTCAACCCAATCTCAGGCCAGGAGAGCTAGATTAGACAAACCAATTTACCAGAAGTTTTCCACTGTCTTTCACAAAAGACAGCAATTCTAGAAAAACATGTGGTGATTTTTGGTTTTCAGGGATATTCCAAAGGCAGGAGTTTATCAACAATTTGGTTATTAGTCCCGATTGATTTGTTGATCAATTGATCAACAGTAGCCATCCCAGTATAATACACCTATTGCCAGTGTTCTGATGGACCAATCATAATGCCTATGCAGATTGATAGGATGCCTTCCATTGACTTAAATAAGTACCAGATTAGGTCCCAAAAGAGTATTATTGGGGAATATATTTGAGTAATCTATGCTTCAAGACATATTTTAGATCTAATAGATTACCATGCTAACAGCAGTGTGTATGAATGAGATATATTTCAAACTATCTCAGTTATGGCCTCTCTTATCATTTGGTATCTTGCTCAAAAAGCTAAGACTGTATGATATTACTGTCCCTCAGAGCTAAGACGAGCTTGGTGATATTGTCTGTTTTAATACATAATAGCCCCTTTCCATTCCTTTCCTGTACAAATCCAAGGGTAACATCACAAGCAATACAATACAAAGATACATTTTTGTTTATGCTGTTGCACTTTCTCCTTTTCTGAAGCTTTTTCATTATTGTCAGAAAAGCAGTGGCCTAACCCTGTTCCATTGAAAGAATGATTGTAAAAATGCATAAGGTTCATGACGATTATTTTATTTTGGAGTCAGTCCAAGAGTAAGTCTTTCTCTAATAGAGTACGTCTACCCTACGCAGCTATTTTGGGATACCAGAGTTATCCCAAAATAGGTACCCCACCTCTTAACAAGCCACCCATTATTTCAAAATATTTTTTGAAATAATGAGTGAGCTATTTCAACATCCCGGTAATCTTCGTTCCATGAGGGCTAAGGGATGTCTCAAAGTAGCATGTTATGTTGAAATGTGGAGCTGTGTAGACGTGCCAAATTTTGAATCAGTCTATTCCGAAACTCAATCAAAATAAAATATGCAATTTGCAGCGTGCAAATTGTGTATCTTATTTCAAGGTTAGTGTGCTGTGTAGACGCACCTCTACAGACTTCACATGCAGTTTCAGTCATGAATTCATTTATTAATCCTTTCTATCGAGCCTGGATTAAGGAGTTCATGAACACTGGTGACATCAAGCAATTGTTTGGCTTGTGATATTCTTCCCAATTGAAGGGTTCCCTAATACCAGAAAGAGGTTATCCCTGAAGATATTTAATATTACATTCCCATCTAACTACATAGGCCTAGGTTGCCCATGATATCTATCTAGGTTTCAGTCTCTCTAACTGAAGTTCTGATAGGGACTGTTCCTTCTTAGTTCAGGGCATGTAATGTAACCATATGAAATTTTGTGCAACTAAGAAAGTTTATTGAATCTAAAAGACCAGTGGCTCTTTGGAAAGGATAGTGCATTGAACTGGGAAGGACATTCAAATGTCTAGAAAACCACCTCTGGAGAATCAATTTTTCCATCATGGACTTCTGGAGCATCTACTCCCCATTTCAACAAATAAAACTAAAAGAGAGAGAAATTGTCAGAATCTCCCATAGATTGGTTTGCCTGTAGAGTACAATAATGTTTTCCTTCGCACATGAGGTTCAGATTTGTTATGTTGCCTGTTTAGCTACATTGGACTATGTGGTTTGATTTTTATAGAAATGTATGAGGATATTATTAGTTCCTTAGGTTTCCACTTTGAAACCAGAGGGGGGAAAAAAGAAAAATTGGGTTTAAAACTGTACTATTTCACCAGATTTCGTGTGTTTGAATTTTTGCATTCTAACTAAATTGATGAGATTTTTGTATTGCAAACAAACAGGGTCACATAGATTTGAAAGGTTGAGTCACTTTTCCAATTAAGCTCAGAGTTCCAAATGAAACCACCATGTACTGCAAACATTTCACACAATTCTGTGAACACTTTCTGAATTGCTGTTGTTCCACAAATGTCCTGAGGGATTTTCAGACCTTCTGTGAGATGGTGGTGACATCCCTTGAGAAGGGCTAACAGACTGTCATTATTTCCACTTAGAACAATACAGGTCAGAAGTGCTAGCCAACCCCTGGTAACATGCAACTTCCGTGCACTGCTCAGCAACCCCATTGAAAATAACACTATCCCTGCATATATCTCATTGCATTAGGAGGATTGATTCCACATGATCACAGTTAAATGGCATTCTTTTTATTTGTGTTAGCCTGGCAGCCTGGTAAAACATCCCAGCTCAAAATACTTGCCATGTCTGCAGTCATATTTCTTTCTTGGGACAAATTTTATAAATTAGGCAAATAGCTACCTGCGAACTGCAGAAATGGAAGCAATGTTCCCCAGCTACTTTAAAGCCTCACCCAGAGCACCTGGGCAAATCAAAAGTTGGTTTTGACCTCTTTATTTGCCTAGGTTTAAACAGTGCTCCACAACCTGTCTCAACCTCCTTTGCTATTTTTTCCTCCTTTCCTTGGGTCCACTCCAACAGGAGTTCATACAAAGATTCAGGCCAGATCTAGACTAGACCCAGAAAGTCGGTGTAAGGTATGTCTGCTCCAACTATGTAAATACGTATATAGCTGGATATACCTTAAGCCAAGCTTGGTGCTGTCTCCACAGAAGGAGGTTGATGGGAGTAAACATTTCCATCAACTTCCCTTCCTCCTCACGAATTGAGGAATATTGGCATCAACCAGGGATGCCCTCATCGTTTGATTTAGCAAGTCCCACTAAATTGAATTCCAGAAGATCAATCTCTGGTGCGGTAAGTTTAGACGTGGCTTCAGGATTCTTCATCGCTGGAAACTTTTAAATAAAAAACGGACTCATTTTCTAGAAGACGCATTCTAGTTCAATCAGGAATTAATTCAGGGAAATCCTATGGTTGTGCTATTCAAGAAGGCAAAACAGACGCTCACAATGGCCATCAGAATAGATGATTACAGTATGGCTGATAGTTTCTGAGAGAACAGAAGCTATTTGATGTTAAACTCTAACTTATCTTCAGGCATCTGTTGATCTATTAGTGCTTTTGTTTGCATACAGGCCTGCTGCTCCTTTCCTTCTGATTCAGCAACAACTGTGTGTATTCAACTGCGTTTTGAGAACCTGCAGGAATAAATGTAAAGCTGGGGAGAAGGATTCAAAAGTTTTAATAGAAAAATTGTAATTCATAAATATTATGACTACAAGGGAAAATGAACCACAGCCTGATCACACAACAAGAATAGCAATTAGGTGCAATCGTTGAATTGGGTTTAGGTATGCAGCATATGTAGGTAAATACACTGAATGCTAATGGTTTTATAATAGTCTTATTAATTCACACACACAGTTAATGTTTAAGATAAACTCCTCATCTTTAGAGTAATTTATGCATTCCACTTTTATAGAATTCCAATTGAATGAATATGAACATAATCATTTTACACAAATGTTCTCTAAGGAGTGTGCAGAGAGTATGAAGCAATGCTCAGACTCCCTACAGCTTTATTCATAATGGATCAGCCTATTCATTCCTTATTAATTTAATGGAGTACAACTGAGCAGCCTAGCAGCTTGAGCTTATGAGTGTTTCACAAATGGGGCTTTTTGCCTGTAATCGCTTAATCCTACTGGCTAGGCCTCATAAATTGAATAAAGGAGTGAACTAGGTTTTAATTAAGTCTCAGGAATGAGACTGTCTGAGAGATACCACAGCCTTTTAAGATCACAGTGCTGAAGTGTGTTTGTCCAGCACCCTAGCAGTCAGTCAGTCCAGGCTAGAAGGACATAGACAAATTGCTTTGATGTAAGAGATTTGTTAATACATTTTTTAAAAAATTAAACATCTGTTTACTACTGTTTCTTCAGTGCCATTCCTGCAAAGCTGATCTGTTCTGGAAGCTAAAGGATTTCTGGTCATTCATTATTTCTCCATCCACAATAGTGACATGTCTTGACTGACCAGCAACCATAAGGGCAGACATATATTTTGGGCCATGCCACTTCTAACCAATTCCTAAGGGCCAGATGTATTATGTAATTGCCACAGAGCTAGCTACATGTTGAACCTCTTTCATCTGGCACCTCGGGGACCTGTCCGGTGCCAAAACAGAATTTGCCGAATCAAGGGAGATCAATATTGTCTAGCAGCATTGCCAACACTTTCACTGCTTATTGACCTCTTAGCAGACAGTTAGGGTAAATTAGGGCTAAATAACTGAACAGAACACAGAAAGCCAAGACTGGTAATTGTAAACAAACTTTATGGGACTACAAGAAACTTGGACACACCCACGAGAAGTAGACATCTGGCCAATGAAAATCATGCCAGAGCATGGATATTGCCAGACTAGAGAGGTTCAGCCTGTGTTAAGAAATCAACTTATAAATGTTTTGGGGGTAAGTGTGGGGTGGGAAGGGGATTACAGAGTTAAATTTCTTTTATAAATGCAAAATCTGCAACAAGATCCCGGTGAAGCCTAAAACCACTGCTACTTTCAATATATGAAGGCCAAATTTATAGGGGCTTCTGGATTTTGATCCTCTAGTGACCCTGTGAAGCTTCTGGGCTAGGTACTGGAAAGAAACAAGCATGTACGAGCTCCCCTACTGGTAGTAGCAGTACAACCATCAACACTGTTAGGCTGTGAGATTGGGACCACCTTGTGCTAGGTGCTGTACAAACACACAAGACAGTCCCTGCCCCAGCAAACTCACACTCTAAAGACCTCCTAGTGAAATTGGAAGATTTTTAAAGGCAGTCAGCTCCTGTTTCTCAGTTTCTTCCCAGGCATCTGAAAGTTATGGTTGGGAACTGTAAGGTTGGAGAAACAGAGGTAAATCCTACTTTGCTTGTTGCGTGTTATCTTCAGTTGGACTGCAGCCCTTTCGTCATGTGTTGGTATTTATTTTGTTGTGATTTTAAGTTATGTCCCGGGCACTTAGGCTGGAATTTTCAATTAGGCACCCAATACCAGGGCCGCCGACAGGTTGCCCCAGGGTCTGGCAATTCAAAGGGGCCCGGAGCTCTGGCTGCCACTGTTGCTGCAGCGGCAGCAGATGGAGCCCTGGATCCTTTTGAATCACTGCCAATGTGCTGCTTCGTGTGGCTCTGAGGGCTGAGAAGGAGGAGGGTATGTGGTGGTCTGGGTGATGCAGAAGGCTAGCTGTCCCAGCCCTGATCCTTCCACCCAAGACTCCGTCCCTTCCAGAGGTGAGAGCCAGCTCCACCAACACCTTGGCGTGGGGCTTGTGGGGGTTCTCAGGCCCACTATCCAATACTCGATGAATTATCTGAAGTGTATTTGAAAATCTGAACTCTAGAGATTGTATATAAGCAATTGAAATAAAATGGCCAAATTTTCTAACACACTTTCTTGCTGAGTGCTTCTGAAAATTCAGCCGAGTGCTGTAGTTGAAGATGGAAAATACGCGAATTTTCTGATCATGATTGAGTTTTAAATGTTCTGATTGCAGGAGTGGGGGACGTTATACATGGCATCTTTCTAAGCTTTCTAGGCTTTTCAGTTACGACTTGCTTGTCCTGGAGTGGTGACAACTGCAGACATCCTGCCAGGTTGAGTCTGCAAGGCTCCAATGGCATGGAGTGATGGGCTGGGACTTTTGCATTGTTCCTAAAGCAGTGTTTCTTAAACTTTTTAAGACCAAGGAACACCAAACAATATTTTTTTTAATGAGGAACACCAAGGATTTTTTGTTGAGAAAAAAAAAAGTCGGGGGGGAGGGGAAGTAATTGAGCAAAAAAAAGGGGGCGGTCATTTTGAACGCTGTTGTTTTCCACGGCACATCTTCAACTGCCTCACGGCATAGCGGTGTTCCCCAGAACACAGTTTAAGAAACACTGTCCTAAAGTCTGTAGTGCATTTTCTATTGTACTCAAATGGGATAAAATAAAAAATTAAACAATCCCCAGAAAACATGTTAAAATGTAAGCTCTGAACACATTTCTTTAAATGGGTTGTTAAGATTATTTGATCACTGTTTTGGGGGTGGAAATTATTGATTTTTATCCCTTTAAAGAGAATGTTTTCTGTCTGTAGTGCTGTAAAGTCAGGTTAGGTACATGTTAGTGCTGAAAACACCAGAGAAATAGGTACACAGTAGTTAACATTTTCAAACTTAGGTGCTTAGATGTAAGCCGCTAGGAACATATTGAGGCCACACAGAGCATGTCAGCATTGATTTTCCTGTTGCATTTAAAAGGCACCAGAAGCTTAAAAATCCTGGATGAAATTTTAAAGGATGCCTGAGATTTAGCTGGATATTGTCCATTAAATTAAAATTAATAGCGGGAGGGGGAAGTGTGGCTAAATTCCCTGCTTTATTTGAAAATCTCAAAATAGTTGTGTGAATATTTTCATTGTTGGTCAAGTAATACCTGAGATAACTATGACTGACAACAGTTACTTAAATCTGCCTGTTTTCAGGTTACACTGTCGATTTGACTGTGATTTCTATGTACTTAGTTTCACTCAAGTCTAGAGGCTCATATTCCCATTGCGCAGGCCAGTCTGGGCCGGAGCGACTGCTGGTCTAGGAGAGGGGAGCTGTCCATTACTTGACCCCAAGCCCCACCCTTTCTCACCATCGTACCCCCATGGCAACCCATCACTCAAACAAACAGCTTTGGGGATCACCAAGTGGTGATGCCTCCCTGCACTCTCTGTGGTGGCAGGAGCCACAGGGAAGCAGAGCAGATTAGATGGGTGCACTCGTTCCATTTTACTCTGCTTTCCCCATGGCTCCTGCTGCTGCAGGGAGCCTAGGGGGCATGACTACTGCTGCTGTGCAACACTAGGCTCCCCCACACACGTGGTGATCCCCAAAGCCGCATGCAGAGGGGACCGGGTGCAGGACAGGAAGTGAGTGGAGCGATGGCA
Organism: Pelodiscus sinensis; assembly: GCF_052426305.1. Lineage (NCBI taxonomy): Eukaryota > Metazoa > Chordata > Testudines > Trionychidae > Pelodiscus > Pelodiscus sinensis. The sequence continues at coordinate 39,451,127 of NC_143063.1, forward strand.
GGAAGGGACGGGGTTGGTGGCTGATAATGGACACATCTCACCCTGGTCCACCAGGAGTCTAGGGTCCGATTGCTCAATCACGCTGGCCTGGACTGGTCCACAGGCAGAGTTTGAGACCCCTTGCTCTAGTCGCTTTCTCCTGTGCGGGGTCTTTCACAGAGCAGGAGATAAGAAGAAACACTTTTAGAAAATAAATAGGATAATGTGGGTATAAAACCATAGAAATTGCCAATGGGATTCAGGGCAGGAAACAAATTGATGTTTAACTTAAAAAAAACCCACTGAGGATATTTCCAGTTGACAATATTCCATCTAATAAGAGTTCTCTGAAGCTCTGAAGAGCTGGTATGAGAAAATCGGGATCTATATTGTGGTGATGACACAATTGCAGCCACATGGGCCAAAGTCAATGGGTATCAACCAATGTCCTGTTCACTACACTTCCCTGCACATCCTTCACCCTCACCCAAACTCCCCTTCTTGTTCCATGAAGCCAATGATCACTTCATGCCACTCTTTTAGCTATCACTAGCACTTCCCTCCATCCTTTTTCTTCTGAAACAGGGGATCTTCATGCCACTTTTCCTATTTAGCTCAAGGCTTCCCAGGGCTATCTGAATAATAAGCATCCAACTGGTCTGCTGAGCTGTGCTGTGCCATTAAAGTATAACTCTCATTCATCTGTATATGCATGCAATGTAGTAGAGCACAGGGTGAAAATATGCAGTGCAGCATTGCTCTAACTCCTCAGAGCATTCCAGCTTGTGGTCATATGGAGCTTGGAGTAAGTCACATGGCTAGACCTGAGTGAAATGTATCAATCTACCTACACCTTTTCAATGTAAATGGCTTACTGAGCAATGCCTGAAGTGCTTGATTAATAAGTGCCACTAGTCTTTTGAATAAATACATATAGCTCTCTATATCAAAAGTTACACAGTGTCACCTATCTATTTTTCAGAAGTGTGAACTGATAATTCTCTTGAATTAGATCAACAGCACTTATAAAAAATGATGTGTATCAATAGGCTTCAGCATTTGCTAAACTCCCTACAAGATTTTTTTTAGGCATTATAAACACAGATTCATTGATTGATTTGCACTAATTACTTAAAGAAGATGTTCCTCAGAAAATTACACACACTGCGGCAGTTTACAAAGAATGTTATTTGCTAATTGACAAAATGAGCACCTGGTTTTGAACAGTTGTCAGGCTGAAGAGAAAATAAATACTGAACTCAGAGAAAATATATATAAAAACATGTTAGAGCCAACATGGGATTTTCATCATATTGTTAATTGCTAATGCATTTCTTGCTAAATTCCTCTGTTTCTCATCCTGCTGCAAAACAAAAATGTACAATCAGCGCAAATGTTAAATTAGTCATGAAATGCTAATTTGATAATTCCCTGCAAATATATACTGTGAATTTTATATACTGTGAATTTCAGTGAATACTTAGCATTTGAGACAAGGAAACATTGTCATCATCATTATACCAACATTCTCCATCATTTTAATATATATATATTGAATATATATATATTCAACATTCTCCATAATTTTATTTGTAGACAGTAGCCACAACAAATAATTGCTAATATCTGATCTAATTTATAGCAAGCTAGACTGCACCCTTCCATGAGGAAAAGGGAAGGTGCACTTAAAAATTATTTGTGACAATAGGCCTTGAGACCTGATATTTATTAATCTATATGAATAAAATCTAGAGTTGCATATCAAGCTTGGGGCCATCTTCACCCCTATTGTAACTCAGTTAATCAGAGAGGACTATAGTACACAGGGTCTAAAATTAATATAGGGCCAAATTCTACCCACTGGTATTGTGCAAAGCTTTGGCCATGCCCTAAGGGTCCTGCACTTCCTGGTGCTTTGTGTTTGCCTCAGAGACTTGCTATGACCCTCCAAACAGCCTCTGGCCCTTAACTAGAGGCAAAAGTCAAAGCCTACTGAGGCACTCTCATCGTAGGCTAGTTTAGGAGTGGCCAACCAGTTAGGGTATGTCTACACCGCATTCTTCTTTTGAGAGAGGAATGCAAATGCAGATGAACAAAATTGCAAATGAAGCGCGGATTTGAATTTCCCGTGCTTAATTTGCATAATCGCGTCTGGGCACTATTTCAAAATACCCTATTTCAAAAAAAGAAATGCTGTCTAGACGTGGTTATTTCGAAAAAAAAAACCCCTTCTTTTGAAATTACGCTTAAACCTCATTTTATAAGGAGTAAGAGTCCCAGTCCCAGTCTTGCAGCCTTGGGCTACTTCCCCATACAGTCACTCCCTTCTCTCTAATACCTGAGCAATCTTTCCTGTTCCTCCACAGCACTCTACCACACTCCCAATTCTTAGCTTTCTCAGTGTACCTCCTCACTCTCAGTCTTTGGCCTTCTCTCCTGCCCTTACCGAGGGGAAGCCTTTTAAACTGGCCCCAATAGGCCTTATTTGGCTGTTGGTGCCCTGATTAGCCTACTGCTTCAGAAAAGCTCTTAATTGGCCCCAGGTGCCTTCCTGCCTTGATTACCTGGTAGCATTCCCTGGCCTATTCACTCAGGGAACAGAAAACTATTCACCCAGTTTCCTGTATATTTGTCCTCCACCAAGTTGTGCTGGATCTGTCACCATATGTTTATGTGGTTCCAGTTGAAGCTACTGAGAACTGTGTTTATTCATTTGAAAGTGACTGTCCAATTGTGCTTTTCATACTAATGAATTTATTCAATGAATTCAGCCTTTTGTTTTGCTTTTCTATTTTTAGTTTTCTGTTAGCAAGTATCCACTAGCCAATACATTTGTAGAACCTTTTCCATGATTCACAACCAAACACCTGATGTAAATAAATTTCGGACAGTGAGATGTTCCCCAACAATTTGCTTCAGCTATTCTCCACTGTTTTTTTTTTATAATGCAAGCTGTGTTAGTGGTCACTTAAGTCACAAGATGTACTATTTCTCTTCTTTGATTGGATGGTTGAACAAACTGATGAGCTGGAATGACTGACCAGCAAATGCCTATATTCCCATATGAATACAGGAATGCTTCTGAAGAATAGTGCATTTTCATATACATATGAACATCTCATTTGCATTAATATTAGCAGGGTAAAAAGGACTCCCAGCACGGGCTAACAGGGTCAACAATTTGAAATCTGAACATTCATAAACACTGTTTTCACCCATCTCCCAACATCCTTTATGGAAGCCGCAGAGGTCCCCTAATTGTGACTGATTACATTATTTTTATACAAGGGAAAAATGGATTGCTCAGCTCAGTGGTACAAATAGCTCCCAATAAATATGCTGTCCAAAACTTTTACCTTTTTTTAAACTGTTCCTCCAACACAGTGTGAAATCCCTACACTTAACGATGATCTAAAATCCCAGCCTGTGAATTTCTACAGCAAAATATTCCTTAAGCTACAGATTGTTCACAAAAGCTGATGGCGAATATTCCCAATTTGAACTGAATTGCCTCATGATATTGCATCTAGTATTTGATTGAATGACACGTAGAGCTAAATGATCCACTGTGAATGGTGAATACGACTAGCCAGTGTTCAATTAGAAATCTGCACTGTGCTGGTTAATGTCGCACAGGATCGGAGGTGGATCATTAAGTTAAATTTTATGGCAAGAGAAATTAAAAGAAATTTTAAAAGGCTCATATCCCAGCCATGTGCCTGTCAAGAAAAGGTATATTCAGCCAGAGGGCATGGGAAACAGTGGGACAGATCAAAAGTTGATCAATTGTACTTATTTTAAAGAAATTGAAATCCCTGGAATTAGAGACATAACAGTCTCTCAGTAGGAAGGGTGGAGGGAACTTTCCTGAGACGCAAGTTGTTGACTTGTCTCTTTCTTCAGTAACTAAGCTGAAAATGTCTTAGATTAGCAATGAGAAAGGGCTATTTCTTTTACTGTCATTGTCTCTCCATTTCTCATAATCTTGGAATGCGGCCTGCCCTACCCCTGGCCCTTAGCACTCCCCAGAGTGCACAGCATGGTCCTCCAATGTGGCACTCCAGCGGCAATTTAAAGGGCCTTTGCTGTTACCATGATGGCAGCTGGAACGCTGGGTTCCTTTGAATCACCAGGCCCTGAGGTAATTGTCACCTATGCCCCCGCATCAGTGGGCCTAGGAGAGGAGTTGCAGGATAAAGAATTCCCTGATTCCCCACACACCAAGCTCAAAAGGCATTGACTGAGGTATCTTAACCAGTGAATTGTGTTGCCATTGAACTGCAGTGAGCAAACATAAAGGGAGAAGTGAAAGGACCAATGAGGAGACCAGAGGTGGTGGGGTGTTGGTTATGGTTGTGCCAGAATGGGGTTAGGATGTGGTGAAAAGCCATAAGAAACAGTAAGAAAAGTAGACAACCAAGTATTAATCACTCAGCTCTAACTGTGGCTAAGACATAACATTGGTCCTGAGTTGGAGACAGCCTCATTTTTTTGTTTCTTCGAAGGGCATAATCTGCCTGCAATTTCTGGCTAAGTTTAGCTGTTTTAAATGTGAAACCATCTTGTTTTTTCCCCAAAAAATCTTATTTTTTCTGAATTTATTTCATGCCACAGAGCATTTGCTTCATCCATGACCCCTCAGGAAAGCAAAAAAGGCAGAGGGCCAAATCTGCAGCGGGTGTAAGTCAACACAGCTCTACTGGCTTTATCACTTAACATCAGCTGAGGATGTAGCCCAGAAGCTCAATAAAGGATAATATGTACAGCATTCTTGGGACAGATCTAGTTTGCATAATTGTAGCCCAGGATGAGCCAAGCAGAGGCATGTTAATAAGGACCTGTACTGGCACTACAATGTTCATGGATAATGATATCAGTTCCTGCTGATAGAGCTGGGTACTGATTTGACAATAAGCAATTTTGAAAAGTTGATTTGCTTCAGTGAGCTCATATTCTGCTCTTATTTTGAAGGGAGCTAAGGAAGTCAGACAATCTCACGTACAGTTATTTACAATCTTTCAAGTGCACCCCCAGAGATGAGAATGGTGTCTGAAATACATTTGAGAAAAATGTTGACCTGTTCCTATTAAAGCAAATGAACCAAAAACTGATAACTATGAGCAAATAGCTTCTAATGAGTAGAAAAATCATTCAAAACAAGCCCCCCTACTGGTCACACACTATCGTTGGTTGTGTGCGATATGAGTGGGCACACACACACATGCAAATTATGTGGGATATGTGACAATGAACACCTCTGTATACGCAGACAGATTCCACTCCAAAACTGGGCTCAAGGGAACATTCAGATAAGTATTCCAAATAATTATCCCCAAAGCCTCATCTCTAAAAAATACAAAACATAACAACAAAACAAATGCATTTCTTGTAGAGTGCTGTGGTAGCCTCAGATGCCTAGATTAGGTAAGTACCCAGACATTTTAATTGCTAATCCAAATCTAATCCAAACTGTCAGAACTACAGACCTTCAAAGTCCAAGAGAGCAAAGCTTGGCTTCTGCAACTGACCAGGTTGGAAATATCACAAGAGAGACCTGCTGTGATATTTACCCTGCCGGGTGAAAATTATAGGAAAATGTTAGACAACATACCCATTTTCTCGTAGGGTACATCTAAACTATGCTTTATTTTCAAAGAGGATATTCAAATTCCACGGAATTTGCATATATTCTTCCGATCTCACTTTCGAAAGCGGGTCTTTCGAAAATGAAAGTAGTCTGCATGCAGTTTTTTCAGAACTCCCCCGTTTTTTGGAAAAACCGCATAAACCTCATTTTTTAAGGAAGAGCGTTTTTTCGAAAAAGGGGGGAAGGCGTCAGAAAAAAAAACACGTCCAGACTACTTTCACTTTCAAAAGACCCGCTTTCAAAAGTGAGACTGGAAGAAGATATGCAAATTCCCGTAGACTTTGCATATCCTCTTTCAAAAACAAAGCGCAGTCCAGATATCGCCTCAGTGATGCACTATTGTATCTTATCTCTGCACAACTCTGATGAGTTGTTCACTCTGCACTTGTCCTGAAAGGTTAATGAAGACAATGAAGAGGGCTAATCAGAGGTAAAAGTGGGCACCAATCCTAGTCCATGTGCAGCTGACATTTAAGCATCTACTCTCCCTTTTTCCCCATTGATGATCCTACTGGTAGGGTCTGGCAGGACTGCTGCCACAGTGCTTTAACATCTCTGCCCCCTTTGCCCTGCTTCAGGACCACCAATGGGGAAGGAGCAAAAGGGGACCAGTGATTTCAAAGGGCCTGGCAGGCTCCTAGCCACCACTATTGTGGCAGCAGTCAGAGCCCTGGGCCCTTTAAATTACTACCGGAACCCCAGACAGGGCTGAACAGCTGGAAGAGAGGTGCTAGCCTCTCAGCCCTGCCCCTTCTGAGGGCCTGGAGCTGGCCCCCCGTATCAGAAAGATTTTTAAATTACTTTTTCCCCTTAGGGCTAATTAACCCAACAGGCCACAGCTAAGAGGAATCAGGTGGCTAAGTAAGCCCCTGACTAAGAGAGGGAGCCCAGCTGAGGGGGAAGGAGCAGGGCTGGACTTAAAGCAGGGAACTGACCTCACGGGGTAGCTGGGAAAGGCTGCGGTCACTCATGGAGAGAAGGGCAGTGTATTCAGGCTAGCAAATCTAGGGGGGAGCCAAGAGAAGAGGATGGGGCTTAGGGAAAGGAGATGGGTCTAGAAGGGAACAGACCCTGACTGCTGGCTAGAGGGACCCTGAACTAGAACCTGGAATGAAGAGCAAGCCAGAGTTCCCTTCCAGCCACGGAGGGACTGGATGGTAAGACTGCCTAGGATTGCTGGAGGAAGACTTTAGTATCCCAGAAGGGGAAAATGTGTAGTGAACTGGGTGAAGGCTGGGTTACGAAGAGGCAGTAGCAGCTCATGGAGTCAAAGAAGGAATGTAGACCCAAAAAGAGCATGCAATCATAGGGATTGCGCTAAGGAACTGATTAACTCAGAAGTAGTTTATGGAAGACAGGGTCTCTGGGTCCAGTTCAGTGCCGAACTCAGTGGGATTTAATAAGTGATGGACATAGGAGTTGCCAGACTGCATCAGATCCAAGGTTTATCTAGTCCACTAATGTGTCTCAGATAGTGGCCAGAAACAGATGCTCAGAGGAAAGTATAAGAACCCTGAGAGTGGCAGATGTGGGAAAAATCTGCCCCTACACTGGTCTCATCCCTGTTTTATCTAGCTAGAAATGGGTGGGAGTCTTAAAACAAGGTTCAGTATCCCTTTCAAAATCATTGTTATCAATTGTACGGCTATGCAGAGTTACTTGTATTAATGGCTAATCTCTTTTTGAATCTTGTTAAGTCCTGGGCCTCAGCAACATCCCCTGGCAATGAGTTCCACAATCAAACGTGCACCCTTTCTTAGACAGATAATTTAGACCCATGTAAGATGTACAACTAGCCTGAATTTACCTCGCTGGTATTAATTACTTTGTATCCAATATTAGAATTAATTTACCATTGCAACTCTTGAGTGTCATGAGATGGCGGTCATAGGTTCATTTCCAGTAGACACCAATACATGCCTTTCCCCAAAGAAGGCAGTTCCAGCAGAGAGGGAAATGGACTACTTTCTATACGTATAGTGGTCCCTTGACAGGCTGATGCACAGCACACAAAGAGTACAGTGTGTCTGCACTGCAAGTGAAGGTATGATTAGCACAGGGAACAACAGTGTACCTGTGTTGGCATGGGGTTCAGCAAAGGCTAGCACCAGAATATATACCCAAGCCAAGCCCAATGACAGTGGAGAGGCAAAGGGGTCAGTTGACCCACAGCTTGGGGGTTCTGGCCACCACCATTGCTACTGTGACTGCAACCAGAGCCCTGACTCTTGTAAATCGCCACCTAGAGTGCCACGCGGTATGCTCTGGGCAGCACTGAGGGCTGGGGGAGAGGCATGATGCGCTCTGGGCGGTGCAGAGGGCTAGCTGGCCTGACCACGCCCCTTCTCCCTGAGTGTGGAGCCCCATCCCGCACCTTGCCAAGGGGCCCACAAAGGTTGTTGGCATCTCTGACCCACACTCTCCAGACTTGTAATCTGGTTACTGGCCTGTGCTGAAGCTCTTGCTTTACCATGTCTACCTTGTTATTGTAACCCATCATGCTAGATTAAAACTAGCATGGGCATTCCTGTCTATGCTACCATCTCTTTCTTTGTAGTGCACACACACCTTAAGGGTAAAATCCTAGCTCTGGTGAAATCAATGAGAATTTTGCAATTAACTTCAAAGGAACCAGGATTTAAGACCGTTCAAAAAGACAATGGACTCTTATCCATATCAAACCCTCCTAGAATCATAGAATCATAGAATACTAGAACTGGAAGGGACCTCGAGAGATCATCAAGTCCAGTCCCCTGCCCTCATGGCAGGACCAAGCACCATCTAGATCATCCCTGATAGATGCCTAACTAACCTGCTTTTAAATATCTCCAATGATGTAGATTCCATCTAGTGTTAATCAGTGCATCTCCATGGATGTCCACTGAACTTCAGTGAATTCGTACCAGCTGAGAAACTGACTCCATCTATCAATAAGAGCAGACTATTTTTGCCACAGATATGACAGGTATCACATGGGTGGCAATGCCACATAGGACTGAAGAGAAGCCTATTGTTTGCAGTGCTGTCAAATCTCACACTTGTCACCAGATCACATTTTGTTTTTTTTTTAAATAGGAGCGAATGACAGAAAGAAAATGATAAACTCTCTCATATCCCCATGGTGAAGCACAGCAGAAAATAACAAGTTAAATGAAAGATTAGGAGACAGAGAAAGCACTTTGAGAAACATGCACTGCTTCTTTAACATTTCAAATTTTTCTTTTAACATAAAATTACAACAGAGCAGAAGCAAGGAATCCAGCATGATACTTTATCACAATACCCAGCCAACTTTAACTCATCTCAAGTGTTATTATAAGAAACAGAATTTACTGGTATGGACTTATATTGAATAGCACTCCTTCCCTTTTTAATGAAATGTCATTATTCCAATACAAATCCTTTCATTCTCTAACCCGCTCCCCCCTCATCACACTATATTTCATTTCCTGCAGTTACGTGATATTATTGCCTTTTTCCCCCCTCAGCTATTGATTTAGGTGTATATGGTTATTGCAATGCAAAATAAAACAGTTCCCCTATCCATTCTACCTTGTACCATTGAACATTAACTTAATTTGTTTCAAATCTGCATTTGATTTGGCAAGGAAACCATTTATCTTTATGAAGAAAGCCCTCATAAAGTAGGGACTTTAGGAGATCGCCGCTTTAAAAATTTAATAGTCTTGTGTCTTATACACTCAAAAAATGAATTAAACCTTCAAATATTATATGTCTCAATGTAACCTTTTTGCATTTTGTACTATGTTTAATTTATTATATCCAGAAAAATTAGAGGAAATCTTATTATATTCAAGCATAGGTTGTTGGGTTAAAAAAAAATCCATGATAGAAGATAGTGAATATCACAGAGTAGTTTTTGGGGGGGATGATTTTTCAGTTTTCTAAATTAAAATCAATGAGCTCTCAAGTCACTACTAACATTGACTTTCTGCCCTCTGAGAACATGTAGCATCTTTGCAGCTGGCTTTCTGGAAAGACCAGAGATATTGTATAAGGGTCTGATCTAATGCCCACTGAAATCAATTGAAATTATTTCACCGAAGACAGTATGATGCATTCTGCATACTGGATGAGGGAAAAAGAAGCATGAATAAATATCTGTAAATGGAATGTTTAGGTTTAGAAAATTTAAACTCTCACTGATGAAAAGACATCTGCCAATCAGTTACAAAATTTAAATAATCTCAGGAGATTGCAAACCTGAGCACTAGTTTTTTGGTCCATATTGCTTGGGACAATTTGCATTGCCACAAATATTTATAGTTATTTTTTAAAGAGATCAGTGTTGCTTTTTTTCAGCAAAGTTTTTCATCCAGAAAAAAAAAAACAGTTTTCCTGATTTAAGGATCTATAATTCCTTTAATGGGGTTAGATGAAAACAAAGACCCTTCTTCAATCATTTGGGGCCCAAAGGCCCTATCATCCAACCCTTCCTTATTCATGAGTTGTTGCCTTGAACTAACAACTTGAAGTCTATGGGAGAGGTAAGTGAAAGTTTAGGCCAGTTATTTAGGTAACTAGTTAGAAATTTAGGCACCCAAGTTTGAAAACATTGGTCTTAATATCAGTAGGAAGGGCAAACACTAGAAGTTCCAATCTCAAAATGGCACTAGAAGGGATAATGTCTTTTTAAGGGATTATTGTTCAAAATCTTCAAGAAATGTAATGATGAGACAATGGTCATGTTGTGCTCATACAGGAGACGACTCCCTGGAGAAGAGGCATCATGGAAAAAAGGGAGAACATTGACATTAAGAGAGAGTTTAGAGGGGAAACTTGGATGAAGAGAAGGTAGCAGATAGAGGAAATGGGAGCAGAGATGTGGATGAGAAAACAGCTGTTCAGATCCTGGCAGCTAAGAATGAGAAGCTTGACTTTGATGAGGAAGGTAAAAAAGAGAAGAGAGTGAAGGGACCCCCCTACACACACACACACACACACACATACACCATAACATAATAATATGCCTTTCTAAGGCTGTCCATGGATTGAGAGATTTCTGGTCAAACTTAACACAGCAGCTCTACATGAGGAGGCTCCATTTTAGCTCACCTAGTAAAACAGCCACTCTAGTCTCAGAAGAAGTCTCAGCTGCAATAAATTATAGGTCATCCAGATAGCATTTGCAGGTATAAGAGGAGAGATACCAAGTAGTTGGGGAATGTAGACTCATTGGCTGCATCTAGACTGGCAAGTTTTTCCGCAAAAGCAGCTGCTTTTGTGGAAAAACTTGCCAGCTGTCTACACTGGCCACTTGAATTTCCGCAAGAACACTGACGATCTCATGTAAGATTGTCAGTGTTCTTGCGGAAATACTATGCTGCTCCCATTCGGGCAAAAGCCCTCTTGCACAAATACTTTTGCACAAGAGGGCCAGTGTAGACAACGCGGTATTGTTTTGCGCAAAAAAGTCCCGATGGCGAAAATGGCGATCGGGGCTTTCTTGCGCAAAACCGCGTCTAGATTGGCACGGACGCTTTTCCGCAAAAAGTGCTTTTGCGGAAAAGTGTCCGTGCCAATCTAGATGCTCTTTTCCACAAATGCTTTTAAAGGAAAAACTTTTCCGTTAAAAGCATTTGCGGAAAATCATGCCAGTCTAGACATAGCCATTGTGTGGAGCAGTTAGTTTTGCTGCTGGATGCAGAGAGTAAAGGTCCTCTTCCATATTGGAAGATGTGTATGTGTGGGGGGGAGGTTTCAGACAATGGCTGGCTGAAATTTAAGGCAGGTTCTCATTGCGATATTATGCAATGTTTAAAGAAAGACAGTTGCTCAATACAACCCTCCATGAATTCATGAGTTGGACGATATAATGTTACAGGAACCATGTAAGTAAACCCCACATATCACATAAATGGGTAAACTTCAGGGCAGCAGAAGAGCTATTGAAACCAGGAACAGAGCTATAACCTGGCCATGAATAAATTTAAGCTGGAAATGAGAAGGAGTTTTCTACCATCAGAAGAATGACATTCTAGAACGGCCTTCCAAAAGGAGCAGACAATCTAGAGGGTGATACGTTTATGACTGGATTTTTATTAGGAGTAGTCTGCAATAGCAAGGGACTGGACTCTATGACTCAAGAAGTCTCTTACAGTCCATGGTCCTATTTCCAATGATCAATGTGAATGCTGATTCTGTGACCAGAGTAGGCTAAATAAGGTAACATGTTAAGCAGAACGAGCTAGGAAAAGGGTTGCCTTTTTTTCCCCAAAAGCCAAATTTCTAAACCTTTCAATAACCACAAAAATTGATCTGGAACAAATACAAATCCTCCATAGCAAAGCTCCAAAACAATGCCCACTTTCTGTTATAAAGCATACTGTTTACAAGCACATCTACAGAGCCTGAAATACAATTTCTTCCCATCACTAATGAGGAAGTTTGACTAGGCAGAAGCCTCATTCATTCTTTTACCAATAATACAATATGAAACTGCCATCGTAGCTGTAATTTCCTGTAGCATCAATATTGTTTCCTGTTAATATTTCCATATTGTTGTTGTTTTTTTATATACTCTCCCCCAAAATTAAAACATTTTCATCTGGCAGAATGGAAATGCTCATGTACAATAGCTGTGACACACCAGCCTCATTGTAAGGCTCTTAAATAAAAAGTAGACCCTCTGAAAGCAAAACTCAGGATTCAAACTACCCACAACTGGGACTAGAATACAAATCCAGAATCAAATCTAAATCCAAATGTCTTATCCATCTCCAAATTCAATTCCTATTTTCCCTCCTCCCACCCCCATTCTGAAGATGTTCACAATGGTGTCATTGGGGCTGATTTCTAATTAAAATACAAGCCCCCCTATCTATTGTGCAACCCCATTATGTATCTTTGCTATGAATAGCAATAATGGACACTTCACCACTCACCACCTTTTTTCATCTTTGCTCAAAATGTGCAAATAGGAAGGAATATGTTATTAAAAAGATCTGATGAACTATAAAGACTATAGTTCTATGTCCTTGCTGTCACACTGTCTGACACTAGTAAGAGTATGGAGTGAAGGTTGGTAGCAGGATACATTAGATGCAAACAAACTAATTAAAAACTATTTTTAGTGAATAATCTATTCAGTCAATTGAACCTTAAAAAGAGTTGCACAATTATGGGATTTATTCAAATAAACATTTTGAATATTCATACAACTCCCAATTTACTATGCATTAAATCTACTAGATAAAGGGATATGGCTAGCTCCAAATGGATGAGAACTAGGGCTGACAAGTGATTAAAAATTAATCACAATTAATTGTGTGATTAAATAACAGCACGATTAATCATGATCTTTTAAAAATATTTGTGGATTTTTTCTACATTTTCAAATTTATCAGTATCAATTACAACACAGAATAAAAAGTGTCCAACACTCTCTTTACATTTATCTTTATTAAAAATACTTGCACTGTAAAAAGCAAAAGAAATAATCTTTTCAATTCACCTGATACTATTCCTGCACGGAGCATTAACAATCAGCATTGCAACTAGTTTAATGTATTTTGGCCTGTAACAGCAACTGGCATTACAAATTCAGGTCTACCACAATCTTTCTAACTACATATTATAATTATTAAATGATATAATGTTGTTTTAGATAGAAAACTGTGTTTCTTTTGCAGATGTATTCAGTTTTGACTTTTTGGTGATTAACTTTGTTGCAGGAAGGGATACCCCTCCTTCTTTGTTCTCTAGGATGAATTTTCTTGAATTCTTTTCCTATGTTGTCCTGTTCAACATATGTTCAAATGAAGGTAGAGCCAAAGAAATACAACTGAGAGCATATAATACATGCAGGAATGATTATTCAAGTCTGAGGCTACAGCTACACTACAAACTTTTTCCGGAAGAGGAAATGCAAATGAAGTGCTCCTTTGCATATCTCACACTCTCATTTGCATATTCTCTTCTGATCCTTTTGCGGAAGCACTGTGTAGATGGAGCCTTTTTGCGCAAGATCCCTTCTTCCTCAATTGCAAAAAAGGGATCATAGAATCATAGAATAATAGAAATGGAAGGGACCTCGAGAGGTCATCGAGTCCAGCCCCCCGCCCTCAAGGCAGGACCAAGCTCCGTCTACACCATCCCTGACAGATGTCTATCTAACCTGTTCTTAAATATCTCCAGAGAGGGAGATTCCACCACCTCCCTTGGCAATTTATTCCAATATTTTGGATCTTATGCAAAAGGGCGCTTTTTTGTGCAAAAACCTCATCCACAAAAAGGATCGGAAAATAATATGCAAATGAGAGCATGAGATATGCAAATGAGTGCTCAATTTGAATGTCCTCTTCCAGAAAAAGTTCGTAGTGTAGCTATAGCGCCCGTTTACTGCAAACTTTCCATTAGGAGCTAAAACACATTAAACTGTTTTAGTAAGCAGGAGGTGTCACTAACTAGTGTGGGACAATGAATGCTTGGAATTTTCCCGGTGTGTTTGCCAATGGCCCAAGCTGTTTATATTTGTATATTGCCTGCATTTTTCTTTATATTTTCTTTACCTGCAAAGTTCATTATACCTTTTGGTTTTAACTATGGTGCATTTGCTTTTAAAAATGTACAGAGAATAGACTTAAAATAATGTAAAATTATGTGCTGCTTGTATGGGTTTTGTAGGGGTGCTCCTATGATGGGTGTTTTTTTTTATGTAAGTGGGAAAAGCAGTCATTGTATTTTTAAAAAATTACAAATAATGATGTGAATGCAATGGGCACTTCCAGAATGTTTTCCAGTGATACGTGGCATCACCAACACCTTGCCCACAGAGTCCACATGATGCTCAGCCCTCTGCACTCCAGCCCATCCTTTCCAGGTGCAGTGTCACTCCCTATATGTGACAGGGAATATGGACTGCTGGAAGAAGGGCAAGGTTGGGCTGTCCCCTAGAGTGGAACCCTGGGGCAGGAGTACACCCCACAGCAGTAATAAGGAGCAGCCACTGTTCAGTGTGCCCAAATGAGTGGAATGCTCTAAACATTTTCTTGTGAACCCCCAAACTGTGCAGGTCGTATTTGATTTCAGGATTAAACGCAGCAATAGACGTAGGTGAGTTTGAGACAGAACTTTGGGGGGAAATCTTTGCAATTTTTTGGTCAAAATACAAAGTAAAGCTTTCTTTGCAACTTCAGGCTGGGTATCGATGTTTACTGAGAATGTGCCCATACTTCTGGCTTTGTCAAAAAAATGGGGGTGGAAATTTTACAAATAATTTTGTAAGTTGGACATAATATTCTTACTCTTCTCATTTTGTGCTGGAAATGCCTAGCTTTGAAATGGGCAGATTCTGAGTCCCTTTGGCCACCTGGAATAGCATTTTACTCTACAAATAGTGTCTGTGAAGTTAGTGGGACTATTCATAGAACCAGTTGCTATTCAGTTGCAAGCATGGGTATCAGAATCTAGCCTGTAGTGAGTGACTCCTTGTTGTCTGTGGAGACTGCAGAATTCCCTCCCATCCTTCATTTTCCACAGCCAGCTGAAAATCCTGCAAGTGTTTCTGCCACTACAGCACCTGAAGGGCACCAACCATTTGTAGATTAGTCCCCTAATGTCGCATCTATTGAATTTCTCATACTTGTGATCACAGATGCATACCTTGCTATTTGTAGCTCTTCATAGTTTGATTATTTAGATGCAAATCCATTGTGTGTAATATGTTTCTCCTGTCCCCAAAGGCAATTGATTTTAAAAGCAGGCAAGCAAAACAGAAAAAAAAAAAGCTCTCCGATTCTTTGCAAATGTCCATGACATGAAAGACTTTCAGTGACTATAAACTATTTTCCTTGCTGCCACATGCTCTTCAGCCATAAACACTTGCCCATGCAGGCCAACTAATGCTTGCCTGTTTGGACATATGTGATTAAATAAATGTAATTACGAGCAAGATATAATCACAAATACTTTGTTATTAAAGCTCTCTCAGTTTCATTAACAATACATGTAGAAGAGAGGAATTGGTTGGTGCTCCCAGAAAAGTGAGAAGAGGGAACCAATAAATATGGCTTCTTTCAGATTATATCTGTGAAAACACAACATTTAAATGCAGAATTTGACTTTCCAAATATCACACCAGAAACCTTTTAACAAAAACAGCAGGGAGAGAAAGCTTTTTAAACCATGATATTCCATGAAGGATTATGAAAATAGAGGTCATTGCAAGGAAGAGAATTGCAAATACAACTTGAAAAGCTTCTCACATTTGTAAATACATTGAATAGAATTTATTCCTCTCTGGTTTTGCTACCAGAGGATATTTACAGGTTCCAAGGGAAAACAGATGAAAAAAAAATCACATTTGCTACACTACCTCTGTGCAGTGCAACATGCTGATGTGTAGTACTAACATTCAACTGAACTTCAAAAGAAATGTTTCCTTTTAATCTGAAGTAACATATTTCAGGTTTTCCAACAATGAATGGAGCACCCTCTACTCTGACTGACTTCATTCAGCTGTCCTGAGAAGAGACTTTGTAACCCCTGAAGCCAATTGAGTTTTGCCATTGATATTTGTGGGTACAGGAACAAAAGCAAGAGGGAAAAAAAGACAGGCCAAGTGTTGTGTGGATTTACCAAAAAAAGGACTAGGAAGTGAATTCCATTTGGTTATTCAAATGGACTTTAATTCTGAGAGAACTGGTTCTCTACCCAACCAGCTCCAAAGGAGTAAATAACTTGTGGCATACTCACAGCTCTTCAGTACTTATGTGCCACAAAAAGAAGAAACATATCCCCATGTGCCTTGACTTGCAAAGCATCTAGTGATTTAAGATGCCTCTATTTAGGGATACCTGATTTGAAACATCTTGCTGAACACTCACCCAACAACAATCAGGCCCCATCCTCTGTGTCAAGGCGAACACCCAAAATCACTAGTCACTTTGAAAAATTTAGGTCTTAATTGTTGCTTTTAAAGCAGCAGATATTGCACATGAGATTGCGTAACCTTTCAGGAAGTGTGTGAGATATGGTCTCTCCGCAATGCCTGATCGAGTGCATATGAGTCCATGCAGCCTCAGTGAATGAACCTTGGACCTTTGCCACATTCTGTGATCCCACTGCAGCCCCTGGAACCTGGTGACTCTGCTACAGCCCCTAAGGCAGAGGAGCTCTGACTCCACTGATTATCAGAGGGTATGTGTGTGCCCCAGCATGTTCCTGCTTACTCAACCCCTTTGAGGCTCCTGGTTTTGCTGTAGCAGTTCATGCTTTTTGCTCTGGAGCTTGCTGTCACCACAGATGGCAGCTGTCACACAAGCAGTAGTGAGGCTGAACCTGAAAAGGTTCAGAGGTTGGGTTCAGTTTGAATCAGCACCAGTAGATCAAAGGCAAAACTCCCATTGACTTCAGTAGAGATGGGGAGCCAACCCAGCATTTCATCCGGGCCTGTAGGTAAGGTGTGGTTGTGGGGGAGCTTCGTGCTCCCAGAAGCGGTAGGGCCAAGGGCAGCCGGCTATCAGTGCTGCCCAGACCACGGCACCCTCCCCCCCCCCCCACACACACACACAGCGTTGCCTAGAACTCTCCCATGTAGCACTCTGGTGGTGAATGAAGGGGGTTGGGACTCCAGACGCCAACTGCTGCCATGGGCCCAAGAGTGGTTGTCTCATTTGTTCTCCCGTCAGCAGGCCTGATTTCACCCTAACTGCTTATCGGAGTCTTTCACATCTGAAACCTGGGCTGGAAATCCAACAGGGCCATGCTTTTGTATGAGGCTTCACACACGTCCCATATTTTCAGAGCCTTTTGTTCCTTCCCATTTGGGACCTGGCTAGAAAGAACCAGAGAGTTCTAAGATGCTGCAGTAATTGGAAAAATAATGGAAAAGGGAAAAAAACCAAAACTTTTTGGGGGAATGCAAAGGAAAGTTGTGGCTTGGTTTGAGCTTTGAGCAAAGGTACAGGCTGGTTCTTATTTTATCTGCAGTCTGTAATTCTGCTATGGCTATATAAGCACTTGGATATTTTATATCGCCATTTCTTCAGAGCCTAGGCCCAAGTTGTGAGTTGTGGTGTGAGGGTATGTAAGATATAAAAGCAGCAAAAATCTTTCCACTATATAAGTGGCCCAAGAGTGGAGCACCCATTCAAGGAATTCTGCATCTCTTTTCTTCCCTTCCACAGCCACCTGGACACAGAACAGAACTCTCCACAAGAATTCCTTTGCATACATACATCACTCTGGCAGGAGCATACTGGCAATCAAAATAGGCCCGGGAAATGGGTTGAGAACGGCCCTCCCCATGACATCACCCCTGCATGCCCCTCAACCTCCGCCCCTTGCGTCATGTCCGGCACATGGCGCAGGTTGGCTCGTCAGGCTCTGCATGCCACATACAGCGTGGACACAGAGCCGCTCGGAGTGAGGGACAACAAGATGCAGACACGACAGCCCACCGGGAAATTCCCGGTATCCCACCGGGCCAGTCCGCCCCTGCACTCTGGCTATCTGCATTTCTAAAGTGCTCAGCACTGCAGAATTTAGCTGCTTTTAGTGTACTATGGAAAGAACTGATTTTCTATTTCATTGTGACTTGGATGCTGTCTTCTGCCCCACATACATTCATTCATGCTTGGAGGTGGGGGAGGAGCCCTTGTCTGAAGATCTGGCAAAAGATCAGAATGCACCTAACAGTCTACAAAAATGTTGAAGAAAAAGAGATCAGAATCCTTTTTTCCTTTTGTAGTTCAACTTAAAATGACAGAGCAAATAGAAAGAGCAAATAACAAAGTCTACATGAGAGAGCATGGTGTGTGCGACTCACTCTAAAACAGCCACCATCTTGAACTAAGTTACACAGAGTACTTCTGCAAATGGGCTAAGAGTGCAATTTTGCCCTTCATTGCACCACCTACAAAAATAGTATTAAAATTACACTGCCACCCATACCACACTTCCTAAGGGTTGCTGACTTTCCCGACTTTTGCGGCAATGGCATCCGGTCCATTCTGTCAGGAAAGTTGGCAACCCTATGCCTCCAGGCTGTTAATGATTACATGTAGAGATGGACTCATGCTAGACCAATGATCCAATCTCCCCTGTTCTAACTGTGAATGAATAGTCACAGAGACAAAGATCTGTCTCTTTATGTTTGTGACTTGAGCCATTCTACATAATCGGGTCAGAAGTGAAAACCTAATACAAACATCTTTGGGGAAGATTAGTGCCACTTGAGAATTCCCGTGCCACTTTTGCTCAAATGTAATGGTTATTCTTCAGACTATGGATGAAGTAGTGCTGGTCACATTGAGACTACGAGAAAATATTCCATTGACATGAATGGGTCCAGCATTTCATCTGATGAGACTCTTCTATCTGGTGGACTGAGTTGAGATCTGTAACTGGACTTTACAGCATGTAGCCACCTGCCACCAATAATACCCTTTCACTCTGGCCAAAGTATATTTAAACTGTGATTCTAGCAATTTCAGATTTGTATGATATAGGGTATGCCTACACTACAGAGTTTTGTCGGAAAATTGGCCATTTTTCTGACAAAACCTGACTTATGTCCAACTGCAAATGAATTCGTCTGAAAGTAAATCGAAAGAACAGAGGGGTTTTTCCGGCATTGGTAATCCTCTTGCTATGAGGAAGAAGCCTTTTTCCAAAAGAGCTCTTTTGGAAAAAGGCGTGTATGGACAGGGAAGAGGGAGTTCTTTCAAAAGAAGAGGAAAGAGGAAAAATCACAGGTGCCCTGGTGACCATTCCATCCATAGTAATCACAACTTAAATTAGAGAGTGTCCATTCAGTGTGGACACTATCTTTCGAAAAGGCAGATCGCTTTTTCAATGCACTTTTGTGTGTGGATGCTCTCTTTCTGAAAAAGTTTTTTCAGAAGATCTCTTCCAAAAAAGGTTCTTCTGAAAGAAGCCTGAAGTCTAGACATAGCCATAGTTCTACCTGCTGTCATATAGGAGGCAATTTCCTTCAGCACTATTGGGAAAGATATAAAATACAGAGAGTTAAAACATAAAAACTCTGCTCAGAGTCAAGTGTCTCTGGCATGTTGCTGTTTTATGTGTTTTTAGATGTATATCTACAGTACGTTGCTTTAAGAAGGTACACAAGGCCATAACTCTGCTGGAGCTGATTAGGGCCAGCTTCTTGCTGTCAGTGGGAATTTAAAAAGCAAGCACTGGCAAATTCTGGCAATTTATAAACCATGTGCCAGCAACGTGCTGCAAGTGAATTGCTGTAGTGCACTTAATTTCAAAGTAGAGCCATAATATCGGGGGAGGGGAGTTCATATATCAAGTTGATATCTGATTTTCAACACTCAATTGTGCATGTTCCATTTCTTACTGGCAAACAGAACCAGAGGCACTGAGTGAATGGAATTCTTCCCGAGATGTCAGACATCAATACCATTTGCACAGACAGCATACACAGCTGTGAAGTAATTCTCCCTTTTCAAGCATAAAAGTGTCTTGTAGGACTCTCAGTGGCAAACGTACAGCTATAGATTTTCGTTACAAATGAAGAGTGGTGAACAAATCCTCTGGAATCAAAGGTGAGTTGAAGCTAAGTGATATTTAGGGAGACATGGCCAATCAGACAACTCATTAGCAACCTGCTTGTATCTCACTCCCCCCCAGACTGAACTATTATTGTACTTGCATGACCATCTCATTTCTTTCTATGTGTGGAACTGGCTGAGTGCATTGTACAAAGAAAAAGCATCGCCTCCTCTCATTCACACCAGTTTCACAGAGTTGCAACACCTCTAAATCCAACAGAGATTCTGCTGAATTATACTGGAAAAATGGGAGGAGAATCACAACCAGAGAGTGCACTGATCCATCAGTCCATTATTCTGGCACACCTGCCTTATATGTCATTGTGCTATGTAGCAACCTGACAGCAGATCAGACATGGCGACTGCTGCCAAATGGATGCAAGTATATAATCCTGATTTAAAATCATCCCTACCTCTGACACACACCCAAGCAGTCCATTTCTTATTAGCTCTGTGGCAGCAGTTCCATAGATTTGTGCTACAACTGGCGCTCCAATTCATCTGATGAAGTGGGTTTTACCCTTGAAAGCTCATGATTCTATATATTTTGATTAGTCTCTAAGGTGCCACTCATTGAATAAGGACCATTCATTGTTTATGGAGCTGACAAGGAATTTTTGGTGAAAAATTTTTCACCAAAAATGCCAAATTTTCAAAATTGAAACTGTTCATAGGAAAGGGCCAATTTCATCCAATTTCCTGACTTGAAATATTTTCAAAATTGTCAAAAAATAATTCTGGGTTTTGATATTTAATAAAGAAATCATTTTAGGTCAAAATGACTTTTTGTTCCAAATTGTAACTTAATTGAGACTAAAGTAAAGTTTTATAAAAAGATCAAGCTTCAAATGGAATTTTGAAGTTTGTTGGTACATGAGATATTTTATTTTCTGACCTTACTTGGGATGGATTTCTTTTTCAAATCTTGCAAGATAGGAAAATAATTTCCTATTCAGCCAAATAAATCCTTGTTGAACTGAGAGCTAAGAAATCTCACTCAGCCCATGCATACTAACTTTCTTTCTAGCTAGTGCTTTCAGGCCTGCACCTTCATAAGCAAAATTTGCCACCAGTAAATGAGAAACAGCAAAAAATACAATACATTAAAAGTTGCATTTTCAGCCAGTTTCTAACTGCCTCCTCATTGGTGCACACAGCCACCTCGGAATGCAAGTAAGCAAATGTCATAGTTGTGTATCCGACAACTTGAGAAAAGTGCATCCACACATTGGGTTTATACATGCAAATAGGTGCAAAAACAAAATAAGAACCCCTAAGTTGGCTAAAAATGCAGTGTAAAGGATATGAATAATTTCTTTCACTGGTGTCTTTTAGTAAGTGCTGCTTAAATATTTTAACATCTCTAACATCTGTTATTGTTCAAACTTAATATCCCAATCTTCAGGTTATAGCCTAAGTGTAGCGACATCAATTTACACCTGTTGTGGATCAAGCCTTTTGCAATTATCTGTAGGTTGCTGAACAGAGATTTGCATACCTAGGAAATATTCCTTTGGAATGGAACCCACATGGTTCTCTCTGTTCCACAGAAGCCCTGTTTGGAGTGTGAAAAAGGGAGGTGAGGAAGAGGGAAATGAAGGGAGCCTTCAAACTTGCTTCAAAAGCAGGCACTAGCCTGTATCTTAATTAGGTTAATATGAAGGAGCACTGCTGGTAAGTTGAAAAGTAATTATGTGGATCCAGTGGTTGAAAAATGCCTTTCAATGGGATGCAGAAGGCAATAGTAATGGTTCTAGCATGATGGCTTGTGCACAGGAGCGCATGGGATTCCATCCCCCCAGAATCCACACTTTGTGCCCCCCACAAAGACCATCTGCACAACCTTTATGCAAAGAAGCATGAATTTCACTCCTGGTGTGATTTTAATGAGGAAAGATGGTCTGATGAAAACAATGCAAAATCCATGCTTGATTGCATCCAAGGTTCGTCCACATTCTTTGTAAATCAACCATCCAATTTTGTACCCGGGATGAGTCATGATACATATTTGTCTTGGTTATCCTAGTGCCTGTGCAGAAGCTGGGAATTTCAGAAACTATATTCACGATGACAACTATGGAGATTTTGCAATACATATTGTAATTTCTGCTCCAGCATGGCACTGATGCACACAAATGATATCTAAATGGAGTCTTAAAGATGGGCAAAGATTTAATTAATAGAGACTGTAGATGTTCTAGCATATTTATTGGAAAAGATGAAATCACTATAAATTATGTCCAATGGAGCTGGATAGAGCATCCACATACATTTTAAAAAGAATATTGTAGTATTTAAAAAACATTACAAAATTGACTGTAATGGTAAGTGACATTTTAGTTCAGTCACAATTAAACTCAACCTGACTTATTCCTTGCATTAGTAGCTACATTTTCTCTTTAAAGTTCACAGAGGGTTAAATTTCTCATCCTTGGAGATTTCTTAATGGCCCTTGTTATCTAAACCTTGATCCATAATGGTGGCTGTGTATTATGTTTTCAATGCACATCCTCAGACATATTAGGACATGAAGTGAACTTGACAGGGAGGAGAATATTTTCTTTCTCCTCTGAAATGCCCCATGAGGGTTTTCTACAGGCGACCTCCTCAGACCTTGGCTTTACATTAGAGTTATTGTCCTGAGAGAAGATTCAGTTAAAGCACCCAATTCATTTCATATAGTGCTCTCTACTTTATTCTTGGTGGCAGCTAACTTGTAAAATTTTATTATGAATTCTTTTTTGGTTTGCTTGATGGAAAACAATTATTCTATCATCAGTACTAAATGCAGTTGTAGAAATCTTTGATATACCACAATGAAGCACCCCTTCGCTGACTGTTCGCTGGGTAAAATGCTCACTATCTGTTTAACTCAAGAGGCAGTTCAAAATAGCCTCCTTCAAGCCCTTTTTTCCAATACGCGCGTTCCTATCTCACGTTTTCTAAAGGCTGTCTCCGGAGCCAATCTGATCACTTAAAATACCGCCCTCCCCTCCCCCACATCACAAGATAACTTTATGAAAATTACACTGTGCCTAAATTACAGGTTGAACCTCTAAAATCCAGGGCTCTTTGGTCCTGCAAAATCTGTGGTCTGGTAGGACCACAGATATTGCTGGATCAGAGAGCCCTAGCTGGCTAGGTTCAGACGCTGGGCTGGTGGTGAGGAGCACAACCCCATGGCAGCGGAGCCAGCATGCTGGGGAGCACAGCCCTGCCTGGGTTGGCACAGTGAAGTATGCAACCTTGGCTGAGTGAAGCAGTGGGGTTGGTGGTCAGGAGAGTAGCCCAGACTGGCATTTGGGAGTGTAGCACCAGCCGGGGCCAGCATGTTGGGCAGCACAGCCCTGATCCCAGGTGGGGAAAGCAGGGCCAACAGCTGGGAGGGGAGCCTTGACCTCCAGTGGTCCAGCAAACTCTGTGGTTGGGGACCACTCAGATCCCAAGGGTGCCAGACCAGGGAGGTCCCACCTGTATTATTATTATTATGTTATTATTATGGCACCTGCATGTGCTGAGCAAGATTGGGGCTCCACTGCTCTTGGGAAGGTACAAAGCTTGCTAAGAATCTGTCAGTGCCCTGAAAAGTTTACCCAGTAAGTAGATAAGAAACAGCATGGCCCAAAGGAGGTCCTATGATATGTGTTTACAGATGGAGAACTGAAAGACAGAGAAGTTAAATGACCTTTTTGAGGCCACACAGAAAGCTTCTGGCAGGAGTAGGAACTGAACCCAAATCTACTGAGTCAAAGTCTTGAGCGGCATTTGGCAGCCTTTTCAGGCTTGCAAGCCCTCATTAAGAGTAAAAATAAAGTTCACCCATCCCTTATATTTACTATAAAAGTATAAACATATGAAGATTAGTGTTAGGAATACAAATACTATAGCGTTCAACACATGTTTTGACCCAATAGTTAAAAAACACGGATCTGTTGTCTCTTCTTGCTTGAACTGACATGGGATGCTCTTCCTATGCAGTGAGACTCAAAGGGGGGAAGAGAAGCATTTGCAGCCTCTTTCATTTTCATGTGAATGAGAGAAAAGAATCCAATGTGATATACGACGGCTGGAGTTTAGCAAGATCCCCATCTCTTCAGGATAGCATGGACATGGGTAAGTTTTGTAACATAAGTGGTTATTCATAAAGAGTTTGCCCCAGAAAGATGCTGAGTATGCCTGTGAGGTATACGTGGAATCTGGAATGAAGTCATTAGGAGGCTGATTCCCTGAGCCACACAGTCTATTGACACCTATAAGCTTTAGATCAGCACCTTGTAGGTGAGGTTGCCCAGCACCTCACAGGATTGAGCTCAAAGGGTTTCACTGCATTAGCCAGGCAAAGACCAGCTTTCAAGATGAGGCCTCTCTTGTTGCATCTCCACACACTTGCTGTTTGCAGTAATGCTTTCTCTTGCAAAAGAATCTGGCTGTCATCTGCTACCAAACTCTTTGGTTCTTACAGAGCCATTATCCAGCAAGTAGCAAGGTTGTAATATATCAAGTGAAAAATCCAAACCATTGGTAATGCTAGACTATTTCCTCAGTGCACTGCACAGTCAGGGTGTGTCTAGACTACAGGGTTTTGTCGACAAAAGTGGACTTTTGTCGACAAAACTATACCTACGTCCACACTGCCTTTGAGTTATGTCGACATAACGTCGACAAAACTCAGCAGTTTTGTCGACGTATGTAAACCTCATTCTAAGAGGAATAACACCTTTTGTTGACAGAGTTCTGTCGATAGAAGGCATTATTGCATCTGTCCTTTGCGTCCACACTGTTATGTCGACAAAGCGGCTTGCTTTGTCGACAGAACTGGATGTAGTCTAGACGCTCTTTGTCGACAGAAGCTTTGTCGACAGTATCTGTCGACAAAACTTCTGTCGACAAAACCCTGTAGTCTAGACATACCCTCAGATTGCTCTGATGAGATGGCAGATGCAAACTAGGAAATTAAAGTAAATTTAGGGTGGCAGATTTGTATTTAGACTTGGATTGCAAGCCCTGGAAACAGTGGGAATCCCAGTTGTAAGAATGAATTATTTTTTTGCAATAAACCTTATGTTGGAGATTAAGCCCACTGAAATAAGGAATCTGCCGGGCAACAGTGAATATAAGCTGATGCTATTTAAAGCTGGGCAAAGAAGTCCAAGGAAATCAATTGCAGCTTTTTGTTTGATGGGTGTGCACTTTAATATCAATTTGGAGGCATGCACAAGTATATGATCCCATGGTAACCAACACAGTAATAAATATTAGCATGATAATTAATGTTACTCCAAAATGATGTCAAGAATGAACCAAATGCCTGATACCAACCAAACGCTATGGGTCGCAGCACAGAAATGCACAGCATTTGGTAATTATAAACAGTCACATATTTTCACCTATCAATTGCCAAAAAAATCATTTTTTGGAATAAAAGAACAGACCACCAAAGAGAAACAACTTTGTAATCCGTAAAGAGAAACATGCTTTCCATATGGGCTTCTAATAACTGACAACAAATAGAGTCCAGACAGCTGCATTAATTCCCAGCTTAGATGGAGGGATGGAAGAGCCCTAAAGGCCAAGGAGCCCCAGGAAAATGTTTGCAGTGATGCTAGTGAAACGTAACTAGTGTGCTCTGCTGTCTGGGGTGGGTGCACCTTTGGTGGTTTGTGTTGGTTGCATTCTTGTGGGGCCTGACTCACTGGCAATGAGAATCTTTCCATTGATATATCAGTGAGCAATGGAGCACCATGCAGCACATAAATACAACCTGCTTCTGCAAAAATCCCAAAAGAAGAGCTTGCCCTATTGCCTTCTGCCACTTCCCAGTGGATCCCAGGACTCCTCCGCACAACAATTTACCGGGGCAGGACAGAGCAGGGAGGTGCAATATGAACTAAATTGAATCTGTACCAACAAGAGAGAACCTGATCCCAGAACATTTTAATCGAGGGGAGTTTTCTCTTACACCCTTATTCTTGGCAGCAGTACAGAGCTCAAGCATTGGCTATTAGGTTCTGCTCTAACGGATGGTGCAAGAAGCAGCTGAACAGCCTGCAAATTCTCACCCCTTTACACAGAGCAATAGACATAAATGAGATGTACATCATGAATTAAAGGCAACCAGCCAAAGACTGCCAGATCTTCTCAACTTGGCAGTTCTACAGTCTAGGAACACCTTCAGCCAATGAGATATTCCACCAGTCTTGTCTTGTTTAAAGTATTATCGTCTTTAAAATAATTTTAAAAGGGTTATTGTTTTATAACAACATGGGCATGCAGGAAAGTTGGGTTCCTGCTCCGAAAAGCTTCCAAGCTAAAGGAAAATCTCTCTTTCTAGTAATACACATATTTAACATTCATACTCAAAATCTGAATCCTGAGAAAGCCCTCGAGGACTTAGTAAATTCTAAGTCACCCAAAACCCTAACACGTTTTGATATTATGTATTCACAAAGAGCAAGCTCAACAGTGAGAATGAAAGTATTCAAAGTCCAGATTCCATCTAACAAAGTTATTGGTCTCAGCAGAGCTTTTTTTTGTTTCCTGCAGTAGAGCTACCAACTATGCAAGATGATGGGAGTCATGGTTCCATCCTTGGCCGTGTTAATATGAAGGACATACACAGATGGACAGACCCTGCTAATGAGCTAGCTCCACTCCAGGGTTTTACCACTCACATATGACATCAGTTGTGTCATATGTGAGTCAGCGGGACATTATTTATGAGTTTAAGGGCCCCAGACCCATAGGTTCAAAGCCAGTCAGGTGCTTTTGCTCCCAGAGAATGAGCATTTCTCCTGATGTTTTTGTGGCTTTTAGCTACTTACAATGATTAAGCTACTAAAAATACTACTTTAGAGGACTGCTTAATAAGGGTTTCCAGTCTGAGTTGACACTGACCTGGTTTGCGAACATCTGTAAGTATGTGTAAATACGTATTTGGACAGTCGTTAAGAAACATGTACAATTTTTCCCAAACACTACAGTTCCTTCCAATCATTATACTTTAATGGGATAATGCATAAAGAATTTTTAGTGTGTGTTTTATTTCTAGTTATTTACTTAACAGTTATTTAAGAACAGACTTAAAAGCTTTTGGAGCTTTTACAGACAATTGTGTGCACTAAATAGGCATTCACCCAGTTTTTAAAAATGCTTATTACTTATTCAGTAGAACCATACGTTGGAGTCATGGTAATCTACTGCTGCACTGAGAACCGTCTGGAAATTGAATATATTTTAGGAGGAGTTACATGTATTGTGGGCCAAATTCTGCTCTCAGTTATTATGCTATAAATCCAATGAAGTTATTCTGGAGTCAAACTTGGATTAATGGGGGCAGAAATTACCACTCTGCTGTGTCTTGAGATACTATGGAAAAAGTTTATTCCAGAGGCACATCCCCCAGAGATAAGATTTCAGCCACTTCAACTTAAAATATAAAAGATTTTGTGGACAAACTTTTGGGAAAGGAACTAGAACAACTCCAGGCCAACTAATTTTATTTGGGCACCCACACCTGAAGATTGGGGTGAAGGGGAGGGGAAATTCTTACCAGAGAGGCACATGTTTGCTTCAGCCAATACCGTATAGCCTAATTATAGACCATCCTACAACTGGGAACGGTAACTGACTTTGACAGTTCATCTATGTTCATTCAGTCCATGGCAACGTTCAGGATTAGATCACTGAGCCACACCACCATAAGAAGCCAGAGATCAAGCTAGGTGGCATTCACTCTGCAAGGAGGCCATGTCTCTTTGGGACCTGCCATCCTGATTATTTTTCTCTATTGGCACAAATAGCCTCCAGGCAAGGCAGTAATTTCCCTGCCAGCATAGCAAGAATTACAGGCAATTCCTGCAGTGAGGACAAGCAGTTGATGAAGACTCTCTGCTCACGGGAAGGTGGTTTATGTCTTCTTCTGCCCCTCATGAAGTAAAAACTGCATTGCAGTGATTTCACAAACCTGCTCCTATTAATGCCACTGTAACACAAGCATCACGGAAATCTCCCTTTTCTGTTTACTGTGTGCTCAGTTTAAGTTCTGAGATATTGCCAGATGACAGAAGACTCCTAAGGATAAAATGCCATGAGTTTTTAATGATGTTGTTTAAGAGTTTGAGCAAATGTCTTGTTGCATCCTGTGTAAACCTCAGAGTGGGACACCCCACAAGTGCACACGGAAAATATTCAGAGTGCTTGACAGATAAGTGGATCATCACCAGCACGGTGGGAACCAATGGGAAGTATCATCTAGCCCTAGCATTGAGAGCTCTTGCTTGTGCCAGGTTGGTATCAGCTCCCCAGTTCCATCAGCCACAGGCATCACAAGCATTTTGGCCTTGCTGCCTCTCTACAGGTTAGGACACACTGTGACCCTTAAGCCCTCTTCTTGGGGTGTCCACCCCCTGTTCCACTGAACACTTTCAGTAGTCACAGATTCACTGCTTCCAAAGAAGTAGTACACACCAGCTAACCAGATCCACCTGAGAGCACTGTGCTGCTTCACACATAGGATTAAGATATGTTTACAGTGAAAGCAAACAAAAAGTTATTTCACTTTGTACATAGGACAAAGATATGTTTACAGTGAAAGCAAGTAAAAGTGTATTTAACCAAGAACAGAGATTGGAGACAAATGGTCACATATAAAATAAAATCATAATGTTCATTCTAGAACAGGGGTGGGCATTAAGATGGTGGTGGTTTGCCAGGATTAGCCCCTGGTGGGTAGGGTATTTGCAACTCTTGTTGGCTGCAGATCACTGTTCCCAGCCAACACGGATGGGGTCACTGGCTCCTGCAGCTCTCATTGGCCACAAAGGGTGATCCACGGCCAATGGAGTTACAATTCCCTGTACCTGCAGAGGTGCAGGTAAATACAGCAGCCATGGCCCTCCAGGACCTAACCCTGGTGAATCAGATCACTCACCTTTTATTTGCCCGCACGGCTGCAAGTATGGCCAGTTACAGCTCCTGTTAGCTGTGGATCACCATTCCTGGCCAAGGGAAGCTGTGGGAAGTAGTATTCTGTCTGTGATGCTTCCCACAGCTCCCATTGGCTTGCCAGGCGCTAACCTGGGTGAATCATGTCTGGCCCATGGGGCACTTATTGGCCATCCTTGCTTTAGAGCCAAGACTTAATTAACAAGATTCTCTTTTATCTATTAAAGTATTGATCACCAGAACTTTACAGTCAGGTTCTTTCCTGTAATAACCTAAGCGATGGTAGGATTTGGGGCTACCTACATATTAAAACAAATGCCTATTTCACGAGGCACAACATGCTGTCAGCTGACTCCTTAGTGATGGATCCATGCTCTCTCTTGGTACCCTTAGACATATCAAAACAATCTTTTGGCCTTATTCATAAACAGGATATCCCTGCTGATCATTTCTTCTTGTGTTGCTTTTTTTCCCCTCTTTGCAATTTCAAAATCTCTTGTTTACCATCAGATACAGTATGCAAGTCGACATAATTTGGGAGGTAAACAATACTCTGTGCACATATGACTAGACAGGGAAATAAACTTCTGTTACCACCTGCCTGAAAGGAACATTCCTGAAGTATGTTGTCTCCTGGTGACCTGCCTTAATCCCTTGTCCTTTCATACATAACTTCTGGATAGATAAGTTAAAGACCTAGGTCAAATTCAGCCCTTCTGAAAACCTACTGAAGTAAATTATATTACACCAGGGATACAGCTGGCCCATGCTTTATATTATAGTAGCACCTGCATACTGCTTCTATCAGACAGCACAAGAACCAAGTGAAAGCCAGAACAAGGATATTACCATTTAGGTCAAGGGCACGGCTAGGGCAGTTATCAGAGGGAAATATTAAATCTTTAGCAGTGCCTGTGTTTATTTTCATCTTCTGTCTCTTAGCTAGAGGGGAAAGACATTAACTACCACCAAGTCAGTCACCTTGTTTTCAGATTTCCTTGTGTCTTTCTATTTTTTTTTTCATTTACAGTGGCTAAGGGGCAGTCATATACACTCTTGCATAGGTGAATATCATTATTATGGAGGTTTGGTAGCCACGTGATTGCACCAGGTCTAACAGGAAGTGTCACTGGATGGTCCTGGCTTTAGAAAATGACCAATACAAAACATTTTTGTCTTTTCTCAAAACTCTTAGAAGATGATTTGCCCTGATTTTTGCCATGGACATGGGAATATCCTCTCACCGGTATGCCAAAATGCAGCCATTCATGAAAGATGAATTTATCACCTGCTGAAGGAGGCTCACCTCTTGCCAAACTGAAGAACAGCATGTACTCATTAAATAAAATTACCCAAGCAAACAAGAACACCTAGTTGTGGCAATTCAGACAAAATTACCTTATCAGCTCCTCAGAATGTAACTGCTGCATTAATAACTCTTCCTTTCTAACCAATAATTGTTTATGGTGGTTAAAATACCTTTGCTTCTATACAAGAGGGTTTCTGTCATTTATTGTCAAACAGTCACATGGGCATTTATTCCATGTCTTAATCTGAGCACTGGCTGTGTTCACTAATTATTTTCCCAATCTTGATGTGGTCCAGAAGAAGAAAAAAATGGGGAAGGTGTAAATTATAAATAGGTATGGGGAAAATGGTTTGGGAAGGAAAATGAACCTACTTGAACCACTTTGGTCTGAAAACCAATCAAACCCAAACCACCCTGAGGTCTGAAAAAGTTGAGTTACCTTAATAAACTCTACTGTCACATTACTTATTTATAATTCTTTATGATTACTAGTGAATTTAAAGTATGAAGCAATCCCAAGTAGAATAAGAACATTATTTCTTTATCACAACTTGTTGAATGATATAATGTTTCAGGCTGTAATTTTACAGGGTACTTATGGTCATGTCTACACTAAAAGGGAAGGTTGAATTAAGATATGCAACTCCAGCTATGTTAATTATAAAGCTGGAGTCGATGTACCTTAATTTGAATTTCTGCTCAATCTCCACAATGGAAGGCCAACAGAAGCAAACATTCCCATTGGCTTTCCGTACTCCTCGCAAGGAGCAGGAGTACTAGCACCGATGAGGGCACCTTCTGAGTTTGATTTAGCAGGCCTTTACTAAATCTACTGAATCGAACTCCAGAAGATTGATTGTGCCAGTGTCAATCTTCCCTGTACTGAAGATATGGCCTATGATAGTTAGACATTGAATTCTTATCTAAAGCCAGGAAGCCTTTGAAAAATCTCAAACTCAATGTTTATATTTGTATAGGGCCATTTAGTAAGACAAGAAGCAGACAGGACACAATGCGTGTCCCGTGGGCATTCTTCATCTCTTGCATGTCTACAGCTAAAGGCAGGTTTGTATCTAATGATACATCTGAGGTAAAGCAATATCCTTACTTCAGTACACACCCTTTTGTCTCTTATTAGTTTAATCACCATTTAGCAGGGAGAGCTTCAGAACAGAACAAGGAAGAACCAACTGTTTTTTCCTGCTTCAAAGGACTATAAGACAATAACACTGATAGCTTGCATTTGGGTAACACCTTATATCTGAAGATCTCAAACCCATTAATTAATGAAACATTGTGGTATAGCCTTTAAATGAATATTATATCCTTCCACATAAAGAGCACATTTTCTAAAGTGACCTCTGAATTTTGGGTCCCAATCTGGGACACATAGGGTCTGATTTACAGAGCCACGGAGCACCCACAAACCACAGTTCTTTTTTGATGTCCCGTCCTCTGAACGGGATGGATCCAGTGAATGGGAGCTATGATTTAAGCACCCTTGAAAATCAGGCCTCAAGTCTCTAGCAAGACATCCATGGGTGGAAAATCAAGCCAATCCAAGGTTGGAAAATCAAACACCTTCTGCATTGTGCTAAACAAGAATAAGGAAACTGCACATGTCAGCATTCCTACTAATGAACCATTGAGATTTTAAAATCTGTGTAACCTTTAAGTATAAACATCAAAGATATTTAGTCTGGGGAGCTCCGATTTTCTGCTGACGTTTGATGAAGATCATAGATGTCTAAACTCATGGGCTGTGTCTACACTGGGCCACTTATTCCGGAAAATCAGCCGCTTTTCCGGAATAAGCTGCGAGCTGTCTACACTGGCCCTTGAATTTCCGGAAAACCAACGATGCTTTACTGTACAAAATCAGCTGCTATTCCGGAAAAACTATTCTGCTCCCGCTCGGGCATAAGTCCTTATTCCGGAACACTGTTCCGGAAAAGGGCCAGTGTAGACAGCCCAGTAGTCTTTTCCGGAAAAAAGCCCCGATCCCGAAAATGGTGATTGGGGCTCTTTTCCGGAAAAGCACGTCTACATTGGCCACAGACGCTTTTCCGGAAAAAGGGCTTTTCCGGAAAAGCAGCCTGCCAATGTAGACGCTCCTTTTCCGGAAAAACTGAAAACGGAATAGTATTCCATTTTAAACATTTCCGGAAATTCATGCCAGTGTAGACACAGCCCTCCAGTAGAAGCCCATGTACTTAGCTCCAGAGGTCCCAGGTATCTAAAAGGTTGTTACAAGGAGGAGGTAGAAAAATTATTCTCCATAGCCTCTGATGATAGGACAAGCAGCAATAGGCTTAAAACATAGCAAAGCAGGTGTAGATTGGACATTAGGAAAATCTTCCTAACTGTTAGGATGGTTAAATACTGAAATAAATTGCTTAGGGATGTTGTGGAATCTCCATCATTGAAGATTTTTAAGAGGAGGTTAGACAAACACTTGTCAGAAAGGGTCTAGATTAAGGGTGGGAAAATGCCAGACAGCAGGCCGAATCCAGTCTGCCAGGATTAACCCTTTGCAGGACCCCATATCACTGTATTTACCTGCTCTTCCACAAGTACATGGGCTCACAGATCGTATTGGCTATGTATCACTGTTCCTAGCCAATGGGAGCGGCAATCGCCTATAGCTGCAAAGGTGCAGGTAAATACAGTGTCAGTGGCCCACCAGGGGCTAACCCTGGTGAACCGCCACTGTTTTATTGCCTACCTCTGGTCTAGATGGTGTTTGGTCCTGCCATGAGTCAGGGGACTGGACTTGATGACCTCTTGAGATCCCTTCCAATCCTTGTATTTCTATGATTCTATGAATAAAACCAGAATTTTAGACCTCACTCTATGGGTTGTTCATCTATTTGTATTTCCTGTTTTTCACTTCGATGCAAAATCTTTGAATTGGGTGGGGCTACTGGCATGCCAAATTATATTCTATGCCTCCTGGTTGAATCTGAAAATGGGTTACAGCTACAGACCGGCCCACCAGGAAAATCCATTCCAATGTGGGTGAACCCAGAGATGCCTACTCATTGCTATGTCTAATTACAAACCTGAGATGGATTAACCTTTGAGGACTAAATTAATCTTCTAAATAAAATGAATATGCATCAGCTTGCAAATTGGGATTAAATGCTTAGTAGAATCTTTATGTGATCAAGCAGGTTTTGTGGTGCAGATATTAACCATTCATGTGGAGCAGATAAATTACTCTCTCTCCTTATAATAACACATCTGACTTCTAAGGCACACTGCATCTGAGAATGCCACAAGGATTAAAAAAAAAATCAAACCTTCTAGCATGCCATGAGATAAGAGAGTGCCACTATCCCCATTCTACTGCTCAGGAAATAGAGGCACAGTGAATTCAAATATATGAGATCTGTGCACAGTGGGAATCTTACGTGTATTGATTTGCCTATGCCTTATACAAGGAGATGGGAGGATCACCTGAGGTCCCCATTCTCCCTCCCCTGTCCTTGCATTGTTTGAGCAGTGCTGAAGTTCAGACTGGATGGAAAATCATGGTGCTATTGCAGAGTGGCAGAAGGACGTAAAATATGGGGGGTGAAGCTACTCTCCATGACACCATCCCCTCAGGTTTGTTTTGGAAATCCTTGGGAATGTCACACATTTATGGGCTACACTACTCCCTTTTGGGGTTTTCCCTCTTTGTTGCTGTCATCTGGCCACATAAGTGTATAGGCAATGGCAACCCCATTCCTGTGGGAGCGTGATAGGACAGTAGTTCTCCATGCAGGGAGGGTCTCATCTCTGTATGGAAGGTGGAGGGGAAAAGTCATTATTTGCAGATCCTCAGCGATGGAAGGGGACATGGTCTCCAAATTCCATGAATCCTTCAGACCATGCCTAGAAGAGGGAATGGTTCTAGAAAAGCTCTGTAAGGTCATCTACAGACTTCTCTCCACTTCTTCTCTTCCTGTTGGGTTCTTCCTCTCTATCTAAAGTTTAGCACTGAGTGATCATTTTATATACACAAATCATCTTTTTTTAGATCTAGATATTATACCTATTTCTTCATTTAATTGTCTCCAAGCATTATGGGGTACTAAGCTCCCAAATAAGGTCTGAATTTTATCCAGTCAAGTCAGAAGAAAAGCAAAAATATTCTAAGGCACACTGCAAAGTGACCTACAGGCAAATGAGAATTCATGTGGGTGCTAATTCCATCTTTTGGCATGATGTTTGTTTACATATATTCAATAGTATTTTCCAGTGGGTAAGTTTTTCTGCCTGTGCGAGTCAGTCTGATGGTGATAAAAGGTGTTGAAATCATCAAGGGATTTCAAAGAAGGCACCAGTGGATTTTTCTTGACTTTAATGGGTTTTGGATGAGTTCTCATGGCAAATTTGTCCCTAAGTTCCCTGGCTTCTGTAAGTTTAAATCAGAAATGCATTATTCTAGAATATTTATAATCTATTTATTATTTTTGCAAGTACCTTCCATGTTTGTTGTAGAATTATGAAGTTAAACGCCTAAAGGAATTATCTGGGCCTAATCCAGCCCATTATTATTATAAATACAAAATGTATCGGGAGTTATAACATACCAGTCCAGGTGGGAAACTTAGAAAAAGCAATTAACATTCCTCTATAGACTTTTGTATTTACATTTCAAATTTACCACTTAAGACTTTAATTCTCCATTAAACTGCTTAAATATACATAACTTCAGAGTTATTTAAATGTTTTATGAGCTTTCTGAAATGATCAGCTAATTAAAAACACTTACCTAATTTAGTACCTTAAACTTTATAAAGCCTCCTTTTATTTGGTAAGAAGCAGATTTAATGTGAACCTTTGGTTCATTTTCTTTGTTAGAAAATCTTAATTTTAAAAATCACGGTCACTTCAAGAAGGGAAATGAGTTTTTCAGACCCTGAGACTAATGTGAGGAATATTATAGCTCATTACTTCTTCCTAGCCTGCAAACTTAAATTAGGGGCAATCATTAGCTACCATGTATGACATTGCGTATATAATTAAGAAATAAATTTATTACAGAAACTTGGAAATATCAATTAAAAAGTAGTCAATGCGGTCCCACAAGGTCCTATATGATTACCTGTGTTATCTGGGCTGTCACTTCCAATGCTGGTTTGAATCTCAAAGACCTCTAAGGGGTGCACAGTCTGTCAAGTTAAATAAGTTAGACAACCTTAGCGGAAAAATGAAGTGATACAAGCAGGTGAAAACACAACTGTTTAATAGGGGAACAAAGATGTCATCTTCAGCCTGAGTATTATTGACAAAAGTGTTCTTCTCTCTTACTGTACTTTTGAACTGACTGACAGGACAATTCAATTTGCTGCTTTACCACAATCTGCTCGTCTGTCTGGAAGGAGTAGAACCTTGGGGACACTAAAGGACATTCAGATGAGTTACAGTTTTTCTTACCTATGAGATTTGGGGACCATGAATTTTAGTTCTTTAGTGTAACATTAATAGAGTTTAAGGCCAGAATGGATCATTAGATCTTCTAATCTGGCCTCCTGTATATCACAAAGTATTACATTTCACCCAGTTACCTGTGGCCTTTAGGCTTCCTCCTTGGTGTACAAAATATAAATAACTTCTGTCATCTGCTCCCCTCTCTGCAAAATCTTCACTTTTTTGCCCATTTATAGAAATTAATCCAAACACTTCAAAAATTCTTAATTTTCTAATTCATCCCCCAGCCTCCTTCCCAATTCCTCACATCCACATTTCATCACATACTTTGCCAAATTCCAGCCGGGCTTGAAACAGAACTGCCAGACGATGTCACACCTCATGATTTTCCAACTTGATCAGGATCAAGGAATACCCCATATTTTTGGCAGGAAGACTGTCATTGAAAACATTCTGACATTTTACATTCAACTATAGAGACTCTCCTGTCCTGTTTGCATTACCAGATGTCACAGGAGGCCTAGAAATAACATAGATTGCTCATCCACATGAGTAAAACATAATCCTGTTCTGAAAGGCTATAAATTTCCCAGCAATACATAATTATCTGAAACCAATTAATACGAAAGTACTGATGTGCCTTTGTACGTTCCTGGACTCTTTACAACTCCACAACTTCTCCATGCAGCACAGGTTTAGAGACAATTAACAGAAGCCAGAGAAGAGGAGCATGACATTTTTGAGCTCAGTGGTACTCTTATTTATCATGCAATGCAGTAAATCTCAGCTGTTTCTACGTTTCAAACCCTGGGCCAGATTGTGATATGTTTACTACACTGAATAGTACTTTGTTGCACCACTGATTCCATTGAAGTCAACGTGAATACATGTGGAATTGTCATTAATGACCACTGCAAGTAGCTTTGCACATTGTCTTCCAGACATAGTGGTGTTTTGCAGCGTATAATGCTCCAGCAATTGGGAAGTGGCAGGGGGAAAGGGGAGGACTAGCAAGGCTCTCATTTCTGTTAGCACTGACTAAACATTTGTTCCAACTGTCTGGGCAATCAGAAGGCTCCATAAGTACCTTGCTGTGCCTGTGAGATCTCATGCTAAGGTATCATCCATCACTGGAGCAGGCAGCTACTCTTGAAGACGTTCTAAAGCATTTCTGAGGTGGAATATAATTCATTGCTACATTCTCCGGTGGCATGTTTATTTCACCTAGCAGGAGGAAGTGGCTACACGTGGCGCAGTTGTATGCTCTAAATTTCACTTAAAATTTGCATCATATTAAACAGCTATTGACTGCCGTAATTTATCATGTGATTTATTATCTCCTTACTGCTAATTTTTTTGTCAATAACTCTTACATGTAATAACAATAGCTTGACATACAGCTTCTTTGTATTTATACCCATGTTTTTTGAGATCTATAATAGTTTTCAGGATCAGACTAGGCCAGGGCTACTCAACTTTGGAAGCCCTGGAGGCCACAATGATATTCACAGCACATGTTGAGGGCCGCAACTTAAGTGTGGTTGCATATATATGCAAATATATGCAAATAGCTTCTTTCACACTGACGGCATGAATACAAAGATTAAGGCAAAACTACACAACACACAGGCCCCATTTAAGTCAGTTCTGCAGATAATAGTAAAATGCAATATTTACCCAATTTCCACCCATATGGCAGCATTTTTAATGAGCAATGACAATCCAGGAATTTTACTACTAAAAGACATATCAACAGGAGACCATTATATTGACTACTTTTTTTGTTGAGCCCCACATAAACCCAAACTGCACCATGGGCCGCAAACAGATGAGCTGCGTGTTGAGTAGCCCAGGTCTAGGCAAAGCTATTTAGCTGACACAAGAACTGACCCCAACATTTTCAATGTACAGCAGCCATCAAAAAAGCAAACAGAATGTTTGGAATCATTGGGAAAGGGATAGAGAATATCTTGTTGCCTCTGTATGGCTCCAGGGTGTGCACGCATCTTGAGTGCTAGGTGCACAAGTGCTTGCCTCATCTGAAAAAAGATATCTAGAATTGGGAAAAGTTTAGAAAAGGGCAACAAAAATTAGTAGGGGTTTCGAACAGGTGCCATGTGAAGAGAGATTAAAAAGACTAGGACTTTTCAGTTTAGAAAAGAGAAGACAAAGGGGGGATATGCTAGAGGTCTATAAAATCATGGCTGGTGTGGAGAAAGTGAATAAAGAAAAGTTATTTACTTGTTCCCATAACATAAAAGCTAGGGGTCACCAAGTAAAATTGGTGGGTAGCAAGTTTAAAACAAACAAAAGGAAGTATTTCTTCACACAACGCACAGTCAACCCATGGAACTCCTTGCCAGAAGATGCTGTGAAGACCAGGTCTTTAACCAGGTCCAGAAGGGAACTGGATACGTTCATGGAGGATAGGTCCATCAATGCTTATTGTCCAGGATGGGCAGGAATGGTACCCCTAGCCTCTGGTAGTGGGTGACAGGGGTGGGATCACATAAGTATTACCTGTTCTGTTCATTCCATCTGGGGGCATCTAGGTTTGGCCACTGTCAGAAGACAGAATACTGGGTTGGATGGACCTTTGGTCTGACCCGGTATGGCCATTCTTACGTTCTGTGGATTGAAAAAAACACCAATTTTCACTTCATTTAATTTTATCTCTTTATCTACATTTCTGCCCTCTGGTTTACTAAATGACTGCAAGGAAGCCTCTCCTTGTAATATTTCTCACACTATTAGAATCAAGGAGGTGCACAACAGACTGTTCTTTCAGTATTTTCTGGCCAATTTCTAGGTTAGCACAAGCTTTGGATAAGCATGCAGGCTCGGGAGTGCTGAAGTGAACTAAACCCTTGAACTTTTGAAGTTCGGCCACTACTATTTCATAGTAAGCCTTGCAAAAATACATAGAAAATCAATCCATACGAAGAGAGGTCTGAGCTCCATCAAATTTCAAAGCGAAGTTTTGCAATTGAAAAATCTCATTTGGCCATGGATGATGCATTGTTTCTGTCATTCCAACAGACTGCAATTAACCTTTGCATCTGAACAAAAAAAATTAATCATTTTAATGAAGCAAGACATAACTTTATAGCTTCATTTCATACTTGATAATATCTGGGCCTGGAATAAGATATTCACCAAACCAGTGATATTTTAAATGCCTTTTAATTCCCAATAGACTGGTTGGATGACAGTCATATACATTTATAAAAGCACAATGATGAAAACTTACAGGCAGTTAAAATAGCTAAGGATATATATGATACTGTTCAGTGCTGCTTTGTATTGCACTAAAGTACATTTTCTGTGTCTTGATTTCCTGCCTTTCCATGATACTAATTGATTTGGTTTTCTGAATCCACTAATGATCTTAAATAAAGTCAACATTCAGATTTGAAAATACATCACTTAGCCCTGAGATGTGACATGATGTGAAAGCCATGCAAGGAAGACCATGAAAAGAAACTATACATCTGCATTTGCTTACTGTGAGAATTCTGCAAGACTCACCTGCAGACTAATGTGCTGTAAAATGTAGCTTTCTGCTCACTGTTCAATACGATCAGGACTGCTGCTTAATCCTGTTTCCATTGCCATGTTCTGTGAATCCTGACCCACCTGTAAAAGGAAAGCTTGCCCAAAGAATCCTCTTAGGCTACCAAAAATTCAGGACCTTATTTTCAAAAGTGGCCTCTAACTTTGCAGCTGCAATTGTGTGTACACGTTATTAAAGGAGAATTTTTGTCATCTTTGCTTTTTTGCACCTACTTAGAGCCTGATTCTGTTTTCATTTTCTCCTTTGCCTAGCCAGAAGTAACTCCACTGAAGTGAAAATAAAACAGAACTGGTTCAGACCCCAAAACTTTGTGCAGACTGACTTAGCAGATGCAAACTGGGAGATGAATTTGCATCCTACGTCCAAATGCAGGATGAGTCCATATGTACAAGTAAGTTCAGGTTAAAAAAACAACTATATAATGAGGCTTCAGCCAGAATAGAAGAACAATAGTGTTAGTCTTTTTAGGTTGGTGATCCGTTATTCAAAGTCAAACATATCATGATCCCTTAACATATAAAATTAAGGGTAGGTACAAGTGTCAATTTTTCAAAATAGAGAGAGGCAATTAGTGTCCTATGGGGGTCTATTTTGGGACCTATGCTATACAACATGTTCACAAATTATCTGGAAAAGGCAAACAATGAGACGGCAAAATTTGCAAATGATACAAAACTAATCAAGATAGGTAAATCTCAGGCAGATTGTGAAGAGCCACAAAAGGATCTCTTAACCTGGGTGACTAGGCAACAAAATGAAATTGAATGTTCATAAATGCAAAATAATGCACATTGGAGAACATAATTCCAACTATACATACAAAACGAAGAGGTCTATATTAGCAGTAACGACTCAAGAAAGAGATCTTAGAGTCATTGTGGATAGTTCTCTGAAAACATCCACTCAATGTGCAGTAGCTGGCAAAAAGGCAAACAGAATGTTGGGAATCATTAAGAAAGGGATAGATATGAAAACAGAAAATATCATATTGCCTGTATATATATATATATATATATATATATACAGGGCTCAACAAATAATTCAATCTACTCGCCCGTGGCAAGTAGATTGCAACCCGGAAGAGCTCAGCTGGCGGTTCGGCAAGCCCTCTCAAAAAAGATATATTAGAATTGGAAAAGGTTCAAAAAACGACACCAAAAATGATTAATGGTATAGAACTGATTCCATATAAGGATTAATAAAACTAGGACTTTTCAGCTTGGAAAAGAGTAGGCTAAAGAGGGATATGATAGAGGTCTATAAAATCCCACTCTACTATAAAAATGTAGAGGTCTGTAAATTTCTGCTCCACTCTGCACTGATTAGTCCTCAACATGAGTACTGTGTCTGTTCTGGGCACCACATTTAAGGAAGTTGTGGACACATTGGAGAAGATCCAGAGAAGAGTGACAAAAATGATTTAAGATCTAGAAAACATGACATATGAGGGAAGATTGAAAGAATTGGGATTGTTTAGTGTGGAAAAGAGAAAGCTGAGAGAGGACATGATAAGAGCTTTCAATTACATTAAAGGTTGTTACAAGGAGGAGGGAGAAAAATTATTCTCTTTAACCTCTGGTGATAGATAGGACAAGAAGTGGTGAGCTTAAATAGACGCAAGGAAGGTTTAAGTGGGACTTTAGGAAAAAACTTCTTGTCAGAGTGGTTAAGTACTGGAATAAAGTGTCTAGGAATATTATAGAATATCTGTTACTGAAGATTTTTAAGAGCAGGTCAGGGATGATCTAGTCTAGATAATGTTTGGTCCTGCCATGAGTGCAGGGCACTGGAGTTGATGACCTCTCAAAGTTCCTTACAGTTCTCATATTCTATGATTCTGTGACCATGACTGGTGTACAGAAAGCACATAAGGAAGTGCTATTTACTCCTTCTCATAGCACAAGAACTAGGGGTCACCATTAGTCAAATGAGACTAATAGGCAGCAGATAGAAAACAAGTAAAAGGAAGTGTTTGTTCACACAACATACAATCTGTGGAACTCTTTGCCAGAGGATGTTGTAAAGGCCAAGAATATAATAGGTTCCAAATAGATAAATTCATGGAGGATAGGTCCATGAATGGCTATTAGCCAGGATGGGCAGGGTTGGTGTCCCTAGCCTCTGTTTTACCAGAAGCTGGGAATGGGCAACAGAGGGCAGATCACTTGATGATTACATGTTATGTTCGTTCCCTCTGGGGCACATGACATTGGCCACTGTAAGAAGACAAGATACTGGGCTAACAGACCTTTGGTCTGATCCACTATGGCTTTTCTTATGCTCTTTTTCCCAATGACAGAACGTCACTGAAGGGTTGCTTAGTTAGCTGGCCTCAGTGATGAGAAAGTAAGGTTTCTCTTGGAAAGGCCATAGAGGGGAGGTATAGCTTCTTTTTTAAAATTGTCCTTTTTGCCATATGAGAAAGATAAGGACAGTGATAGGAATCTTTAGCAGAGATGTGCTGCAGAGGTCAAAAGGAGATCACCATTTGTTTTATTTAAATAAATCAATGTGTTAAACATGCAGCTGGTGAGATTATGCAGCTACCAAGGTGGAGAGCGAAGAAAGGTAATATTTGTTTGCACAAATAATTTTCTTATTACTCAGGACTCCAGGATGGATTCCTGACTGGGAGGACAAAGGAAGATCAGTATATAAAATAGAGTTGCAAGGGATTCCACAGTTTGGACTCAGGGCAGGGGAGAGAGGAAGAGCATTATTGTTATTTAAATAAGTCAATTTGTTGTTGATCTGGGATCATGTGGATAGTGCTGCTTGCAGGAAGGGCACAAGGAATTTGCTTTTTATTAGTAAAGTTATTAGTGTGAACCAGGAGTCCCCAAACTTTCAGCTGCCACTTTCAACTATCCGAGGGTCTACACAGCAATTCCATTATTTTGAATTAATTCTGAAATAACGGACAACTTATTCCGACTTCTGTAAACCTCATTCTATGAAGAATAATGCCTATTCCGAAATAGCTATTTCGAAATAAGGCATGTGTAGATGCTCCACTTCTGCCATTTCAAAATAGTCCCTCACAAGGGCCATTCTAAGTTATTCCTCCTGTGGCTATAAATTAAGATAAGACGTCTACATTAGGGAAGCCTGCCTCGGACTAATTTTCGAAATAAACTATTTTGGAATAACTATTCTGGAATAGCTCATTCCAAAATAACTATGCAGTGTAGATGTATCCTCAGTGAGCCTGGATCACTCATAAAAGGCATAGGAAGTGTGCAATATCTAATCATTTGTGTGAAATGAAGGAATCATCTGATGTTATATTTGCTTACCTGTCCCATTTAAAACAAGAAAGAAAAAAAGATCTTCAATAAATGAAGAAAAAAATTCTGGGCTAAAATCATCCCTAGAGGAACTGTTGGATTCAGTGGTATTCTCCAATGGGTGAATTTAGCCCATAGTGTCTCTTGGATTTTGAATTTGTAACAGGGCTGATAAATCTAACCAAACATCTTTATTTTTACAGTACATTTAAAGGAACATTTTTATTTAGTGCTGTCATCTACCTCCACATTATTGTGAAGTATGATCCTTTATTGCTATTGTGTCTTCATCATTGCCTCAGGAAAGCATCCTTTTCTCCCTGCCTTTCATTGTTGTTACCCTTCTAGAGTATTACACACACAAACTTGATTTTGATTAATTGAGGGCTCCAGCAGATTATGTTTTTATTCTCTTCCATCTCAGACTTCCATCTGCTCAGGAAAAAAAAGTGAGTGTGGGTGGGTGGGTATTACATTTATAAGGACACTTAGGACTCACTAGATAAATCATCAAAATGACTTGTTCAGCAATAATGGATACAAGGGAAGAAAGCTTTCCTTAACAGGCTTTCTTGCTGTTACATCATCAAAAGGTTTTATACCTCAATACCACCATTCAGGCTAGCAGAACACTATAGCTGTTCAAAATCTGGTCTAACTAAACTTTTTTCGCAGAGGTGGGATTTCAAGCCAAATCAAGTCCTGTTAGATTATTGCTTAATTAGAACAGCCCACTGAACAACCACTTTGGCCATGTCTTCACTAAATGGAAGATCAACGCTGCCACAATTGATCTTCTGGAGCTCAATTTAGCAAGTCTAGTTAAGACTCACTAAATGAAACTAAGAGGGTGTCCCCAACAGAGAGAAGTAAGGGCAGCTGATGGGAGCGTTTGCTTCCATCGGCCTCCCGCTGTGGGGATGGTGGGGAAACTCAAAACAAGGTACATCGACTCCAGCTATGTAATTAATGTAGCTGAAGTTGCATATTTTGATTTGACATTCCCTTTTTGTGTAGATCTGGCCTTAATCCAAGTAAATATTTAGTTTGTAAATATAAACACTTGTGTCATTCTGGTAGTTCAGCATGGTGCAATAAACGTTATAAGAAGTTCTGTTGTTATTATCATCACTGGCATCATCACGATCACTACCATGGATTCGTATATTGGGTCTTGAGGTGCTTCAGAAGTCCGTTCCTGAAATGGCAACTCCACCTGTAGTTGGTACAGACATTTTGTGGCAGCATTGTACCTATTAAAAAGTTCTTTCCTTTTCCTTTCTTCTCTCTCTCTCTCTTTTTAGTTTTGAGGACAAGGTGCTTCTCCCCAAAGCAGACCCCTGCCTGATGGATACTGCGTCCTTGGGGTTTACTGGTGGCTTGCTCCTCTGCATTTGTGATGTCCACGTCAGTTTTCTTAAGATTCACTTTCAGGGTGTCTTTGTAGCATACCCTCTGAAAACCACAAGATCTCTGACCATGGCTGAGCGGAAAATAAAAGACATATTTGGGAGGTGAGTGTCTGGCATTTGCACACAATATCCAGCCCAGTGGAGATGGTGCATGAGGATCATTGGTTCAATGATGGTGACAATGGCTTTAACAAAAATGCTGGTGTTTGCGCAGCGATCTTGCCACTTGATGTGAAGGATCTTCCAGAATCATCATTGGTGGTGATTCTTGAGGTGGTGTCAATAGGGTCACCCATGTTTTGCAACTATAAAGGAGTGTAGGAAGAGCAAGTGTCTTGTAGACCTGGATTTTGGTGTCCTCCTTGTAGGTAATGGTCCACAAAACACATTGGAGCAATTTTTGAAAGAAAGCACATATGCACTGGCTCCTGTGCAGGACCTCACTGCTGATTTTTGCATTTTGAGAAAGTTGGCTACCAAAAGTAGCAGAAGTGCTCAACTGTCTTCAAAGTCTGACACTTGATGGTGATTTGTGGGGACTCATGTGCAAGGCCTGAAGCAGGTTGATGGAGCACTTCAGTCTTCTCAGAATTGAGTGAGTGTCCAAAGCTTCAGTAAATTTGTGCAAGGAAATCCAGTATGG
Organism: Pelodiscus sinensis; assembly: GCF_052426305.1. Classification (NCBI taxonomy): domain Eukaryota; kingdom Metazoa; phylum Chordata; order Testudines; family Trionychidae; genus Pelodiscus; species Pelodiscus sinensis. Next base: position 39,495,888 of record NC_143063.1, read on the forward strand.
AATGGAAGTCATTCTCAGCGTGTGCAAGGATGACACAGTCACCAGCGTGCTAAAGACCAGTAATGAAAGCCCTGAAGCTTTTAGATCCAACTGCATACACTTGCCCTAATCGGCATGTTGTACCATATCAGAGAAGACTTTTCCTTTTCAGTTTACAGTTCAAGTCCATAGGCTTGCCATCCTCTAGAAGTTGACAAACAACGCTGCAGCTAGGCAGGGTGGGATTTTTAGAAAGTAGACTAAAAAAAGCGGATATCTGCAAATTTGCAGTGGCCTAGATACAAAATTTGTATCTCTGTCTGTGTCTGCAAAAATGAGCAATGGATATGTGTGGATTTTCAGGGTTCCAAGAACAAGAGCCATAAGAATAGCATTGGGCTGTCATATAAATAGCCCATCATGTTACACTGTTCTTACACAGGAATAGTACCACTTCCCTTCACTATACTAACACGTACTAAGGATTTTTTCACTATACCTCATTATTGTTAATCTTAGTATGCAAAGAAAAGGAGAATATATATATATATATATATATACATACAGTTTGGTATAGCACAGATTTACTCCCTAAACAATAACCAACAGTAACTGAATTGGGAGGAAACATGATCTTGTGGTTAAGGCTGGGGAGGTCTAGGATTTATTCCTAGGTATGTCACAGAGGGTATGTCTACACTACCCCGCTAGTTCGAACTAGCGGGGTAATGTATGCATACCGAACGTGCAAATGAAGCCCGGGATTTGAATTTCCCGGGCTTCATTTGCATAAGCCGGCCGGCGCCATTTTTAAATGCCGGCTTGTTCGAACCCCGTGCCACGCGGCTACACGCGGCATGGGCTAGATAGTTCGAACTAGCAAGCCATTCCGAACTATCTGTACACCTCGTTCCACGAGGCGTACAGATAGTTCCACGAGTATGTACAGATAGTTCGGAATGGCTTGCTAGTTCGAACTATCTAGCCCGTGCCGCGTGTAGCTGCGCGGCACGGGGTTCGAACAAGCCGGCATTTAAAAATGGCGCCAGCCGGCTTATGCAAATGAAGCCCGGGAAATTCAAATCCCGGGCTTCATTTGCACGTTCGGTATGCATACATTACCCCGCTAGTTCGAACTAGCGGGGTAATGTAAACATACCCAGACTCTCTGTGAGAACTTGGTCAAGTCACTTAAACACACTATGTCTCAGTTTCCCACTCTGTCACATGGGGGAATAGTACTAACCTACCCCAAAGAGGTGCAGAGATCTAATTAGGATCAATTCCGAAGTGAATGAAATTCACTGTTGACAGATATTAAACACAATACCTTCTGCACCTCTTCATACTCATGGTGGAGTTGCTATGGCAAGACCGTGGGAGGGTAAGCCAGTCTACATGCCCTGTGTGTAGCATAGAAACAATCCATCTCCTCTCCTGCCCCGAATAGGCCAGACCATATAGAGGCTTTGGGGACAAAAAGTTCTGGAGACAGCGCTGCTGGTTCTAGTGGCTCAAAACTCCATGACAGGAAGTGCAGCGCACCATTACAGCTTTCTCTGGGGTTCAGTTAGAGCAAGGGTGCTGTGCTGTTCTCCCTTTCCCCTCTGTTCTCTCTTACTCCCTTCTACATGTCTTCTGTGGAAAGATCTGTTTGAACATGGGTGGCGAGTATAAGAGGCAGGGGAAGGCAAGGCCTTCCCAAACTGCCAGTCTAACCCCGCCCACTCTACCTCCAGTCCCCACCCCTCTTCAGAATGCCCCCCCCCCCCATTTCCTGTGGCTGAGAAGACTGAGGCTGGGTGCTGCCTCTGCCTTCCCTCTCCCCAGTGCTACAGCTGGGTCTGGGGAAGGTTAGGATCATGTGCTGCCTCCCCTCCTTCTCCCCTGTGTTCCTGCCAGATCCAGGGAAGACTGAAGTTGCATGCTGCTTGCCCTTTCCCCCATGCTCCTGCTGGGGCCAGGAAAGGCTGGGGCCACCTGCCACCCACCCTCCCTCTCTTCAGTTCCAGGGATGGGAAAGGCTGGGGTTGTACGCGCCCTGTGGGGCAGAGGTGGCCTGCCCTAACAGTGGGAGCACTTGGTTCCTAAGGGGTCCTGGGCAACAGGGGTTCATCCACTGCCCATGTGCTTGAAGCCACTTCCTGTGGGTTTTCTGTGTGCATGAGGATCATCCTAGTATGTGCCAAGCTCACTGACATCCTCAGATTGAAGACACTATATAAATGGAAAGTGCATTGTTATTAATGAGTGGCAAATGGTTATATCATTGTTATTAATGAGTGGCATCCTGCATGCTAGGTTGGTGAGTGTACTCATTACTGGAAAATGTGCTCTGAATAGTTACCGCCACAAGGGCTTTGTCTGAATGTGAAGTTATTGGTTGTTAACATTTGAAGCCCACAGAAAATGGCTTGCTGTAGTAGGACATGTATGCCATGTGACTATTCTGTTTTCTGATTGGATGAACAATGTAATGGGGAGAAATCAGGACAGGTAAAAACAATTCCTGTCATAGAGAAAGGGACAATACTCTATGTTTTCAAGACAGACAGTCCTTCAAATTAGAGTTAATACACACACAGTTTATAGCTTCTCTTATGCAAACTTACATAAGATGCTCTACCATCAGACAGTGGAGAGTTACAGCTACTGGTCCATTTTAGATTCTCACTTTTGCCTGGGGGAAGGGAGAGTGTAACAACATGTGTTCCAAAAAATGCTGAGGAGGGACAGTCTTGTGTTAAGGGATTTTACTGAAACTCAGGAAATGTGGATCCAATTCTTAACTCTGTCACAGACTTCCTGTGTGGCCTTGAGCAACTTGCTTTACCTTTGTGCCTCAGTTCCCTTTCTGTAAGAGAAAGGGGAATGATAAAATTTCCTTTTCCCCATGTTGCTTCTGTCTTGTCTCTTTACAAGCTCTCTGAGGTAGATCTTACTCTGTGTAGGCCCACTGACAGGGGGCAGGGTGGGGTAGGAGACGGTGGGGAAAGGGAGAAGTTGCACCAGGGCCCAGAGATTCAAAGGGCAGTGGGGGTGGCCAGACACCTGGGCCATTTAAATCGCCACCAGAGCTCTGTGCATTTCTAAAGGCTGGCAGCCCCTGGCCCCACCCCTTCCGCCTGGGGTCCCACACCTTCTGGGAGCATGGAGTCAGCTCACCGCATCTTGTCAGGGGCCCACACAGACTGTCAACTCCCCTGACTGTGTGTCTAGCTTCATTCAGCCCCTCTCTGCACTGGGGTTTTGAGGAATTACTACTGTATATATCATAAAATAATAATAATGAGAAGGACGAATTAAAAACCAGGGATAACACGTTCCATATTTTCTAGAATGGGAATCAGATGTTGGATGGACTTATATTACCACCAGCAGCTAATTTATTTATGAGAAAATGTATCAGGGGCTGTCAGGTTTAATTTTCTCTAATTCTCGTGGCATGAAAAATGCCACTGGTCTGATTTTAATCTATAACCCAAAGATAGGTCTTCCCAGAAATAACGAAAATACAACATTCAAATATCCAAACAGTTATTGTAGGGCTGCAATAACAATTGATTACACCTCATCCTCACACCTCCATTCTGCCCCTCCCCCCTTTGTCTGCCTCAACAATGTCTGCAAAGGCCAGAAACACTGACACAGCACATACATTTTTAATGGCAAGAAAGAGAATTTCAAGAACTCAAGGACCTTCCCAGGCATGCTGATACCTAGGGAGGGTTTCGTTTGGGTTGCTATATGGTTTTAATTTTTAATCAACTCTATACATTTGTTAAGATGTCTTCTTCCTGTGGTGAAGGCAGGGGAACACTTCAAAAACATTACTGTCATGTCTAAAAGGAACAAAGGCAAAATTATAATCTAAATGTGCATTGAAGAATTATTAGGCGGAGGAGGGGGGGGCAAAAGAAATGGAATTTCTGGACTTCAAACCAAAGGGAAAGGATTCAAAAGCAGGGCAATCAATACCACCCTGTGATCAACAGGAAATGCTAAGAATAGCTGTATATCATGTGTGGCTTCAAATTTACAACCAGGACATATAATCTCATTGTAAGTGAAGAGTCAAGTTCAAGAACTTAGCCTCTACAGTAAAGCTCTCATTTTAACTAAAGAAGCTGAGGTCGACGGCCTCTCAAATGAAATAGATAAGGCAACATAGGGTTCTTGTCAGAAACAAATGTTATGTCTCTCCCTACTGAAAAGCTTAAAGATATTATCAGCAAAAGTCTGGTTGGGCCTAAAATGGGTCCCAGAGAAGTAATATTAACCAGGCTTCTGGCAGATCATTTATTTATCTCAAGCTAAATTCAATAAGGAGAGCCATATATAAGTGAGGGAAAATAATGCAGCTGCTAGTAATTTATCATTGGATGGAAAGTCATTGTTATCCTTATCTCTCCAATGATGTTCTATTTCCAACTGGTAATGAATTATGGGGCTTGCCACATCTTTACTATGTGACAGGTCAACACTACCTCATGGGTACTGTGCTGTATTTATGCAATCAATAGAGAGTTTGCTGAAAAAATATTGGCATCCATTTTGTGTAAGTGACCTAGTGCTGTATGGCCTCCAGATCGTTGATGGTGGGTGGCTCGTTATAGTAGAATCTGCACACCCTTTTAAAGCAAAGATTTATCTGCCTGCTTTAAAAACATTTTTCGCTTTGCCCTTAATAAAGCAAAGCATGTGATGGAAAGCACTGGACTGTTAATTATAAAGCATTCTGCTCATTTAAGCTGGCTCAGCCACTAAAGAGTTCATTTTCTGTTCCTTTGTTGCACTTATTAGAGGGATTTATTAAACCAAACTCCTGTACAGAGTTATCCAACATTATTTCTGCCTGTGGTGCGTGGGGCACAGCAAAGATACCAGGAGCCGAACTTTGGTAAAGCCATTTCTGAGAGAGAAAAGCAGGAGAACAAGTTACTCACCATGCCATTGCAAAGTCCAGATGTTCCTGTGTGGAGATGTAGGAAATAGCGCAACTCAATGTTGTGTCACCTGTTATGTAACTAGGGCTGTGTCCAGACTCAGGGGTTTTTTCGGGAAAAGTAGCCTCCCGAAAAAACTTCCCCTGCGTCCAGACTCAAGCCGCGTTCTTTCGAAATAATTTCGAAAGAACGCGGCTTTTCTTTCGATGGCGGTAAACCTCGTTTCACGAGAAAGAACGCCTTCTTTCGAAAGTTCCTCTTTCGAAAGAAGGCGTTCTTCAATGTAAATAGGGCTTCCTCGAAAGAGAGCATCCAGACTCGCTGGGTGCTCTCTTTCGAAAAAGCGGATTGCTCTTTCAAAAGATCCGCCTGCAGTCTAGACGTGATCTTTCGAAAGAGGCTCTTTCGAAAGATGCTTTAGAAAGTTCCTCTTTCGAAAGAAGCCTGCAATCTAGACATAGCCTAGGAGAGGAACCTGACAGTAGGACTCCCAGAAGACACTGGAGGAATAGTATTCCCTGAACGATGGTTCTAGTCTGACCAGAGATGAAGGGTTCTTTCACTAGGGTTACTTAAAAAGGAAGAAGGTTTCCAAAAATAGCGCTTTCTCAAACTCATCCCATCCACAGAGTGATGGTTTGTATAAAACTTTACTGAGAGGCACTCTATGTTGTCTTCCTTTCTTATCGCTCTCTCCCTAGTGTATTTTCCACAGGATGTGGATACCTGGATAGAAAGGAGAAAAGTGTTCAATAGAATTGGTCATAAAAGGTAATTCTGCAAAAAAATTAATCAGAAATGGAACTTAAAAAAAATCTTGGATATTTTCATTAGAAATTGAATATTGTTTAAAAAAAATCCAGTCCTCAAAATATTGTAAGACCTCTCAGATGTTGGTTGAAAATCCAGAAAATTTCAAAACAATCTGAAGATTTTCCACACAAAAAAATGTTCATTTAGAAAACAAAGGGTGGTTTTGATCAAAAATGTGATTGGCTAAAACATTTTGACCAGCGCTATTATCAAGTTTAGGTCCCTTGCTTTTCAGCCCCACAAACTGGTTATCTAGGATCAGCTCTCTTGGGTCTGATCCTTTATAAACCACTAAAGACTGTCCACTCACTAGATCCAGTGAAGCTACACCCACATATTTTATGGAAATATGTTTTTGAATATGAACTTGCATTACATAAATATGCTTCATGCAAAAAGGGGCATGTAACCGGTCTTTCAAGACATTGTAATTCCCTGAATGTATATGTTCTATTCATGTGCCTGTATCATTCTTGTATATGAAGTTAGATATATGAAGTATAAACCTGTTTATTAATCTAGGTCTTCTAGTGAAAGCCATTAGTGATACTTAAGGAACTTAATGGCCTGGTGCTCAAGACAATGATCTGCAAATACTCTTGTTTTTCCTCTAAGCCTAAACTATGATTGATCCTATGAAGACACATGACCATGTCACTTGGTGCTAGAATCCACCTTGAATTTGGTATTTTTCCACAGGGGTGGGAGAATTGAACAAAGACTTCCTGCCTGAAGGAAATTCTATATAAGTATTGGGACATAAACAAAGATTGTCTTCAGCTGGCTTCACAGACTGCTCCCCACCATAAGGACACATGTAAAACAAAAGAACGCTAACAAGGTGGGTTGAAGAAGATGCTGATCAGAAAAAGGATCAGCTCTGGTTTGAGAAGAACTTAACCTGAAATAAGAACTAGGGTGATAACTTATTTGTATCAATTTATCTTCGTGTATTAGGCTTAACTGGTGTGTTTTGTTCTATTTTAGCTTAGTAACTTTGAGCTATCTTGCAACACTTGCAAACACTCAGGGTATGTCTACACTACAGAGTTAGTTCGAACTAACGGACGTTAGTTCGAACTAACTTTAATAGGCGCTACACTAGCGCTCCGCTAGTTCGAATTTAATTCGAACTAGCGGAGCGCTTAGTTCGAACTAGGTAAACCTCATTTTACGAGGATTAAGCCTAGTTCGAACTAGCTAGTTCGAATTAAGGGCTGTGTAGACCCTTAATTCGAACTAGTGGGAGGCTAAGGCTTCCCAGGTTTCCCTGGTGGCCACTCTGGCCAACACCAGGGAAACTCTATGCCCCCCTCCCGGCCCCGGACCCCTTAAATGGGCATGGGCTGGCTACGGTGCCCATGCCAGGTGCAAGCCTGCCAGCACCCAGCCAGCAGACCCTGCACCTGGCACTGATCGAGCCACCCACCCGATGCCCCCCAGCCCTCCCCCTCTTCCCGGGACCAGGCTGGCGGCTCCCGGGAGCTTGCCTGGGACCGCAAGAGGCGGGTACCCACCTGGGCTAGTGCAGACTTCGTGGACCTCGTCCACGATCTCCGCACTAGTCACAGGAAGGTGGCCGTATAGGGCAGGAGAGCTGCCAGCCTGGCCACCCAGGAGCAGGAGTGCATGAAAATCAAGGTGGTCCACTGAGACCCCCGACCCTGAGCCCTGAGCTTACAATGGCCGTCCTGGGTCAGACCAAAGGTCCATCTAGCCCAGTAGCCTGTCTGCTGACAGCGGCCAACCCTAGGGACCCTGGAGGGGATGGACCGGAGACAGTGACCAAGCCATTTGTCTCGTGCCATCCCTCTCCAGCCTTCCACAAACTTTGGGCAGGGACACCACTCCTACCCCGTGGCTACTACCACTCCATGGACCCAACCTCCATCACTTGATCTCACTTCCCTTTAAACTCTGTTCTAGTTCTAGCCTTCACAGCCTCCTGCAGCAAGGAGTTCCACAGGTTGACTCTTTGCTTTGTGAAGAACAACTTTCTGTTACTAGTTTGAAGCCTGCTACCCATTCCTTTCCTTTGGTGTCTTTATGGGAACTAATGAAGAACTTTTCTGTATGCACCCTCTGCACCCAACTCCTGCTTTTAGAGACCTCTATCCTGTCCCCCCTCTGTCTCTTCTTTTCTAATCTGAGAAGTCCCAGTCTCTTTAGCCTCTCTTCATATGGGACCTGTTCCCAACCCCTGATCATTGTAGTTGCCCTCCCCTCTCCCAGCCTCTCTCTTCCCCTCTCCCACCTCCTTTTCCCAGTCTCCCCCAGTTTTGTTCAATAAAGACAGATTCCATTTTTGAACACAATTATCTTTATTTTGTACATCAAGAAGAGGGGCTAGGGAAGGGTAAGTGGAAGGAGGTGAGGGAGGAATGGGGTACGAGCCCCCGATGGGGAGGACTGGGCTGGCTCTGCGGGCTTCTGGGGGTGGAAGCTCTCCTGCAGCCCCCCAATTGCCCCCTCTCCCCAGATGGCAGCCTGCGGCAAGTGCAGCCGGGCTGATGGCCGAGTGCTGTGATGTGCCCAGTGTGGGCACTCCGGGCACTCTAAGCCAGGACTGGTTTTCAAGCGGGGCACCCCTGAGAACTGTCTGTCCGGGGTGGGGATCGGGTCCCTTTAAGCGCAGCCCTCGGCTAGCCTGAGACAGCATCTCCACGCTCTAAGTCCTCCTCTGATGCCCTGCCGGCACTGCTTCCGGCCATCCTTAAGCCCTGTTCAGGGTCCACTCAATGTGGACATGCTAGTTGGAATTAGCAAAACGCTAATTTGAACTAGTTTTTAGTTCTAGATGCGTTAGTTCGAATTAGCTTAGTTCGAATTAACTAATTCGAACTAAGTTAGTTCGAACTAACTCTGTAGTGTAGACATACCCTTAAATCCTACTTTTTATATTTAATAAAATCACTTTTATTTATTAACAAAATCAGTGTAAATAACTGTTAGCTGGGGAGGGGACAATGGCTGTACATCTCTCTCTTTCAATGATAACAGGGATGAACTTTATCAGCTTTCTCTGTGCAAAACTTATATGCAGAGTAAGGCGGATTTATCTGTGGTTTTGATCCCACTGGGACCATGTGTCTGAGCTTTCCCAGTTCTGAGCTGTTCTCAGTGTCTATGTTACATTGCTGTGGGCCTCTGTCCCAACGTTGTGCCTTGCTGAGAGAGACCAGAGCTTGTGGCTCAGCAGGTCAGGGTGGTGGGGTGCTCCAGAGGGCAGGTAGATGGGCCATCAAATGACAGTCTCAAGGAGATCTCCGTGACCCAACCCAACACAGATCCCTCTTACACACAATCATTATGAATGAGGGGGGCTAATTATATGTAAATGGCAAAAACATCTGAATAAATATAGGGCATTATGATGTGAGCAGAGCTGGACCAAAATGGGTGCAGGAAAACTACCTGGATTACACTAACCAAGGTGTGTGATAGTTACTCTGTTGAAAAATAAACCCCATTATAACTATAATCTTCTATATATTAGAGAGAATTTGTGTCTTTCTGTCCATTCATCTGTGAGGGCATGTCTATACTTCTAAAGTGAGGAGTTACGTTAGTTCAAACCAAGAGGTTTGGTTCGAACTAACACATCCCAGCACGCACTTTCACTTTTGAAACAGCTGGCATTTGGAGTAACACGCCGGCGAGATCATGCTAATGAAGCATGGGATATTTAAATCCCCACTTCATTGACTATTTCGAATGCCTGCATTTGCATCCCCAGTTCGAACTAGGGTGCAAGTGTAGACATACTGACACTGACTGTTCAAGAATATCTCCTAAACAGTAAGAGCTAGGACCACCACATTTGATATGCAGCTTCCTCTTACTATAACTTAAAGCAAGGTCAGGGTTTGGATGTACCAGGACAATGGGATGTGACTGGAATGTGATTGTTTCTCATCAAATGGAAAGGGAGGGGTGTGATAGCAGGGACAGTTATACTCACGAGCAAAGAGGTTCAGCAAGCACAGGGACAGTTATAACCAAGAATGATAACAGGTCAAGCAAGTGCCTCAGCCCCATGGAGCAGCTACTGGCTGGCAGCATGGCTTCCGCCACCTTGACAACCCCTAGGAGCTGCTGCCAGCTGGGCCACGTGGTCCCCAGAGCTCCCACTCCCTACTCTAAGCCCCTCATACTCTGCCCTAAGCTCCCCACCTCCTGCCCTGAGCCCCTCCATCCCTGTCTCTGACTCCTGCACCCCCACCTCCTACCTTGAGCTCCTCCTCACCCCCCAACACTGACTCCTACTCTCCCACATCCCAGTCCTCTTCCCTGAGCCCCTCACTTCCCAACCTTGATTTCTGCATTCCCCATATTCCAGCCTACTGCCCTGAACCCCTCACATCCCCAAGCCCTTGCCCTGGCTCCTGAACCCCTCACACCATGAATCCCCTGCCCTGAAGCCCTGAGCAACACTGGGTGAGTCTTCTACTTTTTTATATAATGATGCACATACTTCAAGGTTACAGATACATACTGCACTTTCTGGCATGGACACATGTGTTAATACATCTCTTCAGCTGTGTGTGTTCAGGGGAGTCTTGGTAATGGAAAAACAAGGTTGTTGTAAGTGAGGACTGAAGTTCTTTGGCAGAGATGTGCATGCGAGAATTTGAACAGAGCCTTTTGGATTGTGCCTTGGCCTAGCCAGTGATATCAGTCTGTCAACTCCAATAGCATTAACAATTATTCAGGATGCTTCAGAAAGTAAATGAAAGTATTTACACTATGATTGAGTCCTAGCTTCTCCCCATCTCCTCCACACCAATCACATAATGTAGTTTTCCTATCTACACTCTGAGATGAAATCCATACAAACTGGATATACCAGGAAATTTCTTGCCAGAAGGCCCCAACTCCTCAAACAATTCCCTCAAAACGCTTTTCTTTTTTTCAGAAAAAAAAGAGTATCCTCCATCTTCCTTAATCTCCAGGGAAATATCCCTTTTCATGCATGCTGGGTCATTGCCTACTTATATTTGCCTAAAAAGACACTGTGGGTCATGGAACAGATGAATCATGCAAAAAGAGAACTGTACCTATTGTTCCCAGAAAAATATATTTTTTAAATTGGCTACTGGCAGAAATAAAGAGCCACAACAGCTATCTAGGTTTATCAATCATGTATACCCACCTTCCCTCTTCCCACCTCTGCTTTATCTCTATCGCTTCTCTTCTCTGCCTCTTTCTGCCCCCTTGTCAAAGTATGTCCTATCCTCTTTCTTCCCTCTCCCGCTCAGGGCCTCCTGCATTCCTGTTGACATTATCAAAGGCACTGGAAGGGAGGGGAAGAGCTGATCAGTGGGACCAGTGGCCCTGGACTTGATTCACAGACTTGATGGAGTATCCTCATGGAATGGGAGAAAGGACAAAGCTACAAGTATTGTAACCAGGAAGGCTTTGGCTTCCTTGACCATGAGATGCTGTTTCAGGAAGCATATTTAGATACAGATGGCTAACCTAGTCAGGAGGGCTTAATGATAGCTCTGATGATGGTAGGTGACCAAAGCCCAGGAGTTAGTAAAAACAGAGACCTAAGAAAAGGGTCAGAAATTAAGGGGAACATGGGCTGTTATAGAAGGGATAAGGGAGAGCCAGGATGAAATTGGGGTAGGTAGGAAATCAAATAATTATCTCAGATGTCTGAAAACTAATGGAAAGAATACAGAGACTAAGCAAAAACATGAAATGCTAGTAAATAACATACTATAACATAGTTGGCATCACAGAGACTTGGTGGATAATATGCATGACTGGAATATCTGTCTAGAAGGGTATAACTTCATCAGGAAGGATAGGCAGGGAAAAAGACAAGAGGTATCTTATATATTAAAATGTATACACTTGGACTGAGGTTTAGATGGAAATCAGGGTTAAAATAAAACAGGTAAAAAACAAGGGTTGATGTCATGGTAGGAGTCTGCTGCAGATCACCAAACCAGGTGGAAGGCATTGTGGGTGAAAATGATTGTGAAAGGTAGAATTCATGATTCTAAGAAATAGTAAGGAAGAGAACAGCAAAATGAAGACAATTAATTTCAAGAAAGCAGACATTAGCAAACTCAGGGAATTGGTAGGGAATTTGTCTCATGGGAAGTAAATCTCAGAGGAAAAACAGTTCAAGAGATCTGGCAGTTTTTCAGAGAGACATTATTAGGGACACAAGAGCAAATTATCCCACTGTGTAGAAAACATATGAAGTATGGCAAGAGACCATGATGTCTTTAATAATCTGAAAACCAAAACAGAGTCCTACAAAAAGTGGAAACAAGGTCAAATTACAAACGATAAATATAAACAAATTACACGAGTATGTAGGGGCAAAGTTAGAAAGGTCAAGGCACGAAATGAGATCAAGCTAGCTAGAGACATAAAGGGTAACCAAAAAACATTCTACAAATACTTTAAAAGCAAGAGGAAGACCAGTGTCAGGGTAGGCCTGTTACTTAATGGGTGTGTGTGTGAAACAATAACAGAAAATGTGGAAATGGAAGAGGTGCTTAATGATTTCTTTTTGTTTTGGCTTTCACAAAGAAAGTTGGTGGCAATTGAACATCTAACAGTGAATGACAGTGAAAATGAAGTAGCATCGGAGGCTAAAATAGGGAAAGAACAAATTAAGAATTACTTAGACAAGTTAGATGTCTTCAAGTCCTGATGAAATATATCCTAGAATACTGAAGGAACTGGCTAAGAACATATCTGAGACATTAGCAACCATCTTTGAAAAGTCATGGAAGACAGGAGAGATTCCAGAATACTGGAAAAGGGCAAATGTGGTACACTTAAAAAGGGAAATAAGGACAACCTGCGTAATTACAATCTAGTCAGTTTTAACTTCAGGACCTGGAAAGATAGTGAAGCAAATAACTGAGCAATCAGTTTGAAAACATCTAGAAGACAATAAGGTAAAAAGTAACAGTGAGCATGACTTTGTCAAGAACAAATCACCTCAAATCAACCTGATAGCTTTCTTTGGCCTTGTCTATACTACTATTCTGCCAGCTGTCAATTTATCGCATCTGCTTAGACAAAGCAAAGTGACCCGTGAGCACACTCCTGTTGAAGCTTGTACTCAATCAAGATGAGAAGAAGAGATGGTATCAACAGGAGAGCAGTACCTGCCAATTGCACCACATGCAAGATGCTGCAGCATGTCAACTTCAGCTATGCTATTTGAGCAGCTTAAGTAGATTGATGGTGTCAGTAAGTGTAGACAAGGCCTTTGAAAGGGTAACAAGTCGTATGGATGAGGGGGTGGGGTAAGAGTATTTGTAAGGGGGATGGGGTATATCGTGCCTTTAGTAAGGTTTTTTATACTATTTTGCATCTCAAACAAAGTAGGAAATTACAACCTAGATGGATCTACTATAAGATGGGTTCATAACTCATTGGTGAGTAGTTATCAATGGCTCACAGTCATGCTGGAACTGCATAATAGAGTGGGGTCCCACAGGGATCAGTTGTGGGTCCAGTTCTGTTCAATGTCTTCGTCAGTGTTTTAGATAATGGTAGAAAGAGAACATTTATAAAATTTGCAGATGATCCCAAGCTGGGAGGGGTTGCAGATGCTTTGGAGGATAGGGTCATAACTGAAAACGATCTGGACAAATTGGAGAAATGATCTGAGATTAATAGGATGAAATTCAATAAGGACAAATGCAAAGTACTCCACTCAGGAAAGCAGAATCAGGTGCACTCATAAAAAATGGGAAATCTCTGCCTAGGAAGGAGTAACACAGAAAGAGATCTAAGGGTCATAGTGGACCACAAGTTAAATATGGATCAACAGTGTAACACTGTTGCAAAAAAAGTGAACATCATTCTGGGAAGTATTAGCAAGAGTTTTGTTAAGTAAGACATGGGAAATAATTCTTCTGCTCTATTCTGCACTGATTAGGCCTCAGCTGGAATATTGCGTCCAGTTCTGGGTGTCCCATTTCAGGAAGGATGCAGACAAACTGGAGAAGGTGCAAAGAAGAGCAACAAAAATGACTAAATTTCAGAAAACGTGATTTATGAGGAAAGATTAAAAATAGGTTTGTTTAGTCTGTAAAGATAAGACTGCGGGGGTCATAACAGTTTTCAAGTATATAAAAGGTTGTTAAAGGAGGAGGGAGAATTATATTGGATTATATTGGACTGAAGAGTTCTTAACATCTGAGGACAGGACAAGAAGCAATAGGCTTAAATTGTAGCAAGAGAGGTTTAGGTTGCTCATTGTCAGGGTACTGAACCACTGGAATAAATAGCCCAGGGATGTTATGGAATATCCATCATTGGAGATTTTTAAGAAGAGGTTAGACAAAAAACTGTCAGGGATGATCTAGGTTTAAAAAAAAAAAAATCCTGCCATTGGTTCAAGGGCCTGGACTAGCTGACCTCCTGAGGTCTCTTCCAGTCCTATGATTCCATGATAAAACTTGAATGTAAAATTAGAACATGCTGATTGTTCAATCTAAGGAATGCAGGAGAACTATTGCTTTGGGACTGCAGGTTTTATAGTATAGTGTATTGGAAGCCATTTAAAGGTCATTTAAAAGGAAAAGTTCAGCAAGCACCTGTATCAAACGCTTTCTGTGGACAAATAGAAAATGGACCATATAAAAATGTTGGTATAAATTAGTTTATTTCAGAAGTGAGAATTAGCTTTAAAAGAAAGTTTGCATGTAAGGCGATTTCCAGTTGTAGAATGTAAGTCCAGGAACACCCATCTGCGAGTTTGGGTCTCGGGTAAAGTGATGGTCTTGAAAGAACACACTTTTGTGGTTTGCTGCTGCTTCTTAAATTGAGACCAACTTTCGTAAGACAGGTCTCTTGATCTGCAAGGAAGACAACCTAGAATAGGTACTAAGGTCTTCAAGGCAAATTCACTTTCACTTGGGCTTCTGCTAGACTGCAAGCCTCTTTCGAAAGAGAGAGTCTAGACTTCAACCAGTACTTTCGAAAATGCAAGCCGCGTTTTTGAAAGAGAGCACCCAGGCAGTCTGGATGCTCTCTTTCGAAAAAGCAGTTTGCATTACATAGCGCCTTTTTTCGAAAGAGCACTTTTGAAAAAAGGTGTTCTTCCTCATAAAATGAGGTTTTCCACGATCAAAAAAACTGATGCATTCTTTCGATTTACTTTCGAAAGAACATGGCAGCAGTCTAGATGCAGGGGAAGTTTTTCTGAAAAAATGCCACTTTTTTCAAAAAAACTCTGTAGTCTAGACAAACCCTTGGAACCTTTAAATTGGAGGTATTTCTAAACTGCTTGCTCTACCTCCTCCACAAGCTATTGAGCTTAATGAAGAACTCACTAGGTAAAATTTTTTGGAACTGCGTTAGGCAAGAGGGTCAGACATGAGGATCACAGAGGTTCCTTCTGGTCTTCAAATATGTAATATGGCTCCTGGAACGAATGTGAAATTCACCTCAGTACAAAGCTCTGTGATAAAGCTTTGCACATAGTTTCATCCTAAGTGCTTAGAAGGATCTACGCCATCCCTCTATCCCATGAAGATTTCTGGGCAATCACTTAAATTCCTTAGATTAAAGCAGCTGTTCCAAGGCAATTCTCTTCTAACCTTCAAAGTTTTTGTTGCGCTTATTACTAGGGGAAATAAAAAGCATAGTCTTTTGCCCTGGGGTTACGGCTGGAAGAAAAAAGACTTTCTTGTGGAATGCAAGATGAACTTAACATTTTTTTATTTTGCTCTCATCAGTATTTATAGCAGGAGTAAAGTCTGCATTTGGAATGCACCCTTCCACCAAAGATATTGTGAAATTTTGCTGATCTATCAACTAGTCAAGATATTCTGAGGCCAGCAATGGCTTCGCTGCATGTCCTAAGGGTTAAATAGCCTATCTCCAGTGAATAATACCCAGGAAACAGTGAATATGGGCAGGCATCCCGAAGTGTGGCAAATGCAATGTGTTCTAATTTACAACAACATACATCCTGAAACAGGATTTATCAAAGGAAATGCTGACTCTTCTAGCTGCTAATATAAATCATCACTTGGAAGGCAGGCCACATAAAAATGCCTTGACATTTGGAATGGTTTGGTGCGTGCAAGTCTTTAGAGCAGTGCATGCAGCCAAGGAATCACTGGCTCTGGATATGGAGCAGTGCTTTTGGTGCACACCTAATCCACACCTACAGAACACTGAGTACTAGAGCAGTAGCAAACACAGAGACTCTAAATGGGTATTAGGTTAGGTTCTACTATACAAGGATTCACTCAGATTACACCATAAAAGGATTACATGATCCTCTGATTCTAGGATGCACATTCTGCTACCATACAAAGGAAATTATTTAAAGATAGGTCCAAAGGCAAAATACACACGATCCACTCATATATATAAATGCTAACCAACTTACTGCGCTTACAATCCGCAATTAATTACCAGACTCTAATCATTTTGTTAAACGATCAAAGTAATGTATCTGCTCATTCCAAATCAGAGCTAAAAGACATTATGCTACACAAGCTCACATTTATATGCCACTGCTTCAGGGCCCAATCCTGCCAGCCTTACTTATGACTCATATAAGTAAGCTTATGTCAAATAAGCCAAACAAGGGGCATTTTTGCATGGGTCACTGAGTCAGGCCAAGATGCCAGATGGAATAAGATGGTTAGGATGTTCTGTCTAGCAAAGGTGGAATCAGTTGTTCATTAGATTCTTCCACCTCCTTGACACCACCACCCTACACTCAATACATATTTATTAAATCAATCACACAGGGACTAGTAGACTATTACCAGGAGTTTCTAGAAGAAACAGTGGTCCATTGGCTTCCCTTTCAACAACCCAGAAGCAAAATGGAATTCTACTCACTTCCCAGATGACTGCCACCGTGACTCATTACCCGAGAAATCCTTAGTTGGTGCCTAAAGTCCCAGCGGGCCCCTCTACCACGTCAATAAGTCATTATTCCCTTTGCACAGCAATAACGGTGCAAAGAACCTTTCAGTCCAATATAATGACATGAAATTTTTTGGTACTGAGCATGATTGTGTACCAGGAATAAAGCATTGTGGGGCACTGTCACTTAAAACTAAGCTGTGTCCTGCTGTAGTTTTCCTAGTTTTTCTTTGCTCCTCTGAAGCATAGCAGGCCAGGGCACTCCAGAAGGTAGAAGAGAGTCAGCATGATGAAGCTGAGGATATGTATGTTAACATTCCAAAGGCTGTGTACAAAACTGCAGTTGCAATGTAGGCCCATCTAGAATGAAAAGCATGGAACAATACTGAGATCATCTTAGGGCCTGACCCAAAGA
The DNA here is from genome assembly GCF_052426305.1 of Pelodiscus sinensis. Lineage (NCBI taxonomy): Eukaryota > Metazoa > Chordata > Testudines > Trionychidae > Pelodiscus > Pelodiscus sinensis. The sequence continues at coordinate 39,512,913 of NC_143063.1, forward strand.
CCCACTGATGTCAGTGTGAGTTTTTGTTTTGATGTTTAGTAGATCAGGCCATTAGCTTCCAACTCAAACAACTCAGTCCGGGTTTGCTCAGAAATTGGCTAAGAGTCACTCCAAAAGCACCACAAATTTTAACAAATCTGGCTTATGTTTTGGATATTCTTATGGAAGCTTTGCATATCTCCGTTTAACGAGAAGTTGTCCGGGCATGGAACTAGGTTTATTTGAAAGTGAGCATGTAAGGGCTGTGCACATTATCAATGCAGAGCCATTAAACCACATGAATGAATATTTACAGCGATTTCCTTTTATTTCAGCAATTCTTGGGCTCTCTATTTGATCAAGCTCCTTCTCTACTTTCTTTTATTTCTGGATAATGTTCTTGCTTGTCATCACTCTTTATTGTATGGAAAATGAATTCTTCCCATTTTGTTTCTTTGTATATCTTAACATGGAGTGCATTAGATGTGTATTGGCCTTTTTTCTTTTCTTTTTTCTTAAAGCACTTATTTAACTGCTTGCATGTTTCAAGGACTTATATCTCAGAGATTTAATACCAGGATTATAGGTATCTAGACATCCAGTAAATCATTTAAGACTTTCACAGCATATAGGTTTGAGTCATCTCTAAAAAACTCCACTGATTAGCTATATAGCTAAAACGGTATTGAAATAGGATTGCCAGATTTGGGTAAGAACTATGAAATAACATGAAATACTAATTCAGGGTCTGATCCTAGTTCCATTGAAGTCAAAGACAAAATTCCCATTCATTTAAATAGGAATAGGAAGAGACCCTTAAATCTTATTGCTTTGGAAGCTTTCATTCTCCCTAGCCAAATTCTAATCTAATCCTCCTCCCTTTCTAATTTAAAGTCCATCTCTTCTTCCCACAACTGTGGCACTTTCACTTAGATCAACATTATCAGGTTGAGCTGACCCAAAACTAAAGTGTCTAAAGAAAAATATGAGCAACAGAAATGTTTCAGCAATTATTTTTGTAAATTCGAATGAAAGCAGCCACTTAGTTTGGAATTAAACTTTCCTTGGTATCATTTGCAATCCAAACATTGCAGCATTGTACTAGAGCATGAGAACTAATAAGACATAGGGGAGGAAAAGCAAAACAGACTTATCTGCTTTCATTGTCTGAGCTTAGTGAAATGCAAAATAAAAAAATAAACAGCATTGAAGAGTAAATTTTTAAGATCCCTTTGATCTGAAAAATCAAAGTTATTTCCACATGTTAGCCACTCTTGGTACGTCTACACAGCAGCATTATTTCAGAATAACTAACGATAATCCAAGATAGTGCATGTATATGCTACAAGCCTTTATTTCAAAATAATGTCCAGCTGGAGGACTTCTTATTCTGACTCCTGGTAACCTTCATTTCACGAGGAGTAAGGGAAGTTGAAGGAAGGGAGTTCTTCCTTCAACTTCCTGCTAAGTAGATAGCACCAAATGCCGAGTTAAGCTATTTCGACATGAGCTACGCAATTGACGTAGCTGAATTTGAGTAGCTTAATTTGACTTTTGCCCTGCTGTGCAGACATACCTTCTGTTTTTTTAACTATAGCCTTACATTTGAGGGTGTCTATTTAGAGAGGGAACTGTTTGCTGGAAGGTGTGCTTGGTCAAAGGATGAAGCTCTGATAGCTCTCACTAAGGATGTCTAAAAGTTTGTCACTCTGCATTTGAAGTGAGCTGCTGTTCTTCTGGCAACACATTGGTGACATGTCAATGTTTCAAGGCCAAGGTTCTGTTCTGGTTTTTGAGAACCAAGCTGAAGATCATGGGCTGTGCGTCCATAAGGCAAAGGAAAGTGCAGCCTGCCCACACAGGTGTTGCAGACATGCCACCAAAACCCCCGCCTACTTCCATGCCTCTGATGTTTTTATTATGGACCATGCAGGTTCTGGGGTGTCAGGGAAGACTGAATAGCAGAGCCTCCTCAGCTGCCTGCCCCACAACCTGCATGGACCACATCCAAGCTCACATTTCAGTCAGCTACCACAGGGAAGCCACACCAGGGGAGAGTGGATTGCACCACAGAGTGGCATTACTTGAGCTGCCCAGCTTCAAGGCTGTGTTAGGGGCTCCACTGCCTCTGCAGCCAAAACTGCCTGTTGGCTGTGTCCTGGTGCCCGTTGGTCGCCCCTTCTCTGTGCTGGGAGGGGAATCTTGCTATTTTCTGTTGTCAGCAGTGGAGCTGGGGACAGGCCTGGGTGTGGGGGAAGGAGAGATGGGAGTGAGGAGGTGGGGGAAGAGACAGTGGGGAAGGAATAGGGAATGGAATAGGGCAAATGGAAGGGAATAAGGGGCACAGAAAGGAGAAGAAAAGGAAATAATGGAATGGGGGGGAGCAGGAATTTGGCATACAGTGTCCCCTTAGCAGCATCTGGATCTCCCCAGTTAAGCAGCCCCATCAAACCTTCACCCTGACAAGCCCTGCTCCCTACATCTGGACCCATCTGACAACCACCATAAACACCCAGACCCACACACCACAGAGCTCCAGCAAGCTGTACCAGACCTCCCACCCCATCAAGCTCCCCTTCCCCAACACCTGGACCCCCCAACAAGCCTCACCTCTCCGCGACTCCTCCACTGAGCTGAGGCAGAGTCCCGTTGCCACTACTCCCAGAGCCTCCAATGAACCCCTGTGCATCCCAATCTCCTCCTAAGCCACCCACAATCTTGGCAATTCTTAGTAGTTGTCTGAGGTGCTTACTGCTGTTGAAACAAACATAGGAAGCCCTCAACTTTCTGTGAAAATGAGGTGGCAGTTTCTGCAGTCTGATTCCAGCTATTTTCTTCCTGTCAGGGGCAAATGCCAGCTGAATCTGAGGCCTAACAGCTTGTTTTATTTTGTGAAGAAAGGACAGAAATTTCTCAATTAGCTTTAACTGGTGCTTGCCATTATGTGTTCCCCAGGATCAGTGAGAGGGGTTCAGAGCTTTTGAATGCTGTTTGCATGTCAGCTATCAGGGTATATATATAAAAAACTCCTGAGACTAACACTTTTTATTTCCCAAGTTTAGTGCTTTTAATTAGGTACCTCCTGCATGTCCAGCACACGGTACAAAACATGCTCCATTTTGTTGAGAAAGCAAATGCAGAAAATTGGAGGGTTTTTTTCAAAAATAATTTGCTTGTTTTCAGGGATTCATCTGGAAGGGGACATCTGGAAGCACACAGTGAGCAGGGACAGAGGATACACAGGGAAGGGGAGAGAAGAGAGGAGGGAAACAGTGGGAAAGGGCAGGGCCTTGGCAGGGCAGGGGTCAGAGCCTAGGCAGGGGGTCTACTGCTTCCCAAGTGGAAACTTCACCTACTGCTCCTGCTGAAGAGATCTCAATAGTTTCACATATTTGCTCAAATCTGTCTCACCTTCATACTTTGGATTTGGAGAGTGAGAGAGGGTGCTTTCCTGCTTGATTTCCTGATGTTAAATACAGAGAGTTAAGGAGCAGACTCTACTCAGTGGTACAAACTACAACACAGAAGCTGATTATCTCATGCAGGGAAATAATCCATCTGCTCCAACAAAGCCTGGAGGAAAGGTGGCCTGTGTTTAGGGTGTGGTGAGTTGGTAAATCTGGGAATCCCTCCTACCCTTTAGGGACAGTGCTTGTTTAAACTTTCTTTATATGGGGCGGTGTCTCACACATAGGCCTAGGGGAAGGGCTGTGGTCAGACCTACCGTGTTATTCCACAGCTGTAGAACAGATATAAAAGGGCATCTCCAGACAGAGATTTTTCATTGCTAAGGGTGTCAAAGTAGAATTTACCTGAGGTAGCTGTCAGGATAAAACCATGCTCTGTGGTATATAGAAAATGATGGCTAGGTGAGCAGCACCTCCCATTAAATCAAGTCTGAATGAAGGCCACATTGGCAGAACTAGCTGGTGGCTTCAGGCACATCTCTGAGGAAATGGTGATGAATCAGCTGCATCCCACAAAGAATAGCTGAAGGAAGAGACACACCTTGGAGTCATTATTGCCTTCCTTGTTTCAGGTGTGGGGGGCGAGGGATTAATAATTTAAAACTGACCTTTAACAGTATATTGCTACTGGCTCAGCTGTGTAGGCCACTGGGCAGAAGGACTTTCTCAACCCACCTGTTCTGGGGAAAAAGTAAGCAGCTCATACACAGATATATGTAAAAGGGCTTCATATTCCAGGACACCTAGATGATCCAGGCTAGATCGTTCTAGTTCACCAAGATTGGCTATTTAATACTCTTTGCAATCATACTCCATCCTTTTAGACAGGTTTGCCTTCAACTATGCAAGAATCGAGGTTTTAAGAGCATGAACACAAAATATAGTTTAGATGTGAGGAAATAATGCATCACAATGGTACTACTCCTTCCTAGTCCGGTTCATACATTTCACTTGGACCATACCAACATATTTCCTGCCAAACACCAATACCTAAATCACTGACAATTTGATAAAAGATTTCACCCTTTGTATGATAGATAAGGATTTCTGAAATGTATGTCAAAGGTTAAAAGAAAGTTACTCCGCTGCTATTGTTTAATTTCTCTTCTAATTTCCTAAAAAAAACCACAGCTGTATGAATTAATGTCATTAGAAAGATACAGGGCCCAATTTATGACCATTCCACAATACTGTAATGAGCAGTTACATTCTATAATTTTCCACATTTATGCAAACTGCAACACTCCCTTTTGCTGTGATTTGTGGACTCCGGTGCCAGAAGAGCTAACCTCACTCTCATACAACAGTGAGCGAGAGAGAAAGGAAAGGAAGAAAAAAAGACAGAGAAACAAACTGGCTGCTGCCTCAGCAGATAGACTGCAAGATAAATAAAAACATTTTTTTTAAAAGTGCTAATAAAATACCCACTAGGTAGAGAAAGGCAGATTAGAGCTGACAAGCTGGCCATAGGGCCTTCTGTAGGCTCTGGCACAGAGAACTGAGCCAGGATGACATGTCAAGAAACTGAACTGTGTTGACGTTGCTTGTATTTTTTTAAATTCCCTACTCTTTTTTGCAATAAAGTATTGTAAAATATAACAGATCAAATAAAAGATTTGCTCTACAGCGAGGTTAACCCACAGAAGAATCAGTTGGGCAGAGGGCAGTAGGAGCTGGAGTGCCAGAGCAGGATCCCCAGTGCTGGGAGGGGAATCCCTGAGCCAAGGGGGCCAGATCCGCACAAGCCAGTGACTTCATGTGGCCCCTGGGCCTCCGTTTCCCACCCCTGGTCTACAGTAAGATACAGCTGCCCTAAGCATCCTCTGCCAGAGCCTGGGAATAAATAAAAGGAACTGAAATAGTCTCATAAATAGTCAATATGTTATATTTATAATTTAATCTCTTTTAATTTTTCTCACTAAAGCAGCAATCCAACTCTGACTGAGGTCAGTAGAAAGTCTTCAGTGTCACCTGAATTGGGTCCTCTATTACTTTGAGATTTTGAAAAAAAGCAATACGATTAGAAAATGGGAGATGGGGACGTTTTGGTTTTGAAATAAAAGTTAGGCACAGAAAAGCAAGTTTTTAAATCCCTTAGCACTTTGTAGAATTAGAACCTTGTGTCCACATTGACAGAACTTCGTACTTGTACATTAACAACCACATTAAAACTAAATTTCAAAATGCCCCATTAGTCACAGAAATTGCTCAATATTCCTTTAAATGGAATTTCTGTCTTTACATTCTGTTTGGATTCCTCTCCCCATTCTGTTTTGGGGGAAGTGGGAGCTTTTCAGAGTAAATCTTTAAATTGTTCCAGCTGAATGGCGGCAAGGCAAGAGATTTTCCTATTGCATATCTCTTTTTATTATGAATTATTTATTATTATTGGCATGATCTTTGTTTGGTACTTTAATCATTACTTAACTGAGACCCACAGTCCTGTGCAGCATGTCATTTATTTTCACATTTTAAATGAGCACAGCCATGCAGAGACTGAAGGTCCAAAGAGTTTATCAGAAGTCTATCTAGCATTGTTTCTAATCAGTGAACTGCACAAATACCCATACAATGGAGTCAAAGGCTGGCAGGCTAAAGGGGTATTCCTCATGCAGCGAGCGCTGTAATGAGGGGATATATCTCAGACAAATGGGCTTTCATTTGCTTTAATAATAGATTGGGTTTATTGTTGTTTGCTGCTCACTCAACATTCTTTGAAAGGGGAACTAACCATGTCTAGAAATAGGTATAGGAGCAAATTCAGATCTCTTCCATGAGGACAGGTGATCTGAAAGCAGCAGAATAAGTCTGGTTTCACTGCATGAGGGGAAGGTGTGGTGTTCAGTGATTGCTCGGTGCTAAAGGGACTTGCAGTGAGTTACTTTATTTTGCGTGCAGGTGCAGCAGGCTGCGAGTAAGAACAAGAGCTTCACAGAATCCTTCCCCGAGGCCATCTGTGAAGCAAAGCTCTGACTAGTACAGCCCCTTATACCATGAAGAAGAAGGAAAATGTGAGGAACCCATGGCTGGGAATTTGCAAACACAATGAGGCTAGGCTAGGCCAGGCTAGGCTAGTCCCTCCTCCTTCTCAGCACAAGAGCTGATCTTTAACCATAACCCCCGAGGGCTAAAGGGAAAGACTTCACAATGCAGCTCTTTCCACACAAGTTACTCTCCAATGGTTTTATCAGGGCGCATGGGGAGTTATTGGGGCTGGCCTACAGACCTTGAGGAGTTGCTGGAATTCAGAGGGATCCAATTGGCTCCATGGAAGGCTAGAGCATCTGCCTCTGCACCGCTCTGTGTCTCCAGCAACCCCACCTCCATTCTTGGGAGATAAACCAAGAGGAATTTCATTAACAAGGATCATGTAGCCAGAAGGGAGCTGTATCTATATTTCTTTGATGCCCTGAGCTGCAGGGCCAATGGAAAACCATCTTCTCCCTCCTTTTTGACAATACCTTCACCAGCTCAGATTCTAATAGGCACAGAGAGATCTTGTGTGGACTGGAGAGTGGGGGTGGAGGTCAGGCTGTGTGTCAATGCTTTTGTAGAGGTGACCAACTTGTATCCCCATAGACTGGCTTTCCCCTCCCCCTGGGTATGTCTACACTACCCCGCTAGTTTGAACTAGCGGGGTAATGTAAGCATACCGCACTTGCAAATGAAGCCCGGGATGAATTTTCTGGGCTTCATTTGCATAAGCCGGGCGCCGCCATTTTTAAATGCCGGCTAGTTCGAACCCCGTGCCACGCGGCTACACGCGGCATGGAGTAGCTTGTTTGGATTAGGCTTCCTAATCCGAACTAGCTGTACTTCTCATTCCACGAGGAGTACAGCTAGTTCGGATTAGGAAGCCTAATCCGAACTAGCTACACCGTGCCGCATGTAGCCGCACGGCACGGGGTTCGAACTGCCGGCATTTAAAAATGGCGCCGGCCGGCTTCATGCAAATGAAGCCCGGGAAATTCAAATCCCGGGCTTCATTTGCAAGTGCGGTATGCCTACATTACCCTCCTAGTTCAAATTAGGAGGGTAGTGTAGACATACCCCCAGTGTTTAGCTCACCTCAAAGAGACCCACCTTCCATAGGGAGCCTTTAGAACACCTAGAAATGGGGAGAAATTAGGGCAAATGTAACATGTCAAGATCTCATTAGTCCTTTCAGTTCAGTCCTTGTTTTACCTAAACAACAAAGGCTTTTCCAGAATAACAACTGAGTCCTTTCCTGAGAGAAGTTATGCAAGTGCAGACAGCTTGATTCACCAAACCACCACACTGGCAACAAGTTTATACAATCTCTCCTCCCAATTGCATAAGGTTTAGCTTGAAGAGCTAATTGCTCCCCTCTAGCCTGGCCGCCAGTGGAACACTTAATGTGGTAATCAAAGCAGAGGGGAAAAAAAGGGGAAAGACACATAATTTTATATAGAGCAAAGGAGTAAAACACATTTCAGGATCCCAGGGAAAGGACTGGCCAATACATGATGTATTAATTCTTATCTCAGAATTGAACTTATTCAAATAAACCCTACTTATATAAAAAGCATGCACATAAATCTTGCCTCATTGTCATCTGGCAACTCACAGCAACTGATAATTGTATTCTATCCCTATGTACCATTGTTCCCGGCTCTAGATACATTACCATTTATTACACTCACAAATACAACTGGTTCTTGGGGACCAGGATTTTTCAGTCCAATAAAGGCAGGAAGGCAAAATAAAAAATGAAACAATTAAAATAAACAGCCACTCCAGCAGCACTGCAGAGTGCCACCCAACATCTGGAGATACCAAAACGGAGTTTTGCAAATGTGTCGGAAGCGACCAATGAGGGCCAGGGGTGGTAAATCTGTCTAGCTTCACTGACGCCAACACTGCATGCTGCAGGACTCACACTGAAGTCAGCATCATTCATTAACTTTAATGGAGCTACACCGATTTGCACTGGCTGTGGATCTGGCCTTTAGGACTCACACTTGTTTACCTGCTGAGCCATTTTGCTTTGGTTTATTCGTCTGGGCCAACGACTACATCAAACATCCATGTGGGATCAAACTCATACATCAAAAGCCACAGAGCAAGATTAGATCTGAATTTGGCCCAGAGTCAGCTGTTAATTCTCCTGTCCATTGAAAACAATCACTGTGGTCTTTCTCTTTAGCTTAAACATATCTTTAACAGACACTTCAGCTAATGGTCTAGCTACAGGAGTAGGAGGCACAAATCCCAACTTTAACTCCAGCTTTAATACTGACTTCCTTCCTTTGCCTAAGGGAGTGCTATCTTTACTTTGGTGGCCAGTTGCAAAATAAGGAGAATAAAAGTAAACTGAATAACCATAGGGTTGCAAGGATTAATGAGTTGATATATGATCAGCAGTTGAAGATGAAAGTGCTACCAGGCATAAATCATGCATATTGTTCACACATATTAGAAAACAACCTGATTGGATCTATTCAAAGGTATTCCATATCAACCAAACACTGAGCAAATTTCTGCTGAATCTGGATGGGGGTTACATGGACAAAGGACTGAAGGATTAGGACAACGGGTTACATTTTCAATAGCACCTAAGTAATTTAGAACCCCCGCATTCCATTTTCAAAAATGACTTGAAGACTTAGGAGCCGAGGGAAGTCAATGGGATTTAAAACCATAAATCTCTTCAGCATGTTTGTAAATTTCACCTTTACGCAACTAATCAATGTTAATACAACCCTGCTTCAGTACAAAAAGTTGGTTCAATGCAAGTGCTCAAGTATTAAATTTAGATAAACTATTTAAATCTGAATTGTCTTAAATTTTACAAGAACAAGCGATATATTTATTTGCATGCCTATTTCTTGGTATTTATATTATTACGATTATTATTCTTAGCCAGCATTGCTCAGGTCTTTCATGGCAAGGGGCTGGTGGTGTGCAGGGTGCAGATGTCAGGGCAGGGCTTTGGGATGTGGGGGATTCTGGGGAGGAGCCCAGAGTGTGAGGGGGCAGGTATCAGGGTTGGAGGTTGAGGAGGGGGTCAGAGCAGAAGGGATGGAATGTGGGGAGGTGTGGGAATGACAACTTGGGGGTGAGGAGAGAATGCAAGAGTCAGAGCAGGGGGTAAGAATGGGCTAATGGCAGGAGTGAGGAT